>NW_027675336.1:0-199201 GCF_965601325.2 Salmo salar
TCGATGATGTCTCTCTTAGGCATCACTTCCTGCCTGCATTCTAGCTGTTAAAGAATGATGCTGTTTCACTGAGGCATCCCTTCCTGCGGCATCCTAGCTGTTAAAGAACGATGCTGTCTCTCTTAGGCATCCCTTCCTGCTGCATCCTAGCTGTTAAAGAACGATGTAAAACAAGCAGAGACACATCGTGTAAACAAGCAGAGACACATCGTGTAAACAAAATATAACAAGACTGCCTTTGTAATACAAAAAAAAACATTTTCATTATTCCAAAATCTTCATCCCAAAACATAGAAAATACACCAACAGACAGACAGGCAGAGACGCCTCATTATCAACAACGTCATGGGTTTTACACAGCACCGTCTTCTACACCAATACGTCTCATACATTATCCCTCATCATTCAGAAACATCATTCAGAAAACGGTTCCCAGTGGGTTTCAGCGCCTGTTTATCGGTCAAATATACCCCCCTGATGACATCATCACCACCAGACGGTCCAGAGTTTTAAAAGTTTAAAAGTTCTCTCACAGTGTCTTCCTCCCTCTGCCTCTGCCTCTCCCCCTCACACCTCTCTTCCCCCTCCTCCCCCCTCTCCCTTCCCTAGGTTGGCCCCCGAACACGGACTGGGCCGTTACCATGGCGACCCCGCTGTCCCCGTCACTGTCGTCCCCGGAATTGCCGCCGCCACTCTGCTCCGTCCTACTGGGGAGGAGTTTAGGTACGCCGTTATTAGGAGGAGGTACTTCCTTCCTCTGCTGGCTGGCCCCTCCCACAACCAGGTTTGGCGCCTCCCGTATTCTGACTAACCACTCCTACTTCTTTCTTCCTTTCTTGGCTGGCCACTCCCACATCATGGCTGGTTCTTCCCATATCCTCTTGAACAGGTTTACTGACCTCTGCCCCCAGAAACCCCCCTGATCCCTCCTCTACCTCTCCTTTCCTCTGCTTTGGCTCTGACCCTTTCCCTCTCTTAGCCTTGGACGGGGAGCCAGTCCCTTCTTCTTCTTCCTCTTCTCTCCCTCCGTCCTCCCTCTCTTCCCTCCCTCCGTCCTCCCTCTCTTTCCTCTTTATACAGGTGACAGCTCCGCGGAGACGCTGGCTCTTGATGGCCTGTCTCTCCTGCTGCTCCAGACGGAAGAACGAGTCGATACGCAGCTGGGTCTACAAGGGAAGGGAGGAGGGGAGAGGAGGACGGAGGGAAGGGAGGAGAGGGAAGAGGAAGTAGGAGAGAGGGGAGGGAGGAGAGAGAAGAGGAAGTAGGAGCGAGGGGAGGGAGGAGGGGAGGGAAGAGGAAGTAGGAGAGAGGGGAGGGAGGAGGGGAGGGAAGAGGAAGTAGGAGAGAGGGGAGGGAGGGAAGTAGGAGAGACGGAGGGAGGGAAAAGTAGGAGAGAGGGGAGGGAAGGGAGGAGAAGGAAGAGGAAGTAGGAGAGAGGGGAGGGAGGGAGGAGAGGGAAGAGGAAGTAGGAGAGAGGGGAGGGAGGGAGGAGAGGGAAGAGGAAGTAGGAGAGAGGGGAGGGAGGGAGGAGAGGGAAGTAGGAGAGAGGGAGGGAGGAGAGGGAAGTAGGAGGGAGGGAGGGAGGGAGGGAGGGAGGGAGGGGAAAGTAGGAGAGAGGGGAGGGAAGGGAGGAGAAGGAAGAGGAAGTAGGAGAGAGGGGAGGGAGGGAGGAGAGGGAAGAGGAAGTAGGAGAGAGGGGAGGGAGGGAGGGAGGGAGGAGAGGGAAGAGGAGGGAGAGGAATGGAGGTATACAGGACAGATCAGAGGCAAATTGAGACACATTCACAAAAAATTCACTGTTATACCCAAGTCATTCTCAATAAATTCACTATCCAAGTCATTCACAATAAATTCACTGTTATACCCCAAGTCATTCTCAATAAATTCACTGTTATACCCCAAGTCATCACAATAAATTCACTGTTATACCCCAAGTCATTCACAATAAATTCACTGTTATACCCCAAGTCATTCACAATAAATTCACTGTTATACCCTAAGTCATTCACAATAAATTCACTGTTATACCCCAAGTCATTCACAATAAATTCACTGTTATACCCCAAGTCATTCAAAATAAATTCACTGTTAAACCCCAAGTCATTCTCAATAAATTCACTATCCAAGTCATTCACAATAAATTCACTGTTATACCCCAAGTCATTCTCAATAAATTCACTGTTATACCCCAAGTCATTCACAATAAATTCACTGTTATACCCCAAGTCATTCTCAATAAATTCACTATCCAAGTCATTCACAAAAAATTCACTGTTATACCCCAAGTCATTCACAGTTATACCCCAAGTCATTCACAATAAATTCACTGTTATACCCCAAGTCATTCACAATAAATTCACTGTTATACCCCAAGTCATTCACAATAAATTCACTGTTATACCCCAAGTCATTCACAATAAATTCACTGTTATACCCCAAGTCATTCACAATAAATTCACTGTTATACCCAAGTCATTCTCAATAAATTCACTGTTATACCCCAAGTCATTCACAATAAATGCACTGTTATACCCCAAGTCATTCACAATAAATTCACTGTTATACCCCAAGTCATTCACAATAAATTCACTGTTATACCCCAAGTCATTCACAATAAATTCACTACCCAAGTCATTGTCAATAAATTCACTGTTATACCCCAAGTCATTCACAATAAATTCACTGTTATACCCAAGTCATTCTCAATAAATTCACTGTTATACCCCAAGTCATTCACAATAAATTCACTATCCAAGTCATTCACAATAAATTCACTATCCAAGTCATTCACAATAAATTCACTGTTATACCCCAAGTCAATCACAATAAATTCACTGTTATACCCCAAGTCAATCACAATAAATTCACTGTTATACCCCAAGTCAATCACAATAAATTCACTGTTATACCCCAAGTCATTCACAATAAATTCACTATCCAAGTCATTCTCAATAAATTCACTATCCAAGTCATTCTCAATAAATTCACTGTTAAATCCAAGTCATTCACAATAAATTCACTGTTATACCCCAAGTCATTCTCAATCTGTACTTATCTGTAATAATTACGACCAACCATTGACCCAGACTGGTACCTGCTGTGTGCTGAGCTGTTTGAGAACAGGATGTAGAGTCTCTTCTGTCTTCCTGCTGTTCCAACCAAAACGACTCTCACAGAACGTAGGCTTAGGGTTAAGAAAAGCTGGTAGTGCCTCAAAGATCACACACACACACACACGCAGGGACACACACACACACAGAAGCAGGGACACACACACACGCAGAAGCAGGGACACACACACACACACACGCACGCAGAAGCAGGGACACACACACACATAGAAGCAGGGACACACACACACACACACACACACACACACACACACACACACACACACACACACACACACATACAGAAGCAGGGACACACACACACACACACAGAACCAGGGACACACACAGAAGCAGGGACACACACACACACTCTCCTAGAGGATATTCCTTGAGGAGGTCGAGATGTGGGCGTCCCCAGCTAAAGGAGCTTTCTGATAGGTCGACACTGGGCTGCAGGTAGGCAGTTGCCACTGCAGGGTCGGGGAAACCCGTCCGCAGCTGAAGGCCTCTCAGCTTCCTCTTGACCTTGGAGTCACGGGGGTCAGAGTTCAGACGCTGCTGCTGCTGCTGGGCCGAGGACCACCACTCACTGGAAGGGTCAAAACGGAGACAAAAACACAGACAGCATTGTGCCGTCACTGTGATCTCTGAGGGAATTGAACCCACAACCTCGGCATAGATAAAAAGAGCCACACTGGCCGACTGAGTCACACAGGACTACTAGTTCATTATTTATCACCACACAATATACACACACACACACACACACACACACACACACACACACACACACACAGACACACACACACACACGTACGTTCCTGACTGGTTCTGTGCCAGGTCCAGGGGAACAGACCAATCTACCTGAACATGCTGACTGGTTCTGTGCCAGGTCCAGGGAACAGACCAATCTACCTGAACATCCTGACTGGTTCTGTGCCAGGTCCAGGGAACAGACCAATCTACCTGAACATGCTGACTGGTTCTGTGCCAGGTCCAGGGAACAGACCAATCTACCTGAACATCCTGACTGGTTCTGTGCCAGGTCCAGGGGAACAGACCAATCTACCTGAACATCCTGACTGGATCTGTGCCAGGTCCAGGGGAACAGACCAATCTACCTGAACACGCTGACTGGTTCTGTGCCAGGTCCAGGGAACAGACCAATCTACCTGAACATCCTGACTGGTTCTGTTCCAGGTCCAGGGAACTCGTTGAGTATCTCCATGCCGGTCACGTAGCCCACCCCCGGGACTCCCTCCGTATAGTCACTACCGAGCAGGTAGGCCAGGTTAATCAGCTTGGTACGGTCCACACCTGGGGGAGGGACGAGGGTTAGAGAGAGGAGTCTAGTGGGGGGGAGGGACGAGGGTTAGAGAGAGGAGTCTAGTGGGGGGGACGAGGGTTAGAGAGAGGAGTCTAGTGGGGGGGGACGAGGGTTAGAGAGAGGAGTCTAGTGGGGAGGGACGAGGGTTAGAGAGAGGAGTCTAGTGGGGGGGACGAGGGTTAGAGAGAGGAGTCTAGTGGGGGGAGGGATGAGGGTTAGAGAGAGGAGTCTAGTGGGGGGAGGGATGAGGGTTAGAGAGAGGAGTCTAGTGGGGGGAGGGATGAGGGTTAGAGAGAGGAGTCTAGTGGGGGGGAGGGACGAGGGTTAGAGAGAGGAGTCTAGTGGGGGGGAGGGATGAGGGTTAGAGAGAGGAGTCTAGTGGGGGGACGAGGGTTAGAGAGAGGAGTCTAGTGGGGGGAGGGACGTGGGTTAGAGAGAGGAGTAGAGTGGGGGGGACGAGGGTTAGAGAGAGGAGTCTAGTGGTTTGGGTGGGGAGGGATGAGGGTTAGAGAGAGGAGTCTAGTGGGGGGGACGATGGTTAGAGAGAGGAGTCTAGTGGGGGGGACGGATGAGGGTTAGAGAGAGGAGTCTAGTGGGGGGGACGAGGGTTAGAGAGAGGAGTCTAGTGGGGGGGGACGAGGGTTAGAGAGAGGAGTCTAGTGGGGGGGGACGAGGGTTAGAGAGAGGAGTATAGTGGGGGGAGGGATGAGGGTTAGAGAGAGGAGTCTAGTGGGGGGAGGGACGAGGGTTAGAGAGAGGAGTCTAGTGGGGGGGAGGGACGAGGGTTAGAGAGAGGAGTCTAGTGGGGGGGAGGGACGAGAGTTAGAGAGAGGAGTCTAGTGGGGTGGGGGGAGCGAGGGTTAAAGAGAGGAGTCTAGTGGGGGGGAGGGACGAGGGTTAGAGAGAGGAGTCTAGTGGGGGGGAGGTACGAGGGTTAGAGAGAGGAGTCTAGTGGGGGGGACGAGGGTTAGAGAGAGGAGTATAGTGGGGGGGACGAGGGTTTGGTGTCTAGTGGTTTGGGTGGGTGGGGGGGTTGGTGTCTAGTGGTTTGGGTGGGTGGGGGGGTTGGTGAATAGTGGTTTGGGTAGGTGGGGGGGTTGGTGTCTAGTGGTTTGGGTGGGGCGGGTTGGTGTCTAGTGGTTTGGGTGGGTGGGGGGGGTTGGTGTCTAGTGGTTTGGGTGGGTGGGGGGGGTTGGTGTCTAGTGGTTTGGGTGGGGGGGTTGGTGTCTAGTGGTTTGGGTGGGGGGGTTGGTGTCTAGTGGTTTGGGTGGGGGGGTTGGTGTCTAGTGTTTTGGGTGGGGGGGGGGGTTGTAGTTCTACGTACCCAGTTGGTTCTGTAGGTCTATGTACTGGTAGGGTTCTACGTACCCAGTTGGTTCTGTAGGTCTAGGTACTGGTAGGGTTCTACGTACCCAGTTGGTTCTGTAGATCTACGTACTGGTAGTATTCTACGTATTTGTTCTGGCTGAAGAAGTTCTTGTAGACATGTCGTCCTCCGAACAGCCATACGTCGCTGTCGTCGGTGATTGTTCCGTGGGTCTGGTCGGTCCGGTCCAGCGCTGCACACTGGGCCTCGGCCTCACCGGGAGCCACCAGGAAGGGTACGCCAAACAACCTCAGCAGCTCCTGACGGACAAGACACACCGGGACATTAGACCCGGTAAGGGATCATCAAAGACGAGGGGCTATGCTTTCAATGGAAAATAATAACCGACGGGAAAAGGTGTGTTCCACCGAGCGCTAGCAGTGAGGAACTGACCTTCCACGGAGTTGTATTATTTTCCAGAAAACGCATAGAGCCCAGAGTTGATTATCTTTTTATAACATGGACATAATTTAACACATTTGCAGGTAAAAATGTGTTCAACATTCACTGAATTAGATAGCTATGGTAGTTTCCGTGGTAACCAAACAAACAAGCTTGTTTATCTAACCAAACTATCAGTCCTAGCTTGTTCAGCTAACCAAACAATCAGTCCTAGCTTGTTCAGCTAACCAAACTATCAGTCCTAGCTTGTTCAGCTAACCAAACTATCAGTCCTATAGCTTGTTTAGCTAACCAAACTAGCAGTCCTATAGCTTGTTTAGCTAACCAAACTAACAGTCCTATAGCTTGTTCAGCTAACGAAACTAGCAGTCCTATAGCTTGTTTAGCTAACCAAACTAGCAGTCCTATAGCTTGTTCAGCTAACGAAACTAGCAGTCCTATAGCTTGTTCAGCTAACGAAACTATCAGTCCCGGCTTGTTTAGCTATTCAAACTAGCAGTCCCGGCTTGTTTAGCTAACCAAACTAGCAGTCCCGGCTTGTTTAGCTAACCAAACTAGCAGTCCCGGCTTGTTTAGCTAACCAAACTAGCAGTCCTATATCTTGTTTAGCTAACCAAACTAGCAGTCCCGGCTTGTTTAGCTAACCAAACTAGCAGTCCTATAGCTTGTTTAGCTAACCAAACTAGCAGTCCTATAGCTTGTTTAGCTAACCAAACTAGCAGTCCTATAGCTTGTTTAGCTAACCAAACTAGCAGTCCTATAGCTTGTTTAGCTAACCAAACTAGCAGTCCCAGCTTGTTTAGCTAACCAAACTATCAGTCCTATAGCTTGTTTAGCTAACCAAACTATCAGTCCTATAGCTTGTTTAGCTAACCAAACAAGCAGTCCTATAGCTTGTTTAGCTAAAGAAACTAGCAGTCCTATAGCTTGTTTAGCTAACCAAACTAGCAGTCCTATAGCTTGTTCAGCTAACCAAACTAGCAGTCCTATAGCTTGTTCAGCTAACGAAACTAGCAGTCCTATAGCTTGTTCAGCTAACGAAACTAGCAGTCCTATAGCTTGTTTAGCTAACCAAACTAGCAGTCCCGGCTTGTTTAGCTAACCAAACTAGCAGTCCCGGCTTGTTTAGCTAACCAAACTAGCAGTCCCGGCTTGTTTAGCTAACCAAACTATCAGTCCCAGCTTGTTTAGCTAACCAAACTAGCAGTCCTATAGCTTGTACAGCTAACCAAACTAGCAGTCCCAGCTTGTTTAGCTAACCAAACTAGCAGTCCTATAGCTTGTTTAGCTAACCAAACTATCAGTCCTATAGCTTGTTTAGCTAACCAAACTATCAGTCCTAGCTTGTTTAGCGAACCAAACTATCAGTCCTAGCTTGTTTAGCTAACCAAACTAGCAGTCCTAGCTTGTTTAGCTAATCAAACTATCAGTCCTAGCTTGTTTAGCTAACCAAACTATCAGTCCCAGCTTGTTTAGCTAACCAAACTATCAGTCCTATAGCTTGTTTAGCTAACCAAACTATCAGTCCTATAGCTTGTTTAGCAAACCAAACAAGCAGTCCCGGATTGTTTAGCTAACCAAACTAGCAGCCCTATAGCTTGTTTAGCTAACCAAACTATCAGTCCTATAGCTTGTTTAGCTAACCAAACTATCAGTCCTATAGCTTGTTTAGCTAACCAAACTATCAGTCCTATAGCTTGTTTAGCTAACCAAACGATCAGTCCTATAGCTTGTTTAGCTAACCAAACAAGCAGTCCCGGATTGTTTAGCGAACCAAACTATCAGTCCTAGCTTGTTTAGCTAACCAAACTAGCAGTCCTAGCTTGTTTAGCTAACCAAACTAGCAGTCCCAGCTTGTTTAGCTAACCAAACTAGCAGTCCCAGCTTGTTTAGGTAATCAAACTATCAGTCCTATAGCTTGTTTAGCTAACCAAACTATCAGTCCTATAGCTTGTTTAGCTAACCAAACTATCAGTCCTATAGCTTGTTTAGCTAACCAAACTATCAGTCCTATAGCTTGTTTAGCTAACCAAACTATCAGTCCTATAGCTTGTTTAGCTAACCAAACTATCAGTCCTATAGCTTGTTTATCTAACCAAACTATCAGTCCTAGCTTGTTCAGCTAACCAAACAATCAGTCCTAGCTTGTTCAGCTAACCAAACTATCAGTCCTAGCTTGTTCAGCTAACCAAACTATCAGTCCTATAGCTTGTTTAGCTAACCAAACTAGCAGTCCTATAGCTTGTTTAGCTAACCAAACTAACAGTCCTATAGCTTGTTCAGCTAACGAAACTAGCAGTCCTATAGCTTGTTTAGCTAACCAAACTAGCAGTCCTATAGCTTGTTCAGCTAACGAAACTAGCAGTCCTATAGCTTGTTCAGCTAACGAAACTATCAGTCCCGGCTTGTTTAGCTAACCAAACTAGCAGTCCCGGCTTGTTTAGCTAACCAAACTAGCAGTCCCGGCTTGTTTAGCTAACCAAACTAGCAGTCCTATATCTTGTTTAGCTAACCAAACTAGCAGTCCCGGCTTGTTTAGCTAACCAAACTAGCAGTCCTATAGCTTGTTTAGCTAACCAAACTATCAGTCCTATAGCTTGTTTAGCTAACCAAACTAGCAGTCCTAGCTTGTTTAGCTAACCAAACTAGCAGTCCCAGCTTGTTTAGCTAACCAAACTAGCAGTCCCAGCTTGTTTAGCTAATCAAACTATCAGTCCTATAGCTTGTTTAGCTAACCAAACTATCAGTCCTATAGCTTGTTTAGCTAACCAAACTATCAGTCCTATAGCTTGTTTAGCTAACCAAACTATCAGTCCTATAGCTTGTTTAGCTAACCAAACTATCAGTCCTATAGCTTGTTTAGCTAACCAAACTATCAGTCCTATAGCTTGTTTAGCTAACCAAACGATCAGTCCTATAGCTTGTTTAGCTAACCAAACAAGCAGTCCCGGATTGTTTAGCTAACCAAACTAGCAGTCCTATAGCTTGTTTAGCTAACCAAACTAGCAGTCCTATAGCTTGTTTAGCTAACCAAACTATCAGTCCTAGCTTGTTTAGCTAATCAAACTAGCAGTCCTAGCTTGTTTAGCTAATCAAACTGTCAGTCCTAGCTTGTTTAGCTAACCAAACTATCAGTCCCAGCTTGTTTAGCTAACCAAACTAGCAGTCCTATATCTTGTTTAGCTAACCAAACTATCAGTCCTAGCTTGTTTAGCTAACCAAACTATCAGTCCTATAGCTTGTTAAGCTAACCAAACTAGCAGTCCAATAGCTTGTACAGCTAACCAAACAAGCAGTCCCGGATTGTTTAGCTAACCAAACTAGCAGTCCTATAGCTTGTTTAGCTAACCAAACTAGCAGTCCTATAGCTTGTTTAGCTAACCAAACTAGCAGTCCCGGCTTGTTTAGCTAACCAAACTAGCAGTCCCGGCTTGTTTAGCTAACCAAACTATCAGTCCTATAGCTTGTTTAGCTAACCAAACTATCAGTCCTATAGCTTGTTTAGCTAACCAAACAAGCAGTCCCGGATTGTTTAGCTACCCAAACTAGCAGTCCTATAGCTTGTTTAGCTAACCAAACTAGCAGTCCTATAGCTTGTTTAGCTAACCAAACTATCAGTCCTAGCTTGTTTAGCTAATCAAACTATCAGTCCTATAGCTTGTTTAGCTAACCAAACTATCAGTCCTATAGCTTGTTTAGCTAACCAAACTAGCAGTCCTATAGCTTGTTTAGCTAACCAAACTAGCAGTCCTATAGCTTGTTTAGCTAACCAAACTAGCAGTCCCAGCTTGTTTAGCTAACCAAACTATCAGTCCTATAGCTTGTTTAGCTAACCAAACTATCAGTCCTATAGCTTGTTTAGCTAACCAAACTATCAGTCCTATAGCTTGTTTAGCTAACCAAACGATCAGTCCTATAGCTTGTTTAGCTAACCAAACGATCAGTCCTATAGCTTGTTTAGCTAACCAAACAAGCAGTCCCGGATTGTTTAGCGAACCAAACTATCAGTCCTAGCTTGTTTAGCTAACCAAACTAGCAGTCCTAGCTTGTTTAGCTAACCAAACTAGCAGTCCCAGCTTGTTTAGCTAACCAAACTAGCAGTCCCAGCTTGTTTAGCTAACCAAACTAGCAGTCCTATAGCTTGTTTAGCTAACCAAACTATCAGTCCTAGCTTGTACAGCTAACCAAACTAGCAGTCCTATAGCTTGTTAAGCTAACCAAACTAGCAGTCCAATAGTTTGTACAGCTAACCAAACAAGCAGTCCCGGATTGTTTAGCTAACCAAACTAGCAGTCCTATAGCTTGTTTAGCTAACCAAACTAGCAGTCCTATAGCTTGTTTAGCTAACCAAACTAGCAGTCCCGGCTTGTTTAGCTAACCAAACTAGCAGTCCCGGCTTGTTTAGCTAACCAAACTATCAGTCCTATAGCTTGTTTAGCTAACCAAACTATCAGTCCTATAGCTTGTTTAGCTAACCAAACTATCAGTCCTATAGCTTGTTTAGCTAACCAAACGATCAGTCCTATAGCTTGTTTAGCTAACCAAACAAGCAGTCCCGGATTGTTTAGCTAACCAAACTAGCAGTCCTATAGCTTGTTTAGCTAACCAAACTATCAGTCCTAGCTTGTTTAGCTAATCAAACTATCAGTCCTATAGCTTGTTTAGCTAACCAAACTATCAGTCCTATAGCTTGTTTAGCTAACCAAACGATCAGTCCTATAGCTTGTTTAGCTAACCAAACAAGCAGTCCCGGATTGTTTAGCTAACCAAACTAGCAGTCCTATAGCTTGTTTAGCTAACCAAACTAGCAGTCCTATAGCTTGTTTAGCTAACCAAACTATCAGTCCTAGCTTGTTTAGCTAATCAAACTAGCAGTCCTAGCTTGTTTAGCTAATCAAACTATCAGTACTAGCTTGTTTAGCTAACCAAACTATCAGTCCCAGCTTGTTTAGCTAACCAAACTAGCAGTCCTATATCTTGTTTAGCTAACCAAACTATCAGTCCTAGCTTGTACAGCTAACCAAACTAGCAGTCCTATAGCTTGTTTAGCTAACCAAACTAGCAGTCCAATAGCTTGTACAGCTAACCAAACAAGCAGTCCCGGATTGTTTAGCTAACCAAACTAGCAGTCCTATAGCTTGTTTAGCTAACCAAACTAGCAGTCCTATAGCTTGTTTAGCTAACCAAACTAGCAGTCCCGGCTTGTTTAGCTAACCAAACTAGCAGTCCCGGCTTGTTTAGCTATCCAAACTATCAGTCCTATCCCTTGTACAGCGAACCAAACTATCAGTCCTATAGCTTGTTTAGCTAACCAAACTAGCAGTCCTAGCTTGTACAGCTAACCAAACTAGCAGTCCTATAGCTTGTTTAGCTAACCAAACTAGCAGTCCAATAGCTTGTACAGCTAACCAAACAAGCAGTCCCAGCTTGTTTAGCTAACCAAACTATCAGTCCTATAGCTTGTTTAGCTAACCAAACTATCAGTCCTATAGCTTGTTTAGCTAACCAAACTATCAGTCCTATAGCTTGTTTAGCTAACCAAACTATCAGTCCTATAGCTTGTTTAGCTAACCAAACTAGCAGTCCTATAGCTTGTTTAGCTAACCAAACTAGCAGTCCTATAGCTTGTTTAGCTAACCAAACTAGCAGTCCCAGCTTGTTTAGCTAACCAAAATATCAGTCCTATAGCTTGTTTAGCTAACCAAACTATCAGTCCTATAGGTTGTTTAGCTAACCAAACTATCAGTCCTATAGCTTGTTTAGCTAACCAACCGATCAGTCCTATAGCTTGTTTAGCTAACCAAACGATCAGTCCTATAGCTTGTTTAGCTAACCAAACAAGCAGTCCCGGATTGTTTAGCGAACCAAACTATCAGTCCTAGCTTGTTTAGCTAACCAAACTAGCAGTACTAGCTTGTTTAGCTAACCAAACTAGCAGTCCCAGCTTGTTTAGCTAACCAAACTAGCAGTCCCAGCTTGTTTAGCTAACCAAACTAGCAGTCCCAGCTTGTTTAGCTAACCAAACTATCAGTCCTATAGCTTGTTTAGCTAACCAAACTATCAGTCCTATAGCTTGTTTAGCTAACCAAACTATCAGTCCTATAGCTTGTTTAGCTAACCAAACGATCAGTCCTATAGCTTGTTTAGCTAACCAAACAAGCAGTCCCGGATTGTTTAGCTAACCAAACTAGCAGTCCTATAGCTTGTTTAGCTAACCAAACTAGCAGTCCTATAGCTTGTTTAGCTAACCAAACTATCAGTCCTAGCTTGTTTAGCTAACCAAACTAGCAGTCCTAGCTTGTTTAGCTAATCAAACTATCAGTCCTAGCTTGTTTAGCTAACCAAACTATCAGTCCCAGCTTGTTTAGCTAACCAAACTAGCAGTCCTATATCTTGTTTAGCTAACCAAACTATCAGTCCTAGCTTGTACAGCTAACCAAACTAGCAGTCCTATAGCTTGTTTAGCTAACCAAACTAGCAGTCCAATAGCTTGTACAGCTAACCAAACAAGCAGTCCCGGATTGTTTAGCGAACCAAACTATCAGTCCTAGCTTGTTTAGCTAACCAAACTAGCAGTACTAGCTTGTTTAGCTAACCAAACTAGCAGTCCCAGCTTGTTTAGCTAACCAAACTAGCAGTCCCAGCTTGTTTAGCTAACCAAACTAGCAGTCCCAGCTTGTTTAGCTAACCAAACTATCAGTCCTATAGCTTGTTTAGCTAACCAAACTATCAGTCCTATAGCTTGTTTAGCTAACCAAACTATCAGTCCTATAGCTTGTTTAGCTAACCAAACGATCAGTCCTATAGCTTGTTTAGCTAACCAAACAAGCAGTCCCGGATTGTTTAGCTAATCAAACTATCAGTCCTAGCTTGTTTAGCTAACCAAACTATCAGTCCCAGCTTGTTTAGCTAACCAAACTAGCAGTCCTATATCTTGTTTAGCTAACCAAACTATCAGTCCTAGCTTGTACAGCTAACCAAACTAGCAGTCCTATAGCTTGTTTAGCTAACCAAACTAGCAGTCCAATAGCTTGTACAGCTAACCAAACAAGCAGTCCCGGATTGTTTAGCTAACCAAACTAGCAGTCCTATAGCTTGTTTAGCTAACCAAACTAGCAGTCCTATAGCTTGTTTAGCTAACCAAACTAGCAGTCCCGGCTTGTTTAGCTAACCAAACTAGCAGTCCCGGCTTGTTTAGCTAACCAAACTATCAGTCCTATAGCTTGTTTAGCTAACCAAACTATCAGTCCTATAGCTTGTTTAGCTAACCAAACTATCAGTCCTATAGCTTGTTTAGCTAACCAAACTATCAGTCCTATAGCTTGTATAGCTAACCAAACGATCAGTCCTATAGCTTGTTTAGCTAACCAAACAAGCAGTCCCGGATTGTTTAGCTAACCAAACTAGCAGTCCTATAGCTTGTTTAGCTAACCAAACTAGCAGTCCTATAGCTTGTTTAGCTAACCAAACTATCAGTCCTATAGCTTGTTTAGCTAACCAAACGATCAGTCCTATAGCTTGTTTAGCTAACCAAACAAGCAGTCCCGGATTGTTTAGCTAACCAAACTAGCAGTCCTATAGCTTGTTTAGCTAACCAAACTAGCAGTCCTATAGCTTGTTTAGCTAACCAAACTATCAGTCCTAGCTTGTTTAGCTAATCAAACTAGCAGTCCTAGCTTGTTTAGCTAATCAAACTATCAGTCCTAGCTTGTTTAGCTAACCAAACTATCAGTCCCAGCTTGTTTAGCTAACCAAACTAGCAGTCCTATATCTTGTTTAGCTAACCAAACTATCAGTCCTAGCTTGTACAGCTAACCAAACTAGCAGTCCTATAGCTTGTTTAGCTAACCAAACTAGCAGTCCAATAGCTTGTACAGCTAACCAAACAAGCAGTCCCGGATTGTTTAGCTAACCAAACTAGCAGTCCTATAGCTTGTTTAGCTAACCAAACTAGCAGTCCTATAGCTTGTTTAGCTAACCAAACTAGCAGTCCCGGCTTGTTTAGCTAACCAAACTAGCAGTCCCGGCTTGTTTAGCTATCCAAACTATCAGTCCTATCCCTTGTACAGCGAACCAAACTATCAGTCCTATAGCTTGTTTAGCTAACCAAACTAGCAGTCCTAGCTTGTACAGCTAACCAAACTAGCAGTCCTATAGCTTGTTTAGCTAACCAAACTAGCAGTCCAATAGCTTGTACAGCTAACCAAACAAGCAGTCCCAGCTTGTTTAGCTAACCAAACTATCAGTCCTATAGCTTGTTTAGCTAACCAAACTATCAGTCCTATAGCTTGTTTAGCTAACCAAACTATCAGTCCTATAGCTTGTTTAGCTAACCAAACTATCAGTCCTATAGCTTGTTTAGCTAACCAAACTAGCAGTCCTATAGCTTGTTTAGCTAACCAAACTAGCAGTCCTATAGCTTGTTTAGCTAACCAAACTAGCAGTCCCAGCTTGTTTAGCTAACCAAAATATCAGTCCTATAGCTTGTTTAGCTAACCAAACTATCAGTCCTATAGGTTGTTTAGCTAACCAAACTATCAGTCCTATAGCTTGTTTAGCTAACCAACCGATCAGTCCTATAGCTTGTTTAGCTAACCAAACGATCAGTCCTATAGCTTGTTTAGCTAACCAAACAAGCAGTCCCGGATTGTTTAGCGAACCAAACTATCAGTCCTAGCTTGTTTAGCTAACCAAACTAGCAGTACTAGCTTGTTTAGCTAACCAAACTAGCAGTCCCAGCTTGTTTAGCTAACCAAACTAGCAGTCCCAGCTTGTTTAGCTAACCAAACTAGCAGTCCCAGCTTGTTTAGCTAACCAAACTATCAGTCCTATAGCTTGTTTAGCTAACCAAACTATCAGTCCTATAGCTTGTTTAGCTAACCAAACTATCAGTCCTATAGCTTGTTTAGCTAACCAAACGATCAGTCCTATAGCTTGTTTAGCTAACCAAACAAGCAGTCCCGGATTGTTTAGCTAACCAAACTAGCAGTCCTATAGCTTGTTTAGCTAACCAAACTAGCAGTCCTATAGCTTGTTTAGCTAACCAAACTATCAGTCCTAGCTTGTTTAGCTAACCAAACTAGCAGTCCTAGCTTGTTTAGCTAACCAAACTAGCAGTCCTAGCTTGTTTAGCTAATCAAACTATCAGTCCTAGCTTGTTTAGCTAACCAAACTATCAGTCCCAGCTTGTTTAGCTAACCAAACTAGCAGTCCTATATCTTGTTTAGCTAACCAAACTATCAGTCCTAGCTTGTACAGCTAACCAAACTAGCAGTCCAATAGCTTGTACAGCTAACCAAACAAGCAGTCCCGGATTGTTTAGCGAACCAAACTATCAGTCCTAGCTTGTTTAGCTAACCAAACTAGCAGTACTAGCTTGTTTAGCTAACCAAACTACCATCCCAGCTTGTTTAGCTAACCAAACTAGCAGTCCCAGCTTGTTTAGCTAACCAAACTAGCAGTCCCAGCTTGTTTAGCTAACCAAACTAGCAGTCCCAGCTTGTTTAGCTAACCAAACTATCAGTCCTATAGCTTGTTTAGCTAACCAAACTATCAGTCCTATAGCTTGTTTAGCTAACCAAACTATCAGTCCTATAGCTTGTTTAGCTAACCAAACGATCAGTCCTATAGCTTGTTTAGCTAACCAAACAAGCAGTCCCGGATTGTTTAGCTAATCAAACTATCAGTCCTAGCTTGTTTAGCTAACCAAACTATCAGTCCCAGCTTGTTTAGCTAACCAAACTAGCAGTCCTATATCTTGTTTAGCTAACCAAACTATCAGTCCTAGCTTGTACAGCTAACCAAACTAGCAGTCCTATAGCTTGTTTAGCTAACCAAACTAGCAGTCCTATAGCTTGTTTAGCTAACCAAACTAGCAGTCCCGGCTTGTTTAGCTAACCAAACTAGCAGTCCCGGCTTGTTTAGCTAACCAAACTAGCAGTCCAATAGCTTGTACAGCTAACCAAACAAGCAGTCCCAGCTTGTTTAGCTAACCAAACTATCAGTCCTATAGCTTGTTTAGCTAACCAAACTATCAGTCCTATAGCTTGTTTAGCTAACCAAACTATCAGTCCTATAGCTTGTTTAGCTAACCAAACGATCAGTCCTATAGCTTGTTTAGCTAACCAAACTATCAGTCCTATAGCTTGTTTAGCTAACCAAACTATCAGTCCTATAGCTTGTTTAGCTAACCAAACTAGCAGTCCTATAGCTTGTTTAGCTAACCAAACTAGCAGTCCTATAGCTTGTTTAGCTAACCAAACTAGCAGTCCCAGCTTGTTTAGCTAACCAAAATATCAGTCCTATAGCTTGTTTAGCTAACCAACCGATCAGTCCTATAGCTTGTTTAGCTAACCAAACGATCAGTCCTATAGCTTGTTTAGCTAACCAAACAAGCAGTCCCGGATTGTTTAGCGAACCAAACTATCAGTCCTAGCTTGTTTAGCTAACCAAACTAGCAGTACTAGCTTGTTTAGCTAACCAAACTAGCAGTCCCAGCTTGTTTAGCTAACCAAACTAGCAGTCCCAGCTTGTTTAGCTAACCAAACTAGCAGTCCCAGCTTGTTTAGCTAACCAAACTATCAGTCCTATAGCTTGTTTAGCTAACCAAACTATCAGTCCTATAGCTTGTTTAGCTAACCAAACGATCAGTCCTATAGCTTGTTTAGCTAACCAAACAAGCAGTCCCGGATTGTTTAGCTAATCAAACTATCAGTCCTAGCTTGTTTAGCTAACCAAACTATCAGTCCCAGCTTGTTTAGCTAACCAAACTAGCAGTCCTATATCTTGTTTAGCTAACCAAACTATCAGTCCTAGCTTGTACAGCTAACCAAACTAGCAGTCCTATAGCTTGTTTAGCTAACCAAACTAGCAGTCCAATAGCTTGTACAGCTAACCAAACAAGCAGTCCCGGATTGTTTAGCTAACCAAACTAGCAGTCCTATAGCTTGTTTAGCTAACCAAACTAGCAGTCCTATAGCTTGTTTAGCTAACCAAACTAGCAGTCCCGGCTTGTTTAGCTAACCAAACTAGCAGTCCCGGCTTGTTTAGCTAACCAAACTATCAGTCCTATAGCTTGTTTAGCTAACCAAACTATCAGTCCTAGCTTGTTTAGCTAATCAAACTATCAGTCCTATAGCTTGTTTAGCTAACCAAACTATCAGTCCTATAGCTTGTTTAGCTAACCAAACTATCAGTCCTATAGCTTGTTTAGCTAACCAAACGATCAGTCCTATAGCTTGTTTAGCTAACCAAACAAGCAGTCCCGGATTGTTTAGCTAACCAAACTAGCAGTCCTATAGCTTGTTTAGCTAACCAAACTAGCAGTCCTATAGCTTGTTTAGCTAACCAAACTATCAGTCCTAGCTTGTTTAGCTAATCAAACTAGCAGTCCTAGCTTGTTTAGCTAATCAAACTATCAGTCCTAGCTTGTTTAGCTAACCAAACTATCAGTCCCAGCTTGTTTAGCTAACCAAACTAGCAGTCCTATATCTTGTTTAGCTAACCAAACTATCAGTCCTAGCTTGTACAGCTAACCAAACTAGCAGTCCTATAGCTTGTTTAGCTAACCAAACTAGCAGTCCAATAGCTTGTACAGCTAACCAAACAAGCAGTCCCGGATTGTTTAGCTAACCAAACTAGCAGTCCTATAGCTTGTTTAGCTAACCAAACTAGCAGTCCCGGCTTGTTTAGCTAACCAAACTAGCAGTCCCGGCTTGTTTAGCTATCCAAACTATCAGTCCTATCCCTTGTACAGCGAACCAAACTATCAGTCCTATAGCTTGTTTAGCTAACCAAACTAGCAGTCCTAGCTTGTACAGCTAACCAAACTAGCAGTCCTATAGCTTGTTTAGCTAACCAAACTAGCAGTCCAATAGCTTGTACAGCTAACCAAACAAGCAGTCCCAGCTTGTTTAGCTAACCAAACTATCAGTCCTATAGCTTGTTTAGCTAACCAAACTATCAGTCCTATAGCTTGTTTAGCTAACCAAACTATCAGTCCTATAGCTTGTTTAGCTAACCAAACTATCAGTCCTATAGCTTGTTTAGCTAACCAAACTAGCAGTCCTATAGCTTGTTTAGCTAACCAAACTAGCAGTCCTATAGCTTGTTTAGCTAACCAAACTAGCAGTCCCAGCTTGTTTAGCTAACCAAAATATCAGTCCTATAGCTTGTTTAGCTAACCAAACTATCAGTCCTATAGGTTGTTTAGCTAACCAAACTATCAGTCCTATAGCTTGTTTAGCTAACCAACCGATCAGTCCTATAGCTTGTTTAGCTAACCAAACGATCAGTCCTATAGCTTGTTTAGCTAACCAAACGATCAGTCCTATAGCTTGTTTAGCTAACCAAACTATCAGTCCTATAGCTTGTTTAGCTAACCAAACGATCAGTCCTATAGCTTGTTTAGCTAACCAAACTATCAGTCCTATAGCTTGTTTAGCTAACCAAACTATCAGTCCTATAGCTTGTTTAGCTAACCAAACTATCAGTCCTATAGCTTGTTTAGCTAACCAAACTATCAGTCCTATAGCTTGTTTAGCTAACCAAACTATCAGTCCTATAGCTTGTTTAGCTAACCAAACTAGCAGTCCTATAGCTTGTTTAGCTAACCAAACTAGCAGTCCTATAGCTTGTTTAGCTAACCAAACTAGCAGTCCCAGCTTGTTTAGCTAACCAAAATATCAGTCCTATAGCTTGTTTAGCTAACCAAACTATCAGTCCTATAGGTTGTTTAGCTAACCAAACTATCAGTCCTATAGCTTGTTTAGCTAACCAAACGATCAGTCCTATAGCTTGTTTAGCTAACCAAACGATCAGTCCTATAGCTTGTTTAGCTAACCAAACAAGCAGTCCCGGATTGTTTAGCGAACCAAACTATCAGTCCTAGCTTGTTTAGCTAACCAAACTAGCAGTACTAGCTTGTTTAGCTAACCAAACTAGCAGTCCCAGCTTGTTTAGCTAACCAAACTAGCAGTCCCAGCTTGTTTAGCTAACCAAACTAGCAGTCCCAGCTTGTTTAGCTAACCAAACTATCAGTCCTATAGCTTGTTTAGCTAACCAAACTATCAGTCCTATAGCTTGTTTAGCTAACCAAACTATCAGTCCTATAGCTTGTTTAGCTAACCAAACGATCAGTCCTATAGCTTGTTTAGCTAACCAAACAAGCAGTCCCGGATTGTTTAGCTAACCAAACTAGCAGTCCTATAGCTTGTTTAGCTAACCAAACTAGCAGTCCTATAGCTTGTTTAGCTAACCAAACTATCAGTCCTAGCTTGTTTAGCTAACCAAACTAGCAGTCCTAGCTTGTTTAGCTAACCAAACTATCAGTCCCAGCTTGTTTAGCTAACCAAACTAGCAGTCCTATATCTTGTTTAGCTAACCAAACTATCAGTCCTAGCTTGTACAGCTAACCAAACTAGCAGTCCTATAGCTTGTTTAGCTAACCAAACTAGCAGTCCAATAGCTTGTACAGCTAACCAAACAAGCAGTCCCGGATTGTTTAGCGAACCAAACTATCAGTCCTAGCTTGTTTAGCTAACCAAACTAGCAGTACTAGCTTGTTTAGCTAACCAAACTAGCAGTCCCAGCTTGTTTAGCTAACCAAACTAGCAGTCCCAGCTTGTTTAGCTAACCAAACTAGCAGTCCCAGCTTGTTTAGCTAACCAAACTATCAGTCCTATAGCTTGTTTAGCTAACCAAACTATCAGTCCTATAGCTTGTTTAGCTAACCAAACTATCAGTCCTATAGCTTGTTTAGCTAACCAAACGATCAGTCCTATAGCTTGTTTAGCTAACCAAACAAGCAGTCCCGGATTGTTTAGCTAACCAAACTAGCAGTCCTATAGCTTGTTTAGCTAACCAAACTAGCAGTCCTATAGCTTGTTTAGCTAACCAAACTATCAGTCCTAGCTTGTTTAGCTAACCAAACTAGCAGTCCTAGCTTGTTTAGCTAATCAAACTATCAGTCCTAGCTTGTTTAGCTAACCAAACTATCAGTCCCAGCTTGTTTAGCTAACCAAACTAGCAGTCCTATATCTTGTTTAGCTAACCAAACTATCAGTCCTAGCTTGTACAGCTAACCAAACTAGCAGTCCTATAGCTTGTTTAGCTAACCAAACTAGCAGTCCAATAGCTTGTACAGCTAACCAAACAAGCAGTCCCGGATTGTTTAGCTAACCAAACTAGCAGTCCTATAGCTTGTTTAGCTAACCAAACTAGCAGTCCTATAGCTTGTTTAGCTAACCAAACTAGCAGTCCCGGCTTGTTTAGCTAACCAAACTAGCAGTCCCGGCTTGTTTAGCTAACCAAACTAGCAGTCCAATAGCTTGTACAGCTAACCAAACAAGCAGTCCCGGATTGTTTAGCGAACCAAACTATCAGTCCTAGCTTGTTTAGCTAACCAAACTAGCAGTACTAGCTTGTTTAGCTAACCAAACTAGCAGTCCCAGCTTGTTTAGCTAACCAAACTAGCAGTCCCAGCTTGTTTAGCTAACCAAACTAGCAGTCCCAGCTTGTTTAGCTAACCAAACTATCAGTCCTATAGCTTGTTTAGCTAACCAAACTATCAGTCCTATAGCTTGTTTAGCTAACCAAACTATCAGTCCTATAGCTTGTTTAGCTAACCAAACGATCAGTCCTATAGCTTGTTTAGCTAACCAAACAAGCAGTCCCGGATTGTTTAGCTAACCAAACTAGCAGTCCTATAGCTTGTTTAGCTAACCAAACTAGCAGTCCTATAGCTTGTTTAGCTAACCAAACTATCAGTCCTAGCTTGTTTAGCTAACCAAACTAGCAGTCCTAGCTTGTTTAGCTAATCAAACTATCAGTCCTAGCTTGTTTAGCTAACCAAACTATCAGTCCCAGCTTGTTTAGCTAACCAAACTAGCAGTCCTATATCTTGTTTAGCTAACCAAACTATCAGTCCTAGCTTGTACAGCTAACCAAACTAGCAGTCCTATAGCTTGTTTAGCTAACCAAACTAGCAGTCCAATAGCTTGTACAGCTAACCAAACAAGCAGTCCCGGATTGTTTAGCTAACCAAACTAGCAGTCCTATAGCTTGTTTAGCTAACCAAACTAGCAGTCCTATAGCTTGTTTAGCTAACCAAACTAGCAGTCCCGACTTGTTTAGCTAACCAAACTAGCAGTCCCGGCTTGTTTAGCTAACCAAACTAGCAGTCCAATAGCTTGTACAGCTAACCAAACAAGCAGTCCCAGCTTGTTTAGCTAACCAAACTATCAGTCCTATAGCTTGTTTAGCTAACCAAACTATCAGTCCTATAGCTTGTTTAGCTAACCAAACTATCAGTCCTATAGCTTGTTTAGCTAACCAAACGATCAGTCCTATAGCTTGTTTAGCTAACCAAACTATCAGTCCCAGCTTGTTTAGCTAACCAAACTATCAGTCCTATAGCTTGTTTAGCTAACCAAACTATCAGTCCTATAGCTTGTTTAGCTAACCAAACGATCAGTCCTATAGCTTGTTTAGCTAACCAAACGATCAGTCCTATAGCTTGTTTAGCTAACCAAACAAGCAGTCCCGGATTGTTTAGCGAACCAAACTATCAGTCCTAGCTTGTTTAGCTAACCAAACTAGCAGTCCCAGCTTGTTTAGCTAACCAAACTAGCAGTCCCAGCTTGTTTAGCTAACCAAACTAGCAGTCCCAGCTTGTTTAGCTAACCAAACTATCAGTCCTATAGCTTGTTTAGCTAACCAAACTAGCAGTCCCAGCTTGTTTAGCTAACCAAACTATCAGTCCTATAGCTTGTTTAGCTAACCAAACTATCAGTCCTATAGCTTGTTTAGCTAACCAAACTATCAGTCCTATAGCTTGTTTAGCTAACCAAACTAGCAGTCCTATAGCTTGTTTAGCTAACCAAACTATCAGTCCTAGCTTGTTTAGCTAACGAAACTATCAGTCCCAGCTTGTTTAGCTAAACAAACTAGCAGTCCTATATCTTGTTTAGCTAACCAAACTATCAGTCCTAGCTTGTACAGCTAACCAAACTAGCAGTCCTATAGCTTGTTTAGCTAACCAAACTAGCAGTCCAATAGCTTGTACAGCTAACCAAACAAGCAGTCCCGGATTGTTTAGCTAACCAAACTAGCAGTCCTATAGCTTGTTTAGCTAACCAAACTAGCAGTCCTATAGCTTGTTTAGCTAACCAAACTAGCAGTCCCGGCTTGTTTAGCTATCCAAACTATCAGTCCTATACCTTGTACAGCGAACCAAACTAGCAGTCCTATAGCTTGTTTAGCTAACCAAACTAGCAGTCCTAGCTTGTACAGCTAACCAAACTAGCAGTCCTATAGCTTGTACAGCTAACCAAACTAGCAGTCCAATAGCTTGTACAGCTAACCAAACAAGCAGTCCCAGCTTGTTTAGCTAACCAAACTATCAGTCCTATAGCTTGTTTAGCTAACCAAACTATCAGTCCTTTAGCTTGTTTAGCTAACCAAACTATCAGTCCTATAGCTTGTTTAGCTAACCAAACTATCAGTCCTATAGCTTGTTTAGCTAACCAAACTAGCAGTCCTATAGCTTGTTTAGCTAACCAAACTAGCAGTCCTATAGCTTGTTTAGCTAACCAAACTAGCAGTCCCAGCTTGTTTAGCTAACCAAACTATCAGTCCTATAGCTTGTTTAGCTAACCAAACTATCAGTCCTATAGCTTGTTTAGCTAACCAAACTATCAGTCCTATAGCTTGTTTAGCTAACCAAACGATCAGTCCTATAGCTTGTTTAGCTAACCAAACAAGCAGTCCCGGATTGTTTAGCTAACCAAACTAGCAGTCCTATAGCTTGTTTAGCTAACCAAACTAGCAGTCCTATAGCTTGTTTAGCTA
Source organism: Salmo salar (assembly GCF_965601325.2). Lineage (NCBI taxonomy): Eukaryota > Metazoa > Chordata > Actinopteri > Salmoniformes > Salmonidae > Salmo > Salmo salar. The sequence goes on from NW_027675336.1 coordinate 23,057, forward strand.
ACCAAACTATCAGTCCTAGCTTGTTTAGCTAACCAAACTAGCAGTCCTAGCTTGTTTAGCTAATCAAACTATCAGTCCTAGCTTGTTTAGCTAACGAAACTATCAGTCCCAGCTTGTTTAGCTAAACAAACTAGCAGTCCTATATCTTGTTTAGCTAACCAAACTATCAGTCCTAGCTTGTACAGCTAACCAAACTAGCAGTCCCAGCTTGTTTAGCTAACCAAACTATCAGTCCTATAGCTTGTTTAGCTAACCAAACTATCAGTCCTATAGCTTGTTTAGCTAACCAAACTATCAGTCCTATAGCTTGTTTAGCTAACCAAACAATCAGTCCTATAGCTTGTTTAGCTAACCAAACAATCAGTCCTATAGCTTGTTTAGCTAACCAAACGATCAGTCCTATAGCTTGTTTAGCTAACCAAACAAGCAGTCCCGGATTGTTTAGCGAACCAAACTATCAGTCCTAGCTTGTTTAGCTAACCAAACTAGCAGTCCTATAGCTTGTTTAGCTAACCAAACTAGCAGTCCCGGCTTGTTTAGCTAACCAAACTAGCAGTCCCGGCTTGTTTAGCTAACCAAACTAGCAGTCCAATAGCTTGTACAGCTAACCAAACAAGCAGTCCCAGCTTGTTTAGCTAACCAAACTATCAGTCCTATAGCTTGTTTAGCTAACCAAACTATCAGTCCTATAGCTTGTTTAGCTAACCAAACTAGCAGTCCTATATCTTGTTTAGCTAACCAAACTATCAGTCCTAGCTTGTACAGCTAACCAAACTAGCAGTCCTATAGCTTGTTTAGCTAACCAAACTAGCAGTCCATTAGCTTGTACAGCTAACCAAACAAGCAGTCCCGGATTGATTAGCGAACCAAACTATCAGTCCTAGCTTGTTTAGCTAACCAAACTAGCAGTACTAGCTTGTTTAGCTAACCAAACTAGCAGTCCCAGCTTGTTTAGCTAACCAAACTAGCAGTCCCAGCTTGTTTAGCTAACCAAACTAGCAGTCCCGGCTTGTTTAGCTAACCAAACTATCAGTCCTATAGCTTGTTTAGCTAACCAAACTATCAGTCCTATAGCTTGTTTAGCTAACCAAACTATCAGTCCTATAGCTTGTTTAGCTAACCAAACGATCAGTCCTATAGCTTGTTTAGCTAACCAAACGATCAGTCCTATAGCTTGTTTAGCTAACCAAACAAGCAGTCCCGGATTGTTTAGCTAACCAAACTAGCAGTCCTATAGCTTGTTTAGCTAACCAAACGATCAGTCCTATAGCTTGTTTAGCTAACCAAACAAGCAGTCCCGGATTGTTTAGCTAACCAAACTAGCAGTCCTATAGCTTGTTTAGCTAACCAAACTAGCAGTCCTATAGCTTGTTTAGCTAACCAAACTATCAGTCCTAGCTTGTTTAGCTAACCAAACTAGCAGTCCTAGCTTGTTTAGCTAATCAAACTATCAGTCCTAGCTTGTTTAGCTAACCAAACTATCAGTCCCAGCTTGTTTAGCTAACCAAACTAGCAGTCCTATATCTTGTTTAGCTAACCAAACTATCAGTCCTAGCTTGTACAGCTAACCAAACTAGCAGTCCAATAGCTTGTACAGCTAACCAAACAAGCAGTCCCGGATTGTTTAGCTAACCAAACTAGCAGTCCTATAGCTTGTTTAGCTAACCAAACTAGCAGTCCTATAGCTTGTTTAGCTAACCAAACTAGCAGTCCCGGCTTGTTTAGCTAACCAAACTAGCAGTCCCGGCTTGTTTAGCTAACCAAACTAGCAGTCCAATAGCTTGTACAGCTAACCAAACAAGCAGTCCCAGCTTGTTTAGCTAACCAAACTATCAGTCCTATAGCTTGTTTAGCTAACCAAACTATCAGTCCTATAGCTTGTTTAGCTAACCAAACGATCAGTCCTATAGCTTGTTTAGCTAACCAAACTATCAGTCCCAGCTTGTTTAGCTAACCAAACTATCAGTCCTATAGCTTGTTTAGCTAACCAAACTATCAGTCCTATAGCTTGTTTAGCTAACCAAACGATCAGTCCTATAGCTTGTTTAGCTAACCAAACGATCAGTCCTATAGCTTGTTTAGCTAACCAAACAAGCAGTCCCGGATTGTTTAGCTAACCAAACTATCAGTCCTAGCTTGTTTAGCTAACCAAACTAGCAGTCCCAGCTTGTTTAGCTAACCAAACTAGCAGTCCCAGCTTGTTTAGCTAACCAAACTATCAGTCCTATAGCTTGTTTAGCTAACCAAACTAGCAGTCCCAGCTTGTTTAGCTAACCAAACTATCAGTCCTATAGCTTGTTTAGCTAACCAAACTATCAGTCCTATAGCTTGTTTAGCTAACCAAACTATCAGTCCTATAGCTTGTTTAGCTAACCAAACTATCAGTCCTATAGCTTGTTTAGCTAACCAAACTAGCAGTCCTATAGCTTGTTTAGCTAACCAAACTATCAGTCCTAGCTTGTTTAGCTAACCAAACTAGCAGTCCTAGCTTGTTTAGCTAATCAAACTATCAGTCCTAGCTTGTTTAGCTAACGAAACTATCAGTCCCAGCTTGTTTAGCTAAACAAACTAGCAGTCCTATATCTTGTTTAGCTAACCAAACTATCAGTCCTAGCTTGTACAGCTAACCAAACTAGCAGTCCTATAGCTTGTTTAGCTAACCAAACTAGCAGTCCAATAGCTTGTACAGCTAACCAAACAAGCAGTCCCGGATTGTTTAGCTAACCAAACTAGCAGTCCTATAGCTTGTTTAGCTAACCAAACTAGCAGTCCTATAGCTTGTTTAGCTAACCAAACTAGCAGTCCCGGCTTGTTTAGCTATCCAAACTATCAGTGCTATACCTTGTACAGCGAACCAAACTAGCAGTCCTATAGCTTGTTTAGCTAACCAAACTAGCAGTCCTAGCTTGTACAGCTAACCAAACTAGCAGTCCTATAGCTTGTACAGCTAACCACAAGCGTCCCAGCGAGCTCCAACTAGCGTCCTGTAGCGAGCTAACCAAACTAGCAGTCCCAGCTTGTTTAGCTAACCAAACTAGCAGTCCCATAGCTTGTTTAGCTAACCAAACTAGCAGTCCAATAGCTTGTACAGCTAACCAAACAAGCAGTCCCAGCTTGTTTAGCTAACCAAACTATCAGTCCTATAGCTTGTTTAGCTAACCAAACTAGCAGTCCTATAGCTTGTTTAGCTAACCAAACTAGCAGTCCTATAGCTTGTTTAGCTAACCAAACTAGCAGTCCCAGCTTGTACAGCTAACCAAACAATCAGTCCTATAGCTTGTTTAGCTAACCAAACAATCAGTCCTATAGCTTGTTTAGCTAACCAAACTATCAGTCCTATAGCTTGTTTAGCTAACCAAACGAATCAGTCCTATAGCTTGTTTAGCTAACCAAACAAGCAGTCCTATAGCTTGTTTAGCTAACCAAACTAGCAGTCCTATAGCTTGTTTAGCTAACCAAACTAGCAGTCCATGCTTGTTTAGCTAACCAAACTATCAGTCCTATAGCTTGTTTAGCTAACCAAACTAGCAGTCCTAGCTTGTTTAGCTAACCAAACTAGCAGTCCCAGCTTGTTTAGCTAACCAAACTATCAGTCCTAGCTTGTTTAGCTAACCAAACTAGCAGTCCTAGCTTGTTTAGCTAATCAAACTATCAGTCCTAGCTTGTTTAGCTAACCAAACTATCAGTCCCAGCTTGTTTAGCTAACCAAACTAGCAGTCCTATATCTTGTTTAGCTAACCAAACTATCAGTCCTAGCTTGTACAGCTAACCAAACTAGCAGTCCTATAGCTTGTTTAGCTAACCAAACTAGCAGTCCAATAGCTTGTACAGCTAACCAAACAAGCAGTCCCGGATTGTTTAGCTAACCAAACTAGCAGTCCTATAGCTTGTTTAGCTAACCAAACTAGCAGTCCTATAGCTTGTTTAGCTAACCAAACTAGCAGTCCCGGCTTGTTTAGCTAACCAAACTAGCAGTCCCGGCTTGTTTAGCTAACCAAACTAGCAGTCCTATAGCTTGTTTAGCTATCCAAACTATCAGTCCTATACCTTGTACAGCGAACCAAACTATCAGTCCTATAGCTTGTTTAGCTAACCAAACTAGCAGTCCTAGCTTGTACAGCTAACCAAACTAGCAGTCCTATAGCTTGTTTAGCTAACCAAACTAGCAGTCCAATAGCTTGTACAGCTAACCAAACAAGCAGTCCCAGCTTGTTTAGCTAACCAAACTATCAGTCCTATAGCTTGTTTAGCTAACCAAACTATCAGTCCTATAGCTTGTTTAGCTAACCAAACTATCAGTCCTATAGCTTGTTTAGCTAACCAAACGATCAGTCCTATAGCTTGTTTAGCTAACCAAACGATCAGTCCTATAGCTTGTTTAGCTAACCAAACAAGCAGTCCCGGATTGTTTAGCTAACCAAACTAGCAGTCCTATAGCTTGTTTAGCTAACCAAACTATCAGTCCTAGCTTGTTTAGCTAACCAAACTAGCAGTCCTAGCTTGTTTAGCTAATCAAACTAGCAGTCCTAGCTTGTTTAGCTAATCAAACTATCAGTCCTAGCTTGTTTAGCTAACCAAACTATCAGTCCCAGCTTGTTTAGCTAACCAAACTAGCAGTCCTATATCTTGTTTAGCTAACCAAACTATCAGTCCTAGCTTGTACAGCTAACCAAACTAGCAGTCCTATAGCTTGTTTAGCTAACCAAACTAGCAGTCCAATAGCTTGTACAGCTAACCAAACAAGCAGTCCCGGATTGTTTAGCTAACCAAACTAGCAGTCCTATAGCTTGTTTAGCTAACCAAACTAGCAGTCCTATAGCTTGTTTAGCTAACCAAACTAGCAGTCCCGGCTTGTTTAGCTAACCAAACTAGCAGTCCCGGCTTGTTTAGCTAACCAAACTAGCAGTCCTATAGCTTGTTTAGCTATCCAAACTATCAGTCCTATACCTTGTACAGCGAACAAAACTATCAGTCCTATAGCTTGTTTAGCTAACCAAACTAGCAGTCCTAGCTTGTTTAGCTAACCAAACCAGCAGTCCTAGCTTGTACAGCTAACCAAACTAGCAGTCCTATAGCTTGTTTAGCTAACCAAACTAGCAGTCCAATAGCTTGTACAGCTAACCAAACAAGCAGTCCCAGCTTGTTTAGCTAACCAAACTATCAGTCCTATAGCTTGTTTAGCTAACCAAACTATCAGTCCTATAGCTTGTTTAGCTAACCAAACTATCAGTCCTATAGCTTGTTTAGCTAACCAAACTATCAGTCCTATAGCTTGTTTAGCTAACCAAACTATCAGTCCTATAGCTTGTTTAGCTAACCAAACTAGCAGTCCTATAGCTTGTTTAGCTAACCAAACTAGCAGTCCTATAGCTTGTTTAGCTAACCAAACTAGCAGTCCCAGCTTGTTTAGCTAACCAAACTATCAGTCCTATAGCTTGTTTAGCTAACCAAACTATCAGTCCTATAGCTTGTTTAGCTAACCAAACTATCAGTCCTATAGCTTGTTTAGCTAACCAAACGATCAGTCCTATAGCTTGTTTAGCTAACCAAACAAGCAGTCCCGGATTGTTTAGCGAACCAAACTATCAGTCCTAGCTTGTTTAGCTAACCAAACTAGCAGTCCTAGCTTGTTTAGCTAACCAAACTAGCAGTCCCAGCTTGTTTAGCTAACCAAACTAGCAGTCCCAGCTTGTTTAGCTAACCAAACGATCAGTCCTATAGCTTGTTTAGCTAACCAAACAAGCAGTCCCGGATTGTTTAGCTAACCAAACTAGCAGTCCTATTGCTTGTTTAGCTAACCAAACTAGCAGTCCTATAGCTTGTTTAGCTAACCAAACTATCAGTCCTAGCTTGTTTAGCTAACCAAACTAGCAGTCCTAGCTTGTTTAGCTAATCAAACTATCAGTCCTAGCTTGTTTAGCTAACCAAACTATCAGTCCCAGCTTGTTTAGCTAACCAAACTAGCAGTCCTATATCTTGTTTAGCTAACCAAACTATCAGTCCTAGCTTGTACAGCTAACCAAACTAGCAGTCCTATAGCTTGTTTAGCTAACCAAACTAGCAGTCCAATAGCTTGTACAGCTAACCAAACAAGCAGTCCCGGATTGTTTAGCTAACCAAACTAGCAGTCCTATAGCTTGTTTAGCTAACCAAACTAGCAGTCCTATAGCTTGTTTAGCTAACCAAACTAGCAGTCCCGGCTTGTTTAGCTAACCAAACTAGCAGTCCCGGCTTGTTTAGCTAACCAAACTAGCAGTCCTATAGCTTGTTTAGCTATCCAAACTATCAGTCCTATACCTTGTACAGCGAACCAAACTATCAGTCCTATAGCTTGTTTAGCTAACCAAACTAGCAGTCCTAGCTTGTACAGCTAACCAAACTAGCAGTCCAATAGCTTGTACAGCTAACCAAACAAGCAGTCCCAGCTTGTTTAGCTAACCAAACTATCAGTCCTATAGCTTGTTTAGCTAACCAAACTATCAGTCCTATAGCTTGTTTAGCTAACCAAACTATCAGTCCTATAGCTTGTTTAGCTAACCAAACGATCAGTCCTATAGCTTGTTTAGCTAACCAAACGATCAGTCCTATAGCTTGTTTAGCTAACCAAACAAGCAGTCCTAACCAAACAAGCAGTCCCGGATTGTTTAGCTAACCAAACTAGCAGTCCTATAGCTTGTTTAGCTAACCAAACTAGCAGTCCTATAGCTTGTTTAGCTAACCAAACTAGCAGTCCCGGCTTGTTTAGCTAACCAAACTAGCAGTCCCGGCTTGTTTAGCTAACCAAACTAGCAGTCCTATAGCTTGTTTAGCTATCCAAACTATCAGTCCTATACCTTGTACAGCGAACAAAACTATCAGTCCTATAGCTTGTTTAGCTAACCAAACTAGCAGTCCTAGCTTGTTTAGCTAACCAAACCAGCAGTCCTATAGCTTGTTTAGCTAACAAAACGATCAGTCCTATAGCTTGTTTAGCTAACCAAACGATCAGTCCTATAGCTTGTTCAGCTAACCAAACAAGCAGTCCCGGATTGTTTAGCTAACCAAACTATCAGTCCTATAGCTTGTTTAGCTAACCAAACTATCAGTCCTAGCTTGTTAAGCTAACCAAACTAGCAGTCCTAGCTTGTTTAGCTAACCAAACTATCAGTCCTATAGCTTATACAGCTAACCAAACTATCAGTCCTAGAGCTTGTTCAGCTAACCAAACTATCAGTCCTATAGCTTGTTTAGCTAACCAAACTATCAGTCCTAGCTTGTTTAGCTAACCAAACTAGCAGTCCTAGCTTGTTTAGCTAACCAAACTATCAGTCCTATAGCTTGTTTAGCTAACCAAAGAAGCAGTCCCGGATTGTTTAGCTAACCAAACTAGCAGTCCTATAGCTTGTTTAGCTAACCAAACTAGCAGTCCTATAGCTTGTTTAGCTAACCAAACTAGCAGTCCCAGCTTTTTTAGCTAACCAAACTATCAGTCCTATAGCTTGTTTAGCTAACCAAACTAGCAGTCCTATAGCTTGTTTAGCTAACCAAACTATCAGTTCTATAGCTTGTTTAGCTAACCAAACTAGCAGTCCTATAGCTTGTTTAGCTAACCAAACTAGCAGTCCTATAGCTTGTTTAGCTAACCAAACTATCAGTCCTATAGCTTGTTTAGCTAACCAAACTATCAGTCCTATAGCTTGTTTAGCTAACCAAACTAGCAGTCCTATAGCTTGTTTAGCTAACCAAACTAGCAGTCCTATAGCTTGTTTAGCTAACCAAACTAGCAGTCCCAGCTTGTTTAGCTAACCAAAATATCAGTCCTATAGCTTGTTTAGCTAACCAAACTATCAGTCCTATAGGTTGTTTAGCTAACCAAACTATCAGTCCTATAGCTTGTTTAGCTAACCAAACGATCAGTCCTATAGCTTGTTTAGCTAACCAAACGATCAGTCCTATAGCTTGTTTAGCTAACCAAACAAGCAGTCCCGGATTGTTTAGCGAACCAAACTATCAGTCCTAGCTTGTTTAGCTAACCAAACTAGCAGTACTAGCTTGTTTAGCTAACCAAACTAGCAGTCCCAGCTTGTTTAGCTAACCAAACTAGCAGTCCCAGCTTGTTTAGCTAACCAAACTAGCAGTCCCAGCTTGTTTAGCTAACCAAACTATCAGTCCTATAGCTTGTTTAGCTAACCAAACTATCAGTCCTATAGCTTGTTTAGCTAACCAAACTATCAGTCCTATAGCTTGTTTAGCTAACCAAACGATCAGTCCTATAGCTTGTTTAGCTAACCAAACAAGCAGTCCCGGATTGTTTAGCTAACCAAACTAGCAGTCCTATAGCTTGTTTAGCTAACCAAACTAGCAGTCCTATAGCTTGTTTAGCTAACCAAACTATCAGTCCTAGCTTGTTTAGCTAACCAAACTAGCAGTCCTAGCTTGTTTAGCTAATCAAACTATCAGTCCTAGCTTGTTTAGCTAACCAAACTATCAGTCCCAGCTTGTTTAGCTAACCAAACTAGCAGTCCTATATCTTGTTTAGCTAACCAAACTATCAGTCCTAGCTTGTACAGCTAACCAAACTAGCAGTCCTATAGCTTGTTTAGCTAACCAAACTAGCAGTCCAATAGCTTGTACAGCTAACCAAACAAGCAGTCCCGGATTGTTTAGCGAACCAAACTATCAGTCCTAGCTTGTTTAGCTAACCAAACTAGCAGTACTAGCTTGTTTAGCTAACCAAACTAGCAGTCCCAGCTTGTTTAGCTAACCAAACTAGCAGTCCCAGCTTGTTTAGCTAACCAAACTAGCAGTCCCAGCTTGTTTAGCTAACCAAACTATCAGTCCTATAGCTTGTTTAGCTAACCAAACTATCAGTCCTATAGCTTGTTTAGCTAACCAAACTATCAGTCCTATAGCTTGTTTAGCTAACCAAACGATCAGTCCCGGATTGTTTAGCTAACCAAACTAGCAGTCCTATAGCTTGTTTAGCTAACCAAACTATCAGTTCTATAGCTTGTTTAGCTAACCAAACTAGCAGTCCTATAGCTTGTTTAGCTAACCAAACTAGCAGTCCTATAGCTTGTTTAGCTAACCAAACTATCAGTCCTATAGCTTGTTTAGCTAACCAAACTATCAGTCCTATAGCTTGTTTAGCTAACCAAACTAGCAGTCCTATAGCTTGTTTAGCTAACCAAACTAGCAGTCCTATAGCTTGTTTAGCTAACCAAACTAGCAGTCCCAGCTTGTTTAGCTAACCAAAATATCAGTCCTATAGCTTGTTTAGCTAACCAAACTATCAGTCCTATAGGTTGTTTAGCTAACCAAACTATCAGTCCTATAGCTTGTTTAGCTAACCAAACGATCAGTCCTATAGCTTGTTTAGCTAACCAAACGATCAGTCCTATAGCTTGTTTAGCTAACCAAACAAGCAGTCCCGGATTGTTTAGCGAACCAAACTATCAGTCCTAGCTTGTTTAGCTAACCAAACTAGCAGTACTAGCTTGTTTAGCTAACCAAACTAGCAGTCCCAGCTTGTTTAGCTAACCAAACTAGCAGTCCCAGCTTGTTTAGCTAACCAAACTAGCAGTCCCAGCTTGTTTAGCTAACCAAACTATCAGTCCTATAGCTTGTTTAGCTAACCAAACTATCAGTCCTATAGCTTGTTTAGCTAACCAAACTATCAGTCCTATAGCTTGTTTAGCTAACCAAACGATCAGTCCTATAGCTTGTTTAGCTAACCAAACAAGCAGTCCCGGATTGTTTAGCTAACCAAACTAGCAGTCCTATAGCTTGTTTAGCTAACCAAACTATCAGTCCTAGCTTGTTTAGCTAACCAAACTAGCAGTCCTAGCTTGTTTAGCTAATCAAACTATCAGTCCTAGCTTGTTTAGCTAACCAAACTATCAGTCCCAGCTTGTTTAGCTAACCAAACTAGCAGTCCTATATCTTGTTTAGCTAACCAAACTATCAGTCCTAGCTTGTACAGCTAACCAAACTAGCAGTCCTATAGCTTGTTTAGCTAACCAAACTATCAGTCCTAGCTTGTTTAGCTAACCAAACTAGCAGTCCTAGCTTGTTTAGCTAACCAAACTATCAGTCCCAGCTTGTTTAGCTAACCAAACTAGCAGTCCTATCTTGTTTAGCTAACCAAACTATCAGTCCTAGCTTGTACAGCTAACCAAACTAGCAGTCCTATAGCTTGTTTAGCTAACCAAACTAGCAGTCCAATAGCTTGTACAGCTAACCAAACAAGCAGTCCCGGATTGTTTAGCTAACCAAACTAGCAGTCCTATAGCTTGTTTAGCTAACCAAACTAGCAGTCCCGGCTTGTTTAGCTAACCAAACTAGCAGTCCCGGCTTGTTTAGCTAACCAAACTAGCAGTCCAATAGCTTGTACAGCTAACCAAACAAGCAGTCCCAGCTTGTTTAGCTAACCAAACTATCAGTCCTATAGCTTGTTTAGCTAACCAAACTATCAGTCCTATAGCTTGTTTAGCTAACCAAACTATCAGTCCTATAGCTTGTTTAGCTAACCAAACGATCAGTCCTATAGCTTGTTTAGCTAACCAAACGATCAGTCCTATAGCTTGTTTAGCTAACCAAACTATCAGTCCCAGCTTGTTTAGCTAACCAAACTATCAGTCCTATAGCTTGTTTAGCTAACCAAACTATCAGTCCTATAGCTTGTTTAGCTAACCAAACGATCAGTCCTATAGCTTGTTTAGCTAACCAAACGATCAGTCCTATAGCTTGTTTAGCTAACCAAACAAGCAGTCCCGGATTGTTTAGCTAACCAAACTAGCAGTCCTATAGCTTGTTTAGCTAACCAAACTAGCAGTCCTATAGCTTGTTTAGCTAACCAAACTATCAGTCCTAGCTTGTTTAGCTAACCAAACTAGCAGTCCTAGCTTGTTTAGCTAATCAAACTATCAGTCCTAGCTTGTTTAGCTAACGAAACTATCAGTCCCAGCTTGTTTAGCTAAACAAACTAGCAGTCCTATATCTTGTTTAGCTAACCAAACTATCAGTCCTAGCTTGTACAGCTAACCAAACTAGCAGTCCTATAGCTTGTTTAGCTAACCAAACTAGCAGTCCAATAGCTTGTACAGCTAACCAAACAAGCAGTCCCGGATTGTTTAGCTAACCAAACTAGCAGTCCTATAGCTTGTTTAGCTAACCAAACTAGCAGTCCTATAGCTTGTTTAGCTAACCAAACTAGCAGTCCCGGCTTGTTTAGCTAACCAAACTATCAGTCCTATAGCTTGTTTAGCTAACCAAACTATCAGTCCTATAGCTTGTTTAGCTAACCAAACTATCAGTCCTATATCTTGTTTAGCTAACCAAACTATCAGTCCTAGCTTGTACAGCTAACCAAACTAGCAGTCCTATAGCTTGTTTAGCTAACCAAACTAGCAGTCCAATAGCTTGTACAGCTAACCAAACAAGCAGTCCCGGATTGTTTAGCGAACCAAACTATCAGTCCTAGCTTGTTTAGCTAACCAAACTAGCAGTACTAGCTTGTTTAGCTAACCAAACTAGCAGTCCCAGCTTGTTTAGCTAACCAAACTAGCAGTCCCAGCTTGTTTAGCTAACCAAACTAGCAGTCCCAGCTTGTTTAGCTAACCAAACTATCAGTCCTATAGCTTGTTTAGCTAACCAAACTATCAGTCCTATAGCTTGTTTAGCTAACCAAACTATCAGTCCTATAGCTTGTTTAGCTAACCAAACGATCAGTCCTATAGCTTGTTTAGCTAACCAAACTAGCAGTCCTATAGCTTGTTTAGCTAACCAAACTAGCAGTCCTATAGCTTGTTTAGCTAACCAAACTATCAGTCCTAGCTTGTTTAGCTAACCAAACTAGCAGTCCTAGCTTGTTTAGCTAACCAAACTATCAGTCCCAGCTTGTTTAGCTAACCAAACTAGCAGTCCTATATCTTGTTTAGCTAACCAAACTATCAGTCCTAGCTTGTACAGCTAACCAAACTAGCAGTCCTATAGCTTGTTTAGCTAACCAAACTAGCAGTCCAATAGCTTGTACAGCTAACCAAACAAGCAGTCCCGGATTGTTTAGCTAACCAAACTAGCAGTCCTATAGCTTGTTTAGCTAACCAAACTAGCAGTCCTATAGCTTGTTTAGCTAACCAAACTAGCAGTCCCGGCTTGTTTAGCTAACCAAACTAGCAGTCCCGGCTTGTTTAGCTAACCAAACTAGCAGTCCAATAGCTTGTACAGCTAACCAAACAAGCAGTCCCAGCTTGTTTAGCTAACCAAACTATCAGTCCTATAGCTTGTTTAGCTAACCAAACTATCAGTCCTATAGCTTGTTTAGCTAACCAAACTATCAGTCCTATAGCTTGTTTAGCTAACCAAACGATCAGTCCTATAGCTTGTTTAGCTAACCAAACGATCAGTCCTATAGCTTGTTTAGCTAACCAAACTATCAGTCCCAGCTTGTTTAGCTAACCAAACTATCAGTCCTATAGCTTGTTTAGCTAACCAAACTATCAGTCCTATAGCTTGTTTAGCTAACCAAACGATCAGTCCTATAGCTTGTTTAGCTAACCAAACGATCAGTCCTATAGCTTGTTTAGCTAACCAAACAAGCAGTCCCGGATTGTTTAGCTAACCAAACTAGCAGTCCTATAGCTTGTTTAGCTAACCAAACTAGCAGTCCTATAGCTTGTTTAGCTAACCAAACTATCAGTCCTAGCTTGTTTAGCTAACCAAACTAGCAGTCCTAGCTTGTTTAGCTAATCAAACTATCAGTCCTAGCTTGTTTAGCTAACGAAACTATCAGTCCCAGCTTGTTTAGCTAAACAAACTAGCAGTCCTATATCTTGTTTAGCTAACCAAACTATCAGTCCTAGCTTGTACAGCTAACCAAACTAGCAGTCCTATAGCTTGTTTAGCTAACCAAACTAGCAGTCCAATAGCTTGTACAGCTAACCAAACAAGCAGTCCCGGATTGTTTAGCTAACCAAACTAGCAGTCCTATAGCTTGTTTAGCTAACCAAACTAGCAGTCCTATAGCTTGTTTAGCTAACCAAACTAGCAGTCCCGTAGCTTGTTTAGCTAACCAAACTATCAGTCCTATAGCTTGTTTAGCTAACCAAACTATCAGTCCTATAGCTTGTTTAGCTAACCAAACTATCAGTCCTATAGCTTGTTTAGCTAACCAAACTATCAGTCCTATAGCTTGTTTAGCTAACCAAACAAGCAGTCCCGGATTGTTTAGCTAACCAAACTAGCAGTCCTATAGCTTGTTTAGCTAACCAAACTAGCAGTCCTATAGCTTGTTTAGCTAACCAAACTATCAGTCCTAGCTTGTTTAGCTAACCAAACTAGCAGTCCTAGCTTGTTTAGCTAATCAAACTATCAGTCCTAGCTTGTTTAGCTAACGAAACTATCAGTCCCAGCTTGTTTAGCTAAACAAACTAGCAGTCCTATATCTTGTTTAGCTAACCAAACTATCAGTCCTAGCTTGTACAGCTAACCAAACTAGCAGTCCTATAGCTTGTTTAGCTAACCAAACTAGCAGTCCAATAGCTTGTACAGCTAACCAAACAAGCAGTCCCGGATTGTTTAGCTAACCAAACTAGCAGTCCTATAGCTTGTTTAGCTAACCAAACTAGCAGTCCTATAGCTTGTTTAGCTAACCAAACTAGCAGTCCCGGCTTGTTTAGCTATCCAAACTATCAGTCCTATACCTTGTACAGCGAACCAAACTAGCAGTCCTATAGCTTGTTTAGCTAACCAAACTAGCAGTCCTAGCTTGTACAGCTAACCAAACTAGCAGTCCTATAGCTTGTTTAGCTAACCAAACTAGCAGTCCAATAGCTTGTACAGCTAACCAAACAAGCAGTCCCAGCTTGTTTAGCTAACCAAACTATCAGTCCTATAGCTTGTTTAGCTAACCAAACTATCAGTCCTTTAGCTTGTTTAGCTAACCAAACTATCAGTCCTATAGCTTGTTTAGCTAACCAAACTATCAGTCCTATAGCTTGTTTAGCTAACCAAACTAGCAGTCCTATAGCTTGTTTAGCTAACCAAACTAGCAGTCCTATAGCTTGTTTAGCTAACCAAACTAGCAGTCCCAGCTTGTTTAGCTAACCAAACTATCAGTCCTATAGCTTGTTTAGCTAACCAAACTATCAGTCCTATAGCTTGTTTAGCTAACCAAACTATCAGTCCTATAGCTTGTTTAGCTAACCAAACAATCAGTCCTATAGCTTGTTTAGCTAACCAAACAATCAGTCCTATAGCTTGTTTAGCTAACCAAACGATCAGTCCTATAGCTTGTTTAGCTAACCAAACAAGCAGTCCCGGATTGTTTAGCGAACCAAACTATCAGTCCTAGCTTGTTTAGCTAACCAAACTAGCAGTCCTAGCTTGTTTAGCTAACCAAACTAGCAGTCCTAGCTTGTTTAGCTAACCAAACTAGCAGTCCCAGCTTGTTTAGCTAACCAAACTAGCAGTCCCAGCTTGTTTAGCTAACCAAACGATCAGTCCTATAGCTTGTTTAGCTAACCAAACAAGCAGTCCCGGATTGTTTAGCTAACCAAACTAGCAGTCCTATTGCTTGTTTAGCTAACCAAACTAGCAGTCCTATAGCTTGTTTAGCTAACCAAACTATCAGTCCTAGCTTGTTTAGCTAACCAAACTAGCAGTCCTAGCTTGTTTAGCTAACCAAACGATCAGTCCTATAGCTTGTTTAGCTAACCAAACAAGCAGTCCCGGATTGTTTAGCTAACCAAACTAGCAGTCGTATAGCTTGTTTAGCTAACCAAACTAGCAGTCCTATAGCTTGTTTAGCTAACCAAACTATCAGTCCTAGCTTGTTTAGCTAATCAAACTATCAGTCCTAGCTTGTTTAGCTAACGAAACTATCAGTCCCAGCTTGTTTAGCTAAACAAACTAGCAGTCCTATATCTTGTTTAGCTAACCAAACTATCAGTCCTAGCTTGTACAGCTAACCAAACTAGCAGTCCTATAGCTTGTTTAGCTAACCAAACTAGCAGTCCAATAGCTTGTACAGCTAACCAAACAAGCAGTCCCGGATTGTTTAGCTAACCAAACTAGCAGTCCTATAGCTTGTTTAGCTAACCAAACTAGCAGTCCTATAGCTTGTTTAGCTAACCAAACTAGCAGTCCCGGCTTGTTTAGCTATCCAAACTATCAGTCCTATACCTTGTACAGCGAACCAAACTAGCAGTCCTATAGCTTGTTTAGCTAACCAAACTAGCAGTCCTAGCTTGTACAGCTAACCAAACTAGCAGTCCTATAGCTTGTTTAGCTAACCAAACTAGCAGTCCAATAGCTTGTACAGCTAACCAAACAAGCAGTCCCAGCTTGTTTAGCTAACCAAACTATCAGTCCTATAGCTTGTTTAGCTAACCAAACTATCAGTCCTTTAGCTTGTTTAGCTAACCAAACTATCAGTCCTATAGCTTGTTTAGCTAACCAAACTATCAGTCCTATAGCTTGTTTAGCTAACCAAACTAGCAGTCCTATAGCTTGTTTAGCTAACCAAACTAGCAGTCCTATAGCTTGTTTAGCTAACCAAACTAGCAGTCCCAGCTTGTTTAGCTAACCAAACTATCAGTCCTATAGCTTGTTTAGCTAACCAAACTATCAGTCCTATAGCTTGTTTAGCTAACCAAACAATCAGTCCTATAGCTTGTTTAGCTAACCAAACAATCAGTCCTATAGCTTGTTTAGCTAACCAAACGATCAGTCCTATAGCTTGTTTAGCTAACCAAACAAGCAGTCCCGGATTGTTTAGCGAACCAAACTATCAGTCCTAGCTTGTTTAGCTAACCAAACTATCAGTCCTAGCTTGTTTAGCTAACCAAACTAGCAGTCCCAGCTTGTTTAGCTAACCAAACTAGCAGTCCCAGCTTGTTTAGCTAACCAAACGATCAGTCCTATAGCTTGTTTAGCTAACCAAACAAGCAGTCCCGGATTGTTTAGCTAACCAAACTAGCAGTCCTATTGCTTGTTTAGCTAACCAAACTAGCAGTCCTATAGCTTGTTTAGCTAACCAAACTATCAGTCCTAGCTTGTTTAGCTAACCAAACTAGCAGTCCTAGCTTGTTTAGCTAATCAAACTATCAGTCCTAGCTTGTTTAGCTAACCAAACTATCAGTCCCAGCTTGTTTAGCTAACCAAACTAGCAGTCCTATATCTTGTTTAGCTAACCAAACTATCAGTCCTAGCTTGTACAGCTAACCAAACTAGCAGTCCTATAGCTTGTTTAGCTAACCAAACTAGCAGTCCAATAGCTTGTACAGCTAACCAAACAAGCAGTCCCGGATTGTTTAGCTAACCAAACTAGCAGTCCTATAGCTTGTTTAGCTAACCAAACTAGCAGTCCTATAGCTTGTTTAGCTAACCAAACTAGCAGTCCCGGCTTGTTTAGCTAACCAAACTAGCAGTCCCGGCTTGTTTAGCTAACCAAACTAGCAGTCCTATAGCTTGTTTAGCTATCCAAACTATCAGTCCTATACCTTGTACAGCGAACCAAACTATCAGTCCTATAGCTTGTTTAGCTAACCAAACTAGCAGTCCTAGCTTGTACAGCTAACCAAACTAGCAGTCCTATAGCTTGTTTAGCTAACCAAACTAGCAGTCCAATAGCTTGTACAGCTAACCAAACAAGCAGTCCCAGCTTGTTTAGCTAACCAAACTATCAGTCCTATAGCTTGTTTAGCTAACCAAACGATCAGTCCTATAGCTTGTTTAGCTAACCAAACGATCAGTCCTATAGCTTGTTTAGCTAACCAAACAAGCAGTCCCGGATTGTTTAGCTAACCAAACTAGCAGTCCTATAGCTTGTTTAGCTAACCAAACTAGCAGTCCTATAGCTTGTTTAGCTAACCAAACTATCAGTCCTAGCTTGTTTAGCTAACCAAACTAGCAGTCCTAGCTTGTTTAGCTAATCAAACTAGCAGTCCTAGCTTGTTTAGCTAATCAAACTATCAGTCCTAGCTTGTTTAGCTAACCAAACTATCAGTCCCAGCTTGTTTAGCTAACCAAACTAGCAGTCCTATATCTTGTTTAGCTAACCAAACTATCAGTCCTAGCTTGTACAGCTAACCAAACTAGCAGTCCTATAGCTTGTTTAGCTAACCAAACTAGCAGTCCAATAGCTTGTACAGCTAACCAAACAAGCAGTCCCGGATTGTTTAGCTAACCAAACTAGCAGTCCTATAGCTTGTTTAGCTAACCAAACTAGCAGTCCTATAGCTTGTTTAGCTAACCAAACTAGCAGTCCCGGCTTGTTTAGCTAACCAAACTAGCAGTCCCGGCTTGTTTAGCTAACCAAACTAGCAGTCCTATAGCTTGTTTAGCTATCCAAACTATCAGTCCTATACCTTGTACAGCGAACAAAACTATCAGTCCTATAGCTTGTTTAGCTAACCAAACTAGCAGTCCTAGCTTGTTTAGCTAACCAAACCAGCAGTCCTATAGCTTGTTTAGCTAACAAAACGATCAGTCCTATAGCTTGTTTAGCTAACCAAACGATCAGTCCTATAGCTTGTTTAGCTAACCAAACAAGCAGTCCCGGATTGTTTAGCTAACCAAACTATCAGTCCTAGCTTGTTTAGCTAACCAAACTAGCAGTCCTAGCTTGTTTAGCTAACCAAACTATCAGTCCTATAGGCTTGTTTAGCTAACCAAACTATCAGTCCTATAGCTTGTTTAGCTAACCAAAGAAGCAGTCCCGGATTGTTTAGCTAACCAAACTAGCAGTCCTATAGCTTGTTTAGCTAACCAAACTAGCAGTCCTATAGCTTGTTTAGCTAACCAAACTAGCAGTCCCAGCTTTTTTAGCTAACCAAACTAGCAGTCCTATAGCTTGTTTAGCTAACCAAACTATCAGTCCTATAGCTTGTTTAGCTAACCAAAGAAGCAGTCCCGGATTGTTTAGCTAACCAAACTAGCAGTCCTATAGCTTGTTTAGCTAACCAAACTAGCAGTCCTATAGCTTGTTTAGCTAACCAAACTAGCAGTCCCAGCTTTTTTAGCTAACCAAACTATCAGTCCTATAGCTTGTTTAGCTAACCAAACTATCAGTCCTATAGCTTGTTTAGCTAACCAAACTAGCAGTCCTATAGCTTATACAGCTAACCAAACTATCAGTCCTAGAGCTTGTTCAGCTAACCAAACTATCAGTCCTATAGCTTGTTCAGCTAACCAAACTATCAGTCCTATAGCTTGTTCAGCTAACCAAACTATCAGTCCTATAGCTTGTTTAGCTAACCAAACTATCAGTTCTATAGCTTGTTTAGCTAACCAAACTAGCAGTCCTATAGCTTGTTTAGCTAACCAAACTAGCAGTCCTATAGCTTGTTTAGCTAACCAAACTAGCAGTCCTATAGCTTGTTTAGCTAACCAAACTAGCAGTCCTATAGCTTGTTCAGCTAACCAAACTATCAGTCCTATAGCTTGTTTAGCTAACCAAACTAGCAGTCCCAGCTTGTTTAGCTAACCAAACTATCAGTCCCGGCTTGTTTAGCTAACCAAACTATCAGTCCTATAGCTTGTTTAGCTAACCAAACTATCAGTCCCATAGCTTGTTTAGCTAACCAAACTAGCAGTCCTGTAGCTTGTTTAGCTAACCAAACTAGCAGTCCTAGCTTGCTATTATGAAAATCGAATTCAACAACACCAATAAATGTTTTCAATTTGACCTTCAAAAGCAGCTGAAAACATAGAACTTGTAAGAATGAACTGTAACCATTGAATTCTACCGTGCTGAGTCCGTTACATGGAAATAATGCCCTTTCAAGCCAATCAGAAACATGTATTCAACAATGTCCTGGTATAAACACATATAAACTCAGCAGAAGAATATGGAGCATTATAAGCACTGAAATAGACCCAGGGTTTTTTTCTGGATAAAAAAGGGGCTTAGACGGTGACCATGGCTGGCATGTTTTCAGTTTTAAAGCACATTTCCTGCAATTCTACAAATTTTTACATGGATCTGAGAGAACAGGCTGCAGTTTCACACCTCGTTTCCTGTAAATCTATACCTTTTGCCATGGAGCTGAGAGAACAGGCTGCAAATCACATCTAATTTCCTGTAAATCTATACCTTTTGCCATGGACAATGCTGTGATCTTTTAATCAAAACATAACCACGTCAATACTGATAACTTTCAATCACTTATTTTGGTGATTGTTTAGTTTCTCAAAGATTGTAGGATATTATTATAATATACACTACCGTTCAATAGTTTGGGGTCACTTAGAAATGTCCTTGTTTTTGAAAGAAAAGCAATTTCTTTTGGTCCATTAAAATAACATCAAATTGATCAGAAATACAGTAGATGACTATTGTAGCTGGAAACGGCTGATTTGTAATGGGATTGTTGACTGCGTCCTTCATCAGACTGACTAAATGTGTGTGTGTTGACTGCGTCCCCTACCTGGCTCTCCAGACACATCTGTCCAGTAACGGTGGCAGCGATGCGTTCCTGCTGCTGCTTCTGTTCTCTCAGACTGGACTGCTGCTCTCCAAGACTGCTCTCTAGCGCCACCAGCTCATCCTGGTGGACAATACAGGTACTGCATCAACCCAGTTCCACTACTGTACACAGTAACAGCTCCCCCTACAGGACAATACAGGTACTGCATCAACCCAGTTCCACTACTGTACACAGTAACAGCTCCCCCTACAGGACAATACAGGTACTGCATCAACCCAGTTCCACTACTGTACACAGTAACAGCACCCCCTACAGGACAACACAGGTACTGCATCAACCCAGTTCCACTACTGTACACAGTAGCAGCTCCCCCTGTAGGACGATACAGGTACTGCATCAACCCAATTCCACTACTGTACACAGTAACAGCTCCCCCTACAGGACGATACAGGTACTGCATCAACCCAGTTCCACTACTGTACACAGTAACAGCTCCCCCTACAGGACAATACAGGTACTGCATCAACCCAGTTCCACTACTGTACACAGTAACAGCTCCCCCTGTAGGACAATACAGGTACTGCATCAACCCAGTTCCACTACTGTACACAGTAACAGCTCCCCCTACAGGACAAGACAGGTACTGCATCAACCCAGTTCCACTACTGTACACAGTAACAGCTCCCCCTACAGGACGATACAGGTACTGCATCCTCAAATCTCTACTGTACAAACAGCTCCTCCTACAGGACAACACAGGTACTGCATCCTCAAATCTCTACTGTACAAACAGCTCCTCCTACAGGACATCACAAATGCTGCAACAACATCTCAACCACACACAGAGAAATATACATTTTCCTGTCTATTTCCTGGACATCACCATCTACATGCTCTGTCTTTTCACCACTAAATGTAAGCAGTACTTATCTTACCACATTGATGTCTTCCCACTCGTTGGGTAGAGGAACAGACGCTGGGGCAGGAAGAGCTGGGCTGGTCTCTGTGGGAGGCTGGGGTTCCTCTTCCTCCTCCCTCTCTTCCAAAGGGATCGCTCTGCTACTTAAAGCCTCCTCCTCTTCCTCCTTCTTATTGGCCACGTCTTCCTGTGCCTTAGATGGAGCACCGCCCCCAACCTCTATCGGTGAATCATCTGTCTCCTCCTCCTCGTTTAGCTCCTCCCCCTCAGACACGTCAATGAAGCTCTCTGAATCACTGTCCTCCTCACCGTCCTCCATCTTCACAATCTGTCCATTCCTCTCCTCCCTGGTGTTCTGTCCATTCCTCTCCTCCCTGGTGTTCTGTCCATTCCTCTCCTCCCTGGTGTTCTGTCCATTCCTCTCCTCCCTGGTGTTCTCTCCATTCCTCTCCTCCCTGGTGTTCTGTCCATTCCTCTCCTCCCTGGTGTTCTGTCCATTCCTCTCCTCCCTGGTGTTTTGTCCATTCCTCTCCTCCCTGGTGTTGTTGTCTCCATTCCTCTCCTGCTGCGATGGAGGTAAAGGCCCAGTCAGTAGGCTTCTCCTCCCCGTGTCCTTCTCTCTGTTTAGACCTAGGCCTGATGGGGGAATGACACAGAGATCCTGACCCAAACTGTCCCCCTGACCTACTGCAGAGTGGAAAGCTCTGTTCCTGTTGTCGATGGCTTGCTCCACCTCCTCTCTGTTCCTCCTCAGAATCTCCTCCACCTCCTCTCTGTTCCTCTTGGTGGCGGTTTCATCCTGTTCCTCCCTGCCGAGGAGCACCCTGTCCGTGGGAGGAATGGGAAGGCTAAGGGGGAGGGGCGACTGTTGCTCATCGCCCTTCACCTCAAGCCTGTCCTCATTGGTCAGAGTTGTCCTCAGGGGCGTGTCCTTCCCTTCAGTCTCCTCCTGTGAGCTGCTGATGACGACCAATCGGTTCGCAGGACGCTGGGGACTGGGAGAGTGGGGCTTAACAGGAGAATTGCCAATCATGGTGGCGTATTGGGACGGGCCTACCTCCAACTCTTCTCCAATAGCTCGCTGAATGGCCAGGAGGGTACGAGGAGACACACTGCCACCAGCACCCTCCTCATCAGCCCTCCTTCCTCCCCTACCCCAGGAGCTATCCTCCTCCTCCTCCTCAGCCCTCCTTCCTCCCCTACCCCAGGAGCTATCCTCCTCATCCTCGTCTGAGAAGCTGCTATCCATGGCAGCCTGGATGGCCTTCAGTGTCCTAGGGGAAGTCGGTGCTGTGTCCCCCAGGCTCGGGTTAGTGTCCTGGGGATGTTTAGACGATGATGAGGGTCCCTCCTCCAGGCTCTCCTCCTCTGAGATAGGTTTCCAAAGGGGCTCAGGTCTCTTCTCCCCTCCCCCCGTCCTAACCCTTCCTGACAGGGGACCACCCAACCAGGGAGAGGCCGCAGGCTGGATGTCTGGGACCCTCTCACTGTTGTCGGTCTTCTTCGGACCTGAGGAGCGAGCGCACGCACACACACACACACACACACACACACACACACACACACACACACACACACACACACACACACACACACACACACACACACACACACACACACACACACACACACACACACACACAGCATATGAGGGGATGAGTTTGAACAGGTCAATGCGGAGAATCGCTAAATTTGATCGCTGACCCCCCCCCCTTTCAACCTCTAACCTTTGATGAGGATGTAGTGGGTGGAGTCTTCTGAGAGGAGGCGTCGTGTCTCCACGCTGTGCCCCTCCCCCTGGTTGTATAGCTCCACCCCCGGGGCGTTCCCTGCACTACGGTTGGACATCTCTCTCTCCACTCCCTCCAGACGCACGTTCAGCTTGTTCCTCTGCAGCAGCCCTGCTAGCTGGTACTGGGAGAAGTCACCTGACCGCTGGGAGAGGGGGGGGGCTGGGTTAGGGTGCGGTCCTCAGGGGGTGTGTGGTACATGGTGTGTGGTACATGGTGTGTGGTACCTCAGGAGGTGTGTGGTACATGGTGTGTGGTACCTCAGGAGGTGTGCGGTACATGGTGTGTGGTACATGGTGTGTGGTACCTCAGGAGGTGTGTGGTACATGGTGCGTCGTCTCTTGCTGAATTCCTTCATGTCTTTAAGAATCTCGTGTTTCACCTCAGGAGGCATGGCAGAAAACTCCTCAGAGTTGATGTCCACAGAGTCTTCATAGAAATCCCCCTGACAGACAGACAGACAGACAGACAGACAGACAGACAGACAGACAGACAGACAGACAGACAGACAGACAGACAGACAGACAGACAGACAGACAGACAGACAGACAGGTGTCACAACGTAGCAAAACGTTATGAAACAAAAAGGAATACAGTGTTCTTATTGGACAAGTTGATAAAGCACCGCCCTCTCTGTTTTCTCCTCCATCACATGACGTGGGTGTTGACCTCACCTGGTAGATGTGACGGCTGTCCTCCTCCTCCTGCTCCGAGCTGCTCCTCTCTCTCTCCTCCTCCTGGGCTGGCAGGGCAGGCAGAATGTACATGTCCTCCTCTCTCCTCCCAGCAGACAGGCTGGGCAGATGATCCTGACTGGAGGAGAAACACAACACAGAGAGATTGGTTACAGGTCTATACACAGACCAGATCTTCTATGAAACATGGAATGGTCCGTGTTCACACGTCACCATCTTAGTGCTTGTAGATCTGTTATGAAGCTCTGAGCGGGCTTTGCCTTTCATTTAGGTCATGGTCTTCCTCCTCTCCTCTCCCTTCCTCACCTCCTCTCCTCTCTCAGCTCCTCTCCTCTCCCTTCCTTCCTTCCTCACCTCTCCTCTCCCTCTCATCTCCTCTCCCTTCCTCCTCTCCTCTCCTCTCCCTTCTTCACCTCCTCTCCTCTCCCTTCTTCACCTCCTCTCCTCCCTTCCTCCTCTCCTCTCCCTTCCTCACCTCCTCTCCTCCTCCTCTCCTCTCCCTTACCTCTTCTCCTCTCCCTTACCTCTTCTCCCCGCTCCTCTCCCTTCCTCACCTTCTCTCCCTTCCTTACCTCCTCTCCTCTCCTCTCCTCACCTCTCCCTTACCTCCTCTCCTCCTCCCCTCCTCACCTCCTCTCTCCCAGAGCAGCTTTGATGGCCTGTCTCTTCAGGAAGGTCTTGAGGAGTTTGTCATTGGTCTGTTTGGACTCCATAGTCTTCTCCTCCTTCCTCTGTCTTCTGATGGCCTGGAGGGAAGCACAGGGTTAACACACACACACACACACACACACACACACACACACACACACACACACACACACACACACAGACAGACAGACAGACAGACAGACAGACAGACAGACAGACAGACAGACAGACAGACAGACAGACAGACAGACAGACAGACAGACAGACAGACAGACAGACAGACAGACAGACAGACAGACAGACCACATAAACACAAAGACACAAAGACAGACAGACAGACAGACAGACAGACAGACAGACAGACAGACAGACAGACAGACAGACAGACAGACAGACAGACAGACAGACACAGACAGACCAGGGTCTGTTTCTTGATCAGAGGTGCATCTCCATCGAACACGAAGACAGGTCTGATGCGGAAAAAGAGCAATTTACAGAGGCGATGGAACAAGGTGAGGAGGTGGGCGTTCTGGATACTGTTACCCTCCCTGTCTCTCACACCCTTCACCGCTTGGTTCAACCAGATACTGATGTCTGGGAGGGGGACAGGGTCAAGGATCTCTACTTGCACAATACACTGGACACTAATTCTATGTAAGATGCAGACACATGCAAACACACAACATGTTATGACTGGGATATGCAGGAGGTATGGGTGGGAGATTGAATGGAAGAAGTAGGGAACCCTACTTAAAAAAAATAAAAAAAAGTTTAAGAGGGGGGCTCCTTGTGGTGTCCGGAAGGATACCGACAGCCAGGATCTTGCCCTCGAGTGTCTCGGGGTTGATGGGCTTCCCGGTGGTCTCAAGCAGCTTCCACAGCCCGTGTACCCCCATTGCTCTCCGAGTGACAACCTAGACAACACAAAGACAGAAATAAGACTATTAGCAAATCACCCACATCCTAGTAGCTATTTGAAAAGCTCGATTCAAATACATACATGTGGCTATCAAACTCACCTGTACTAGAGAACAATAGTTTATTAACCAAAATTGATTATCTTCGGTACTATGTACTAAGTTGTCTTCTGTGGTGTAACAATATTTTATTTCCTACGGTGGTACAATGTAGCGCGGATAATAGTTCCGCATTATTCCACGGTTTGGTCATTTTGTAAAACGCTGTAGTCTCAACTTCCGTTTACTGATCGTGAATCAGATTTTGGGATATCTGTTTACTGTCACCGCTATTGATGAGAAATCGTAGGAGCTGATTCAGAGTCAGTTTTGTGCAGTACAGCCCGTCCGCCAAGTCAACAGTATCCGGGCGGTGACAACACAAACAAGATGGCGACCAACATTTAATAACAGAGGAAATCTTCATCGGGTAACATCAATATTTTCTTCATCGGGTAACACAGTATGTGCAATGTTTTATTCTGACACCGTTACACTTCATTTTACACCGCTAATGTTAGCTAACAATGTCTATAAGTTTATGTCCAGGACACGGTTTGTTGTCAGTTACTGTTAGCTGAGGAAAGCTGAAGTCTGTTCTCTGAAATCCTTATCTAACCCGGCTGGGTGTTGATCATGTGCTGACAGTGCTGTTAAAGCTCATCCACAGATAACTAGTGAGTTATTTTAACCTCGGAGCTCAGCCAGAGACTGAAGTCAACTAGTTAACTAGCCAAGTAAACAAATAGTTGGAAAGGTCAGCTGTTTTAACTCTAATTTGACCAATTCAAAACATATTTTGTTTAAAGAAATTGAAGGCAGAAAAAGTCCATTAGTTATTTACAGGAGCCTTGCGATATTCTCTCGCTACTTTCTTATTTTATTTGATTCGTTTAACATGGCTAACAGGTTGGTTAACTCAGAATCAATATTTGTCTGTCTGTCTTCAGGAGAGAGATCTAACTGCCATCCTGGAAGTCATCCATCGTCATGTCTCTCTGTCATTCGACTGGACTGTTGTGAAAACTTCCTCTACCATCATGTCTACTGCTGCAGTAGCAGACAGAGGTAAGCAGTTATCACCCGTATCATTTCACAGACTGTTGTTTACATCCCCCCCCCCTGCATCCTCTCAGCCAATCACACAAAGCGATGTTGAGACCTGATAACTCTTCCAGTCAATGCAATGAGAGAGAGAGAACATTCCAGAATGTCTGCTATGTTCCAGGTTCCGTCCATCCAGTCAGGGGACCCGGCGACGGCATGGAGACAGACGAGCCCCCAGTCGCTAAGGAGATCGGTGTCGTGGATACGCCTCTGTTTTCGGTGCCACTACTTAAAGTAGCTAGTCCCAAACAAAGTCCCAAGACGACGCACCCTTCCCCCGCCAGCCTCCAGCACAGCCCCCACTCCACCCCCCAGCAGAGCCCCAGAGCCAGTCCCAGAGACATCGCGTCTGCCCCCCAGCTCCCCGGGGTGCTCCACCTGGGGAAGGTTCCCCGGGAGGCCTGCGTGGTGGTGGAGGCGGTGAGGATCGTTGTTCCCCGTGCCGCCATCAGCCGGAGTGGGGGTCATATGGGTCCGGCTGAGGAGAAAGGAGAGGCCTGGGCTGGGCAGCAGATGGAGGAACGACCCCCCTCTCCCTCCCTTCCTCTGGAGGACCTGAGAGGAGCCATGGAGAAGCTGCAGAACTCAGAGAGAAGACTGCTGCAGGACAAGGAGGGACTCCTCAACCAGCTCCACGTGCAGACTGAGGTGGGTAAATGAGTTAACGTAAAGGCCCAGTGCCATCAAAAACGTCAAATTACTGAGTTTGGAGTACTACTGTGAAAATTATGATAAGGCCCTTTTAGTGTAAGAGCTATTTGAAAAGACTTCCTGAAATTTCAGCCTGTTTTGGTGGGGTTGAGGTTTGGCCTGCCTGGTGACAGACCAATAATTTAATAGACCAATAAGAAAGAGAGTTCCAAACCTCTCTGCCAATAACAGCTACTTTTCAGTTTTCCCTTCCTCATTCAGACCAATCCCAGTCAGTCCTAACTAAATTCTTGCTTGAGAATTACTCTTAACTAAGAAGCTATTTCTGTTTCTTTTGAACCATTTTTAATTGAAGACAATCATGGTAAGGACCTTAATCGTTCCCCAGAAATGATTTGATATTGAGATAAAAACGGCTGCATTTGGGCCTTTAACACTTTTAACCACAATATTTGGAATTGTTCAGTGACTGTAGGAGTTAATCTGGATCCTGAGTTTTGTTCAGTGACTGTAGGATTATATCTGGATCCTGAGTTTTGTTCAGTGACTGTAGGAGTTAATCTGGATCCTGAGTTTTGTTCAGTGACTGTAGGAGTTAATCTGGATCCTGAGTTTTGTTCAGTGACTGTAGGAGTTAATCTGGATCCTGAGTTTTGTTCAGTGACTGTAGGAGATAATCTGGATCCTGAGTTTTGTTCAGTGACTGTAGGATTAGATCTGGATCCTGACTTTTGTTCTGTGACTGTAGGATTAGATCTGGATCCTGAGTTTTGTTCAGTGACTGTAGGAGTTAATCTGGATCCTGAGTTTTGTTCAGTGACTGTAGGAGTTAATCTGGATCCTGAGTTTTGTTCAGTGATTGTAGGATTATATCTGGATCCTGAGTTTTGTTCAGTGACTGTAGGATTATATCTGGATCCTGAGTTTTGTTCAGTGACTGTAGGAGTTCATCTGGATCCTGAGTTTTGTTCAGTGACTGTAGGAGTTAATCTGGATCCTGAGTTTTGTTCAGTGACTGTAGGAGATAATCTGGATCCTGAGTTTTGTTCAGTGACTGTAGGATTAGATCTGGATCCTGAGTTTTGTTCATTGACTGTAGGAGTTAATCTGGATCCTGAGTTTTGTTCAGTGACTGTAGGAGTTAATCTGGATCCTGAGTTTTGTTCAGTGATTGTAGGATTATATCTGGATCCTGAGTTTTGTTCAGTGACTGTAGGAGTTAATCTGGATCCTGAGTTTTGTTCAGTGACTGTAGGAGTTAATCTGGATCCTGAGTTTTGTTCAGTGACTGTAGGATTAGATCTGGATCCTGACTTTTGTTCTGTGACTGTAGGATTAGATCTGGATCCTGAGTTTTGTTCAGTGACTGTAGGAGTTAATCTGGATCCTGAGTTTTGTTCAGTGACTGTAGGAGTTAATCTGGATCCTGAGTTTTGTTCAGTGATTGTAGGATTATATCTGGATCCTGAGTTTTGTTCAGTGACTGTAGGATTATATCTGGATCCTGAGTTTTGTTCAGTGACTGTAGGAGTTCATCTGGATCCTGAGTTTTGTTCAGTGACTGTAGGATTATATCTGGATCCTGAGTTTTGTTCAGTGACTGTAGGATTATATCTGGATCCTGAGTTTTGTTCAGTGACTGTAGGAGTTCATCTGGATCCTGAGTTTTGTTCAGTGACTGTAGGATTATATCTGGATCCTGAGTTTTGTTCAGTGACTGTAGGATTATATCTGGATCCTGAGTTTTGTTCAGTGACTGTAGGAGTTAATCTGGATCCTGAGTTTTGTTCAGTGACTGTAGGAGTTAATCTGGATCCTGAGTTTTGTTCAGTGACTGTAGGAGTTAATCTGGATCCTGAGTTTTGTTCAGTGACTGTAGGAGTTAATCTGGATCCTGAGTTTTGTTCAGTGACTGTAGGTGTTAATCTGGATCCTGAGTTTTGTTCAGTGACTGTAGGAGTTAATCTGGATCCTGAGTTTTGTTCAGTGATTGTAGGATTATATCTGGATCCTGAGTTTTGTTCAGTGACTGTAGGATTATATCTGGATCTTGAGTTTTGTTCAGTGACTGTAGGAGTTAATCTGGATCCTGAGTTTTGTTCAGTGACTGTAGGAGTTCATCTGGATCCTGAGTTTTGTTCAGTGACTGTAGGATTAGATCTGGATCCTGACTTTTGTTCAGTGACTGTAGGATTAAATCTGGATCCTGACTTTTGTTCAGTGACTGTAGGAATTATTCTGGATCCTGAGTTTTGTTCAGTGACTGTAGGATTATATCTGGATCCTGAGTTTTGTTCAGTGACTGTAGGATTATATCTGGATCCTGAGTTTTGTTCAGTGACTGTAGGATTAAATCTGGATCCTGACTTTTGTTCAGTGACTGTAGGAGTTAATTTGTATCCTGAGTTTTGTTTAGTGACTGTAGGAGTTAATCTGGATCCTGAGTTTTGTTCAGTGATTGTAGGATTATATCTGGATCCTGAGTTTTGTTCAGTGACTGTAGGAGTTAATCTGGATCCTGAGTTTTGTTCAGTGACTGTAGGATTAGATCTGGATCCTGACTTTTGTTCTGTGACTGTAGGATTAGATCTGGATCCTGAGTTTTGTTCAGTGACTGTAGGAGTTAATCTGGATCCTGAGTTTTGTTCAGTGACTGTAGGAGTTAATCTGGATGCTGAGTTTTGTTCAGTGATTGTAGGATTATATCTGGATCCTGAGTTTTGTTCAGTGACTGTAGGATTATATCTGGATCCTGAGTTTTGTTCAGTGACTGTAGGAGTTCATCTGGATCCTGAGTTTTGTTCAGTGACTGTAGGATTAGATCTGGATCCTGAGTTTTGTTCAGTGACTGTAGGAGTTAATCTGGATCCTGAGTTTTGTTCAGTGACTGTAGGAGTTAATCTGGATCCTGAGTTTTGTTCAGTGACTGTAGGAGATAATCTGGATCCTGAGTTTTGTTCAGTGACTGTAGGATTAGATCTGGATCCTGAGTTTTGTTCATTGACTGTAGGAGTTAATCTGGATCCTGAGTTTTGTTCAGTGACTGTAGGAGTTAATCTGGATCCTGAGTTTTGTTCAGTGACTGTAGGAGTTAATCTGGATCCTGAGTTTTGTTCAGTGATTGTAGGATTATATCTGGATCCTGAGTTTTGTTCAGTGACTGTAGGAGTTAATCTGGATCCTGAGTTTTGTTCAGTGACTGTAGGATTAGATCTGGATCCTGAGTTTTGTTCAGTGACTGTAGGATTATATCTGGATCCTGAGTTTTGTTCAGTGACTGTAGGAGTTCATCTGGATCCTGAGTTTTGTTCAGTGACTGTAGGAGTTAATCTGGATCCTGAGTTTTGTTCAGTGACTGTAGGAGTTAATCTGGATCCTGAGTTTTGTTCAGTGACTGTAGGATTAGATCTGGATCCTGACTTTTGTTCTGTGACTGTAGGATTAGATCTGGATCCTGAGTTTTGTTCAGTGACTGTAGGAGTTAATCTGGATCCTGAGTTTTGTTCAGTGACTGTAGGAGTTAATCTGTATCCTGAGTTTTGTTCAGTGATTGTAGGATTATATCTGGATCCTGAGTTTTGTTCAGTGACTGTAGGATTATATCTGGATCCTGAGTTTTGTTCAGTGACTGTAGGAGTTCATCTGGATCCTGAGTTTTGTTCAGTGACTGTAGGAGTTCATCTGGATCCTGAGTTTTGTTCAGTGACTGTAGGATTAGATCTGGATCCTGACTTTTGTTCAGTGACTGTAGGATTAAATCTGGATCCTGACTTTTGTTCAGTGACTGTAGGAGTTAATCTGGATCCTGACTTTTGTTCAGTGACTGTAGGAGTTAATCTGGATCCTGAGTTTTGTTCAGTGATTGTAGGATTATAACTGGATCCTGAGTTTTGTTCAGTGACTGTAGGAGTTAATCTGGATCCTGAGTTTTGTTCAGTGATTGTAGGATTATATCTGGATCCTGAGTTTTGTTCAGTGACTGTAGGTGTTAATCTGGATCCTGAGTTTTGTTCAGTGACTGTAAGAATTAATCTGGATCCTGAGTTTTGTTCAGTGACTGTAGGAGTTAATCTGGATCCTGAGTTTTGTTCAGTGACTGTAGGAGTTAATCTGGATCCTGAGTTTTGTTCAGTGACTGTAGGAGTTAATCTGGATCCTGAGTTTTGTTCAGTGACTGTAGGATTAGATCTGGATCCTGAGTTTTGTTCAGTGACTGTAGGATTAGATCTGGATCCTGAGTTTTGTTCAGTGACTGTAGGAATTATTCTGGATCCTGAGTTTTGTTCAGTGATTGTAGGATTATATCTGGATCCTGAGTTTTGTTCAGTGACTTTAGGAGTGAATCTGGATCCTGAGTTTTGTTCAGTGACTGTAAGAATTAATCTGGATCCTGAGTTTTGTTCAGTGACTGTAGGAGTTCATCTGGATCCTGAGTTTTGTTCAGTGACTGTAGGATTAGATCTGGATCCTGAGTTTTGTTCAGTGACTGTAGGATTAGATCTGGATCCTGAGTTTTGTTCAGTGACTGTAGGAATTATTCTGGATCCTGAGTTTTGTTCAGTGACTGTAGGATTATATCTGGATCCTGAGTTTTGTTCAGTGACTGTAGGAGTTCATCTGGATCCTGAGTTTTGTTCAGTGACTGTAGGATTATATCTGGATCCTGAGTTTTGTTCAGTGACTGTAGGATTATATCTGGATCCTGAGTTTTGTTCAGTGACTGTAGGAGTTAATCTGGATCCTGAGTTTTGTTCAGTGACTGTAGGAGTTAATCTGGATCCTGAGTTTTGTTCAGTGACTGTAGGAGTTCATCTGGATCCTGAGTTTTGTTCAGTGACTGTAGGATTATATCTGAATCCTGTGTTTTGTTCAGTGACTGTAGGATTATATCTGGATCCTGAGTTTTGTTCAGTGACTGTAGGATTATATCTGGATCCTGAGTTTTGTTCAGTGACTGTAAGAGTTAATCTGAATCCTGAGTTTTCAGCACTTGCCTTTGTCCCGATAAAATAAGGATAGTACTTATGTTTTAAGAATCTGTCGGAACACGAAATACAGTACTTCGGTCCATATTTAACCTGTTAGGGCTAGGGGGCAGTATTTGAACGGCTGGATAATTTTTTTTTACCCGATTTAATCTGGTTAGTAATCCTACCCAGTAACTAGAATATGCATATACTTATTATATATGGATAGAAAACACTCTAAAGTTTCTAAAACTGTTTGAATGGTGTCTGTGAGTATAACAGAACTAATTTGGCAGGCAAAACCCGGAGACATTTTCTGACAGGAAGTGGATACCTGATGTGTTGTATTACCTTTAAACCTATGCCATTGAAAAACACAGGGGCTGAGGAATATTTTGGCACTTCCTATTGCTTCCACTAGATGTCACCAGCCTTTACAAAGTGTTTTGAGTCTTCTGGAGGGAGATCTGACCGAACAAGAGCCATGGAACGATGATGGCCCATTAGACACCTGGCGCGCGAGTTCATGTTGGGTACCCTCGTTCCAATACGGTATAAAAGAGAATGCATTCGTCCACCTTGAATATTATTCATGTTCTGGTTAAAAAAGGCCCTAATGATTTATGCTATACAACGTTTGACATGTTTGAACGAACGTAAATATATTTTTTCCCCTCGTTCATGACGAGAAGTCCGGCTGGCTTAGATCATGTGCTAACAAGACGGAGATTTTTGGACATAAATGATGAGCTTTTTTGAACAAAACTACATTCGTTATGGACCTGTGATACCTGGAAGTGACATCTAATGAAGAGAATCAAAGGTAATGGATTATTTACATAGTATTTTCGATTTTAGATCTCCCCAACATGACGTCTAGTCTGTATCGCAACGCGTATTTTTCTGGGCGCAGTGCTCAGATTATTGCAAAGTGTGATTTCCCAGTAAGGTTATTTTTAAATCTGGCAAGTTGATTGCGTTCAAGAGATGTAAATCTATAATTCTTTAAATGACAATATAATATTTTACCAATGTTTTCTAATTTTAATTATTTAATTTGTGGTACTGACTTGACTGCCGGTTATTGGAGGGAAACGATTTCCTCAACATCAATGCCATAGTAAAACGCTGTTTTTGGATATAAATATGAACTTGATAGAACTAAAAATGCATGCATTGTCTAACATAATGTCCTAGGAGTGTCATCTGATGGAGATTGTAAAAGGTTAGTGCATCATTTTAGCTGGTTTTATGGTTTTGGTGACCCTGTCTTTGAATTGACAAAACATTACACACAACTCTTGTAAATGTACTGTCCTAACATACTCTAAATTTATGCTTTCGCCGTAAAACCTTTTTGAAATCGTAAAACGTGGTTAGATTAAGGAGATGTTTATCTTTCAAAGGGTGTAAAATAGTTGTATGTTTGAAAAATTTGAATTTTGACATTTATTTGGATTCAAATTTGCCGCTCTTGAAATGCACCTGCTGTTGATGGAGTGCACCACGGCAAGCGTCCCACCTAGCCCATAGAGGTTAAACCAACTCAACATCTGTATTCTCCTATAGGTGAATAGAGAGTTGAAGAAGCTGCTGGTAGCCTCTGTAGGAGACGACCTGCAGTACCACTTTGAGCGTCTGGCCAGAGAGAAGAACCAGATGATCTTAGATAATGAGGCTCTGGGTCGCAGCCTGGCCTCCACAGCAGAACAGCTGGAACGCATGTCCATACAATGTGACGTCTGGAGGACCAAGTTCCTGGCGTCCAGGGTGTGTGTGTGTGTGTGTGTGTGTGTGTGTGTGTGTGTGTGTGTGTGTGTGTGTGTGTGTGTGTGTGTGTGTGTGTGTGTGTGTGTGTGTGTGTGTGTGTGTGTGTGTGTGTGTGTGTGTGTGTGTGTGTGTGTGTGTGTGTGTGTGTGTGTGTGTGTGTTATAATCTCCACCCGGCACAGCCAGAAGAGGACTGGCCACCCCTCATAGCCTGGTTCCTCTCTAGGTTTCTTCCTAGGTTTTGGCCTTTCTAGGGAGTTGTTCCTAGCCACCGTGCTTCTACACTTGCATTACTTGCTGTTTGGGGTTTCTGTACAGCACTTTGAGATATCAGCTGATGTAAGAAGGGCTTTATAAATACATTTGATTTGATTTGATTTGTGTGTGTGTGTGTGTGTGTGTGTGTGTGTGTGTGTGTGGTATCTCTTCAAGAGTGATGGCGGAGGAGCTGACCAATGCCAGGGTTTCTCTCCAGCACCAGACCAGAGAGGCTCAGAGCGCCATCACAGACCTGCTGAGTGAGAGAGACGAGTTCTCCAGAGACATGATGCTAACCCACAGGTACGACACTGATATATGAACCTGGTGCTCAGTTAAAACACACAGACGTGATGCTAACCCACAGGTACAACACTGATATATGAACCTGGTGCTCAGTTAAAACACACAGACGTGACGCTAACCCACAGGTACAACACTGATATATGAACCTGGTGCTCAGTTAAAACACACAGACGTGACGCTAACCCACAGGTACAACACTGATATATGAACCTGGTGCTCAGTTAAAACACACAGACGTGACGCTAACCCACAGGTACGACACTGATATATGAACCTGGTGCTCAGTTAAAACGCACAGACGTGATGTTAACCCACAGGTACAACACTGATATATGAACCTGGTGCTCAGTTAAAACACACAGACGTGACGCTAACCCACAGGTACAACACTGATATATGAACCTGGTGCTCAGTTAAAACACACAGACGTGACGCTAACCCACAGGTACAACACTGATATATGAACCTGGTGCTCAGTTAAAACACACAGACGTGACGCTAACCCACAGGTACAACACTGATATATGAACCTGGAGCTCAGTTAAAACACACAGATGTGACGCTAACCCACAGGTACAGTAGGACTTCTGTGCTTCACATAGGAACATAAAGTTGCTGAGATACACACTTTCATTACCAGCGATACAGATTATGTGTTTGTGTTTTCTCTCTCCCAGGTCTCTGGAGCAGCTGCTGGTCTCTCTCCAGTGGGGTCGACAGCAGACCTACTACCCAAGTGCCCAGCCACTCAGCACGGGAGAACTTTCCCTAGCCAATCACAAGCTGGCAGAAGCCATCAACTCCCGCCTGCTGGGTAAGGTAGGGCCTGTAGGGAGCAGCAGCGGAGCCGGGCTGAGGAAAGGAAGACAGGCCTCAGAGCTCCCTAACACCTCACACACGCCTGCTGAGAAGATGGCTGAGAAGGTAGGAAGTGGAGTCGGACCCCCAGCAGGACACTCGCACTGACCTCTACCCAGAAACCACCACCTCACTCTTTCTGTCTTTCTCTCCTTCTTCCCATCTCTCTCTCTCTCTCTCCCCCCCTACTCCCTTCTCAGGTGTTGAAGATCCTGGACCCTATTTCCTGTTCAGACAACGAGGAAAAAATCTCCCCCCTCTCAATCTCTGACTCCTCCCCCTCGGCCTTCCTGACCAATAAGAAGAGCATCGGCCGGTTCCACCCTTACACTCGCTATGAGAACATCACCTTCAACTGCTGCGAGCGCTGCAGCGGAGACATCCTGGTACTCTAGGGGATCAGAGGGCAGGGGTCATGACCTTTTAATCTGGACAGGTCAACGCAGACCGCTGTGAGGAACACCAGTCGGCTCTCAGTCGAACTGTCTGGTTTCACAGCGGCCTCAGAACGGGACTTGACTGGAAGTACGGCAGAACAACCGCTGGTTTTAATTGGCTGATCTCTCAGTCCATCACCGTCTCATAACCCTTAGAACCTCCCACTGCATTGTGGGCTTCAGAACGTGAGCAGAGCAAGTGATTTAAACGAGGAAGTGAGTTCGGAAAATCTTAAAGTACTCATCTTAGAATCATTTGGGCTTCCCAAAAATAATATGGTCGAAATTATATAACACGCGTCAAAGTCATTCCACTGATGGCCGAGTGTCTGTGGGTCTCTGATCCTTCCCTGGACTTGACTGATGAATTGAGGTCACTAATTAGTAAGGAACTGCCCTCACCTGGTTGTCTAGGTTACTAATTAGTAAGGAACTGCCCTCACCTGGTTGTCTAGGTTACTAATTAGTAAGGAACTGCCCTCACCTGTTTGTCTAGGTTACTAATTAGTAAGGAACTGCCCTCACCTGGTTGTCTAGGTTACTAATTAGTAAGGAACTACCCTCACCTGGTTGTCTAGGTTACTAATTAGTAAGGAACTGCCCTCACCTGGTTGTCTAGGTCACTAATTAGTAAGGAACTGCCCTCACCTGGTTGTCTAGGTTACTAATTAGTAAGGAGCTTCCCTCACCTGGTTGTCTAGGGTACTAATTAGTAAGGAACTGCCCTCACCTGGTTGTCTAGGTCACTAATTTGTAAGGAACTTCCCTCACCTGGTTGTCTAGGTTACTAATTAGTAAGGAACTGCCCTCACCTGGTTGTCTAGGTTACTAATTAGTAAGGAACTCCCCTCACCTGGTTGTCTAGGTCACTAATTAGTAAGGAACTCCCCTCGCCTGGTTGTCTAGGTTACTAATTAGTAAGGAACTGCCCTCGCCTGGTTGTCTAGGTTACTAATTAGTAAGGAACTCCCCTCGCCTGGTTGTCTAGGTTACTAATTAGTAAGGAACTGCCCTCACCTGGTTGTCTAGTTTACTAATTATTAAGGAACTGCCCTCACCTGGTTGTCTAGGTTACTAATTAGTAAGGAACTGCCCTCACCTGGTTGTCTAGGTTACTAATTAGTAAGGAACTCCCCTCACCTGGTTGTCTAACTCTTTGAGAGAGGTTACACCAGACCTGACATTAGACGGTCATTCATAAGGGAGGGAGGAGATGAGGAAAGGAAACATTTTAAGACTGTTGGGACTAGCTTTTAGCTAGTGAGTCATGACGTCATGATGCCCTCAGTGTTGGAGACAGCATCTATTGAGAGAACACTGCTGAAGACTTGAACTCAGGCTAAGATGCTATTTATCAACATAAATATAATGTTTATAGAAAAACACTCTTCTATGATGTTATTATTATTATTAAACATTTTATTTAACTCGGCAAGTCAGTTAAGATTAAATTCTTATTTTCAATGACGGCCTAGGAACAGTGGGTTAATTGTCTTGTTCAGGGGCAGAACGACAGATTTTTACCTTGTTCAGCTCGGGGATTCGATCCATCAACCTTTCGGTTACTAGTCCAACGCTCTAACCACTAGGCTACCTGCTGGTTACTGGTCCAACGCTCTAACCATTAGGTTACCTGCTGGTTACTGGCCCAACGCTCTAACCACTAGGCTACCTGCTGGTTACTGGCCCAACGCTCTAACCACTAGGCTACCTGCTGGTTACTGGCCCAACGCTCTAACCACTAGGCTACCTGCTGGTTACTGGCCCAACGCCCTAACCACTAGGCTACCTGCTGGTTACTGGCCCAACGCTCTAACCACTAGGCTACCTGCTGGTTACTGGCCCAACGCTCTAACCACTAGGCTACCTGCCGCCTCTACACTCTAACCACTAGGCTACCTGCCGCCTCTACGCTCTAACCACTAGGCTACCTGCCTCCCCAGCAGTATGATTGATTCAGCATCAGGTTTTTATTCTGAGTGTTATATTTATTGAATTGATCTGATGATAATCTCTGTATCATCTCTAAGGTTCCTCAGACGAGCAGCGAATTTCAAACACTGATTCAATCGCAAAGACCAGGGAGGTTTTCCAGTGACTTGCAAAGAAGGGCACCTATTGGTAGATGGGTAAAAATTGAATATCCCTTTGAGCATGGTGAAGATATTAATTACACTTTGGATGGTGTATCAATACACCCAGTCACTACAAAGACACAGGCGTCCTTCCTAGCTCAGTTGCCGGAGAGGAAGGAAACTGCTCAGGGATTTCACCATGAGGCCAATGGTGACTTTAAAACAGTTACAGAGTTTAATGGCTGTGATAGGAGAAAACTGAGGATGGATCAACAACATTGTAGTTACTCCACAATAATAACCTAAATGACAGAAGGAAAAGAAGGAAGTCTGTACAGAATAACAAATATTCCAAAACATGCATCCTGTTTGCAACAAGGCACTAAAGTAATACTGCAAAAAATGTGGCAAAGAAATTAACTTTTTGTCCTGAATACAAAGTGTTATGTTTCGCGCAAATCCAATGCAACACATTACTGAGTACCACTCTCCATATTTTCAAGCAGAGTGGTGGCTGCATCATGTTATGGGTATGCTTGTAATCGTTAAGGACTGGGGAGTTTTTCAGGATAAAAAATAAACGGACTGGAGCCAAGCACAGAAAGAATCCTAAAGGAAAACCTGGTTCAGTCTGCTTTCCACCAGACACTGGGAGATTCAATAACCTAAAACACAAGGACAAATCTACACTGGAGTTACTTACCAAGAAGACAGTGAATGTTCCTGAGTGGTCGAGTTACAGTTTTGACTTAAATCGACTTCAGAATCTATAGAAAGACCTAAAAATGGTTGTCTAGCAATGATCAACAACCAATTTGACAGAGCTTGAATGATTTTGAAAAGAATTATGGGCAAATGTTGCACAATCCAGGCGTAGAAAGATCTTAGAGACTTAATCGGAAAGACTCACAGCTTTAATCGCTGCCAAAGGTGCTTATACAAAGTATTGACCATTAAGGTATTGATCAAACATGTTTTCACTTTGTCATTATGGGGTATTGTGTGTAGATGGGTGAGAATTATTCACGCTCTGGCAAATTGGTTGTTGATCCCATTGCTAAACAGCCATTTTTAGGTCTTTCCATAGATGTTCAAGTAGATTTTAAGTTTAAACTATCTAGGCCACTCAGTAACATCCACTGTCTTGGCCACAACTCCAGTGTAGATTTGACCTTGTGTTTTAGGTGTGAATACATGAGATATTTTAGCTATTTCATTTTCAACAAATTTGCTAAAATTTCTAAACACATTTTCACTGTCATTATGGAGTATTGTGTGTAGATGGGTGAGAAACAAATATATCAATTGAAACCATTTTGAATTCAGGTCAAAGGGTATGAATACTGTCCTTTCTGAAGGCACTGTATCTTCCCAATTTAGAGACTGAAAACATTTCACTTTTAAAGAAAACGTGTAATTAGATGAAAGTAAATAAGATTAATGGTTTTTTTTGTGCAAAAGGTTGTTGTTGACCATTTTTCTTTGTAAAGATTTTTGTAAAGTCTTTCATGTCAGAGACCAGAATTAAAGATTTGTTAAATCTATTTACTGTTTAGTGAGAATCTGTCCATCATAACGCTTGAATACAGGATGAATGGAAGTTAAAGTGGAGTAAATGGTTTTTAACTTAAAACTGAGGTTCAGCAAGACAATATAATGACATTAACATTTTTGTGGTTAAATATAATTAACAAAAAATATAAATGCGAACAATTTCAAAGATTTTACTGAGTTACAGGAAATCAGTCAATTGAAACAAATTCATTAGGGCCCTAATCTATGGATTTCACATGACTGGGCAGGTCTGCAAGCCATGGGTGGGCCTGGGAGGGCCCGCTCCACTGGGGAGCCAGGCCCAACCAATCAGAAAGAGTTTTTTCCCCACAAAATTGCTATATTACAGATAGAAATACCCCAATACCCCATCCCCCCCAACCGCGAAGAAGCCGGATGTGGAGGTCCTGGGCTGGTGTGGTTACACGTGGTCTATGGTTCTGGGGCCGGTTGGACGCATGGAGGGAGCGATGTTGGAGGCAGTTTACGGTAGAGAAATTAACATTAAAATATCTGGCAACAGCTGCGGGTGAACATTCCTGCAGTCAGCATGCCAACTGCACACTCCCTCAGGCCACTTTAATAAAATGTGCAGTTTTGTCACACAACTCAATGCCACAGATGTCTCAAGTTTTGAGGGAGCATGCAGTTGGCATGCTGACTGTAGGAATGTCCACCCGGAGCTGTTGCCAAAGTGGCCTTTTATTGTACCCCAGCACGAGGTGCACCTGTGTAACGACCATGCTGTTTAATCATCTTCTTGATATGTCACACCTGTCAGGTGGATGGATCACCTTGACAAATAAGAAATGCTCACTAACAGGGATGTAAACAAATTTGTGCAAAGATTTGAGAGAAATAAGCCTTTTGTACATGTGGAAAATGTTCTGTATCTTTTATTTCAGCTCATAAAACATGGGACAAACGCTTCACATGTTGCGTTTTATATATTTTTTTTTTCCCAGTTGTACACATTGACACGAAGTATCAATACGCCAAAGATTCCTTAACAATCAACAGTCTCACTGAGTTGCTTATCAAAATGTTTAATGTTCAAGGCATTTAGAAGTGCTTTTCATCAGTTCATCTCTGAATCCATTAATACAACATGGTGAAACGGAAGCACATTCAGAGGAGAAATGTCTCACTATATTTGGACCAATTAGGTTACTCTACCTCTCGTAATTTCTTCCCGCTCTTGGCTGTACTGTTCTGATCCTCCATCTTGCTTTTTAGTGAGGTCCGTAGCCTGGTGGTGGTCTGCGTGTTCTGCCTGTTCTCTGAATCCCCTGTCGGTCCTGCTTCCTTACTGACTGTTACCCTGTCTCTGCTACTGAATACACTGTCCTTATGTCTCCTCTGTACTATCTCCGTCCCTGTCTCTGCTACTGAATACACTGTCCTTATGTCTCCTCTGTACTATCTCCGTCCCTGTCTCTGCTACTGAATACACTGTCCTTATGTCTCCTCTCCTCCGTACTATCTCTGTCTCCTTCTCTGTCCCTGTCTCCTTCTCTGTCCCCAGTCCTGATTGATCCATCACTGTCCCCACTCTTCAATACACTGTCTCTCCTACTAAATGCCCTCTCTCTGTCCCCACTTCTGAATGTTCTATCACAGTCTCTGTCCCCAGCCCTGAACCCTGTGTCTCCTCTGGTTCTGCCACTAAAAAACCTCCTGTCCTTATCTGATCCTCTGTCTCTGTCCTGCTTGGGTTTCTCCTGGTAGAATCCATCATGTTTCCTCTTGTGTACGTGCTCCAGAGCCTCCTCCCACCTCCCTCTCTCCTTCAGCGTCAGCAGAATGCGTACCATCTGATCCAGGGTCAGGTTCTTGGCCCCCGTCTCCCATTGGAGGAAGTCATCCAGCGGCAGACGTGCCGTGTTCAGCTTCAGACGCTTGGCGTTGGCCAAGGAGAGCCCTGATTGGATGGAGCGGTCCACCATGGAGCCTACGATGTAGACCTTAGAGTTGTCGAAGGTAAGGAGGACGTTAGGGGAGTCAGCCGTCAGGTAGACCAGGTTGTCCCGGGGGAACAGGTCCACGTGACGTCGCTCCGTGGAGGTGACGAGGAGAGGCTCCCAGGCCTCGGCGCCGTACCGTTTAACCAGCTCCCTGCGGTAGCCGCCGTCCGGCTGCAAGTTACAGAAGTGCAGGTGGAAGGGGTCCGCGGCTCGTCGGTTCCACCCCTCCACCTCCATCAGCTGGGACACAGTGTTCTCCACCTCCCGACGAGTCATCTGCTGTTCGTAGGACATATCAAACACCAGTGACTGTCCGAACACCATGGCCTGGGCCGACCTCCACCCCAGCAGCTTATCCAGGGAACGACCCCAGAATTGGAGCAGAAAGGTGTTCCTCAGTTCCCCCTCCTCTTCTCCTCTCAGACCACCAGGCCTGATCCTGTCGTCCTCTCACTCCTCTCTGCCTTCCTCTTCTCCTGCTTCTGCTTGTGGCTTTTCTTGTGGCCCTCCTTGACGGCTAGGTATTTCAGGTACTTCTTCTTGGAGGATTTGGTTTGTAGCTCCGCTAGGATCCCCAGCTCTTCGTCAGTCATGGTCTCTGGCACCAGCTTCCCAGCCTGACGCCACATCACTACCAGCTCTCTGGTGGCCTCCAGTGGTGAGATCTCCTCCTGCCCTGTTACACCTCCAGTAGCACAATCACTACTTCCCTCCTCACCTCCCAGTTTCTCCTCCTCCTCCACCCCTGGGACCTGCAACCTCGTCACAGACTTCCATATGTCCAGGTCCAATTTCTCTTCAGTCTGAACTGCTTTAGACTGAGGGAGGGGTACATCGTTTCTTAGTGTGGCCCCAGTATAGAGAGGCCGGCTTGTGGGTGCAGAATGGTGGGGTGGGAGAAGGCAGGTGATCGGTAGCTGTTTACTC
Organism: Salmo salar; assembly: GCF_965601325.2. NCBI lineage: Eukaryota > Metazoa > Chordata > Actinopteri > Salmoniformes > Salmonidae > Salmo > Salmo salar. The sequence goes on from NW_027675336.1 coordinate 64,347, forward strand.
CCTCCGTGTTTATTTGCGACAGTAGATACCAGCGGGAGACGCCGCTGCAACTCGTTCAAAAGCGGTGTGGTGAGAAACCTCATCATTTCAATGGTTTGATGATACATACATATGGAGTCAAGATGTTGACACTCACGGCGTTTATATTAAAGTCCCAGAACTTGCCATCAGGAGAGGAGGAAATACCGTTCGACGTGCAGACAAGATAGGAAGCGTTTGTTGTTCCGTAATCACGAAAAATAAATTATACAAACTGTAATTAAGGTCGACTCTCAACAAGGACAGAATGGATCATATAATCCAGGTAGTATTCCATTGAATGTCTTATATTGGTGTCAGTCTGAATTCAATTTTATATCCGTGCTTATCGAAAAATGTCGAAAGGGTCACGTTGAAAACGTGTGCAACGCCATTATGGAGTCGTGCTGATGCAAGTGCAAAACATATTGTAATAACCGGCTGGGTCATGAAGGAAAAAGAGACGGACTCTAGGTGTGCAGGTCAGAACACAGGTTTATTCCTAAACTGGGCTATTGTTCAGGCCACAGCCCACGCCGCTAAATGCCGAATGTACACAACTATACCAAGTCTAATTAATGTTTACTCCCATAGGAACAGATCAAGGCCCCGAACAGAAAAAGAGAGAAGATGAGACAGTAATCCCTATTTATCATTTCCAAATCCCGCGGGATTACCCATCATACCCCCCCAACCTTTCCCTCTGTCCTGACATATTTAACCCCTGCTAGTAGCCATGAGAACCATAACACACCAACAAACACAGAACACAATACCGGGTCGTTACAATATTTGTTCCGGGATTAATGTCTCTGGGCATAACAATTTGTCCAGAAGACTGTCTCACATTTCACCAATCATACAAAAATATGTTATTTTCCTACGTCAATACATAGTAAACAACGTTAAATGCAAGAGAGAATTTGGAACCGGAAATGACCCTAAACTACCAACTGAGTTTAAAGTTCACCTGAGTCCTACTCAGTGGTTCGTATATACACTAGATGACTAATTGGGGGCGCTTTGTTGAAGCCACCGTGCCTCCATCTTGGCACTCCCCCGCCGTTGTAAAACATTTTATTATTATTCTTTTACATTTTTAAATTTTAAATTTTATTAACAGTAACATTTAAAACATAAACATAACAGTCAGAGGTATTCCACTAAGAAATTATTTTTTACAAATAAAAAAATTAAACTAATCCACATTATATCAATTCAAATACAGACATGTAGCAAATACATTTTTTTTTAAACATTTTGTTTTGTAAACGTTTCCGTTGTAAAATATATTTAGGAAGCTATAGAAAGGGAGCTCCAAAAAAAACGCAAAAAAACCCCCATTGGGCGTCTATTATCAGAATGCTAACAAAATTAGCACAATTAATAGCGAATTTCCATGGAGGCTGCTAGCTAAATATTCTACATTCGGTTTTTTTGCCACGTTTATTCTATTACAGACACCTTAATGCATACTTTTAAATTATATTGTGTGAGCGAAACATAAAATAAATAAAAAAATATGAAAACATTTTCCTTGAAGTATAATTGTTTTAGATTACAAATGTTATTGTCCCCACTAGAACAAGAAAATACTTAAATACATGTACTTTTGTCCTTGGAACATTTAAAGCTGCAATATATACCTTTTTGGAATACCCCACCAAATTCACATAGAAATGCGTGTTATAGATCTGTCATTCTCATTGAAAGCAAGTCTAAGAATCAGTAGATGTGTCCTATGTGTGCTATTTCTATGCTTCCTGTAAGTTTCGTTTTTGTGTCCTTTACTTTAGGTTTTGTACACCAGCTTCAAACAGCTGAAAATAAAAAATGTTGGTTATGGCTAATGTATTTCACAGCGGTTTAGATGGTACAATGATTCTCTACACTAGACTTGCTTGTTTTGTCACATAAACTGAAATGAGGCAAACTATTCTAATGTTAACAACCAGGAAATGGTGGAGCGATTTCTGCATAGTGCATCTTTAATTTAAATACTGTAGAATTACATTCATTCCAATGGAAGACTGCGCCTACTGGGGAGTGGCAATATGGCCGACCAGTGGCTTCAAAGCCTCTCAATGGCCAATACGCAGAATCATCAATCCCATGGTTTAAATACATCTAGGGTTTATATACATCGCGTGGTGTTTTTATTTTATTTTATTGTATTCTCAGGAATGTCCCTGTATTGATGTGTAATATTGGTAGTATTACTGCAATAAAAATAATACAAAAAGAATACAAATATGTGTACGTGACCAATATGTCATTTGATTTGAAAGAGCGGCATATGCCTGATTTGTGGAACCCGTTTTCCGAAACATCCAAAATGATGGCAAAAGCATTGGGTAAAGTCAAATCAGTGATGAGAAGTGGGTTAGTTTGGATTTCTTGTGTTTCTGAGGAACAGAATAAATGTCTGTTGGACATCAAACAAGCTGATGAATATAATGTAGGACAGCTGTCTAGGGAGGACACCTGTCTAGGGAGGACACCCGTCTAGGGAGGACACCTTATCTAGGGAGGACACCTTATCTAGGGAGGACACCTGTCTAGGGAGGACATCTTATCTAGGGAGGACACCTGTCTAAGGAGGACAACTGTCTAGGGAGGACACCTGTCTAGGGAGGACACCTGTCTAGGGAGGACACCTTATCTAGGGAGGACACCTTATCTAGGGAGGGCACCTGTCTAGGGAGGACACCTTATCCAGGGAGGACACCTTATCTAGGGAGGACACCTTATCTAGGGAGGGCACCTTATCTAGGGAGGACACCTGTATAGGGAGGACACCTTATCTAGGGAGGACACCTTTATCTAGGGAGGGCTCCTCATCTAGGGAGGACACCTCATCTAGGGAGGGCACCTTATCTAGGGAGGGCACCTGTCTAGGGAGGACACCTGTCTAGGGAGGACACCTTATCTAGGGTCGTCACCTTATCTAGGGAGGGCACCTGTCTAGGGAGGGCACCTTATCTAGGGAGGGCACCTTATCTAGGGAGGGCACCTGTATAGGGAGGGCACCTTATCTAGGGAGGGCACCTTATCTAGGGAGGGCACCTGTCTAGGGAGGACACCTCTCTAGGGAGGACACCTTATCTAGGGAGGGCACCTTATCTAGGGAGGGCACCTTATCTAGGGAGGGCACCTTATCTAGGGAGGGCACCTGTATAGGGAGGGCACCTTATCTAGGGAGGGCACCTTATCTAGGGAGAACGCCTTATCTAGGGAGGACACCTGTCTAGGGAGGGCACCTTATCTAGGGAGGACACCTGTCTAGGGAGGACACCTTATCTAGGGAGGACACCTTATCTAGGGAGGGCTCCTCATCTAGGGAGGACACCTCATCTAGGGAGGGCACCTTATCTAGGGAGGGAACCTGTCTAGGGAGGACACCTGTCTAGGGAGGACACCTTATCTAGGGTCGTCACCTTATCTAGGGAGGGCACCTTATCTAGGGAGGGCACCTGTATAGGGAGGGCACCTGTATAGGGAGGGCACCTTATCTAGGGAGGGCACCTTATCTAGGGAGGGCACCTTATCTAGGGAGGACACCTGTCTAGGGAGGACACCTTATCTAGGGTCGTCACCTTATCTAGGGAGGGCACCTGTCTAGGGAGGGCACCTTATCTAGGGAGGGCACCTTATCTAGGGAGGGCACCTTATCTAGGGAGGGCACCTTATCTAGGGAGGGCACCTGTATAGGTAGGGCACCTTATCTAGGGAGGGCACCTTATCTAGGGAGGGCACCTGTCTAGGGAGGACACCTTATCTAGGGTCGTCACCTTATCTAGGGAGGGCACCTTATCTAGGGAGGGCACCTTATCTAGGGAGGACACCTTATCTAGGGAGGACACCTGTCTAGGGAGGACACCTTATCTAGGGAGGACACCTGTCTAGGGAGGGCACCTTATCTAGGGAGGACACCTGTATAGGGAGGACACCTTATCTAGGGAGGGCACCTGTCTAGGGAGGACACCTGTCTAGGGAGGGCACCTTATCTAGGGTCGTCACCTTATCTAGGGAGGGCACCTTATCTAGGTAGGACACCTGTCTAGGGAGGGCACCTTATCTAGGGAGGGCACCTGTCTAGGGAGGGCACCTTATCTAGGGAGGGCACCTTATCTAGGGAGGGCACCTTATCTAGGGAGGGCACCCTTCTAGGGGGGGCACCCGTCTAGGGAGGGCACCCGTCTAGGGAGGGCACCTTATCTAGGGAGGGCACCTTATCTAGGGACGACACCTTATCTAGGGAGGGCACCTTATCTAGGGAGGACACCTTAGCTAGGGAGGGCACCCGTCTAGGGAGGGCACCCGTCTAGGGAGGGCACCTGTCTAGGGAGGGCACCTTATCTGGGGAGGGCACCTTATCTGGGGAGGGCACCTTATCTAGGGAGGGCACCTTATCTGGGGAGGGCACCTTATCTAGGGAGGGCACCCGTCTAGGGAGGATACCTTATCAAGGGAGGGCACCTGTCTAGGGAGGACACCTTATCTAGGGAGGACACCTTATCTAGGGAGGGCACCCGTCTAGGGAGGGAAACTTATCTAGGGAGGGCACCTTATCTAGGGAGGGCACCCGTCTAGGGAGGACACCCGTCTAGGGAGGACACCTTATCTAGGGAGGGCACCTTATCTAGGGAGGACACCTTATCTAGGGAGGGCACCTGTCTAGGGAGGGCACCTTATCTAGAGAGGTCACCTGTCTAGGGGGTCATTTCTGGAGTCTCATAGGATTTTTTAGTGCTTTATTTAAGGGAATTCCAGGAGTGATCGATGTAGAATGAATCATAAGGTTAATGGCAAGAAGGAGAAGAGTTAGTCTGTTCTAGTGTTGTTTTTTTGGATGTGGAGTCTCTCAGCTGGGACGTCTGTACTGATAGAGCTTCTGTAGAAAGGCCTTTTACAATGTTCCTTCTGTCAAATGTCTGGACATGGAAGAAGTGTCTGCAGACGGGAGAAGCTGAGATGTGGAATGTGTGGGGAAACACCACTATGTATGAGATGCTAAATGTCTAGTAGAAGAGAATAGACAAGGAGCAACATGTTGCAACTGTGGTGGGGAGCATGAAGGCGCAATCATTGGAGTTCCCGATGTAGGGCGAAAGAGACTGAGGTTGCTAAAATCAGGGCAGTTGAGTGTCTCCTATGCAGAGGCTGTCAAAAGGGGTTGAAAGAGTGAGTATATTTGAAGGTCCGGTGGTATTGCAGAATGGTATGCCTACATTGGAGCCTTCACCACAGACTGAGAATCAACAGCAGGACCCAGAAATGGGTGATTGTGGAGGCCAGGTCATCTGATGCAGCACTTCATCACTCTGCTTCTTGGTCAAATAGCCCTTACACAGCCTGGAGGTGTGTTGGGTCATTGTCCTGTTGAAAAACAAATGATAGTCCCACTAAGCCCAAACCAGATGGGATGGTGTATCGCTGCAGAATGCTGTGGTAGCCATGCCAGTTAAGTGTACCTTGAATTCTAAATAAATCACTGTCAGTGTTGCCAGCAAAGCACCCATACACCATTTCACCTCCTCCTCCATGCTTCATGGTGGGAACCACACATGCTGAGATGATCTGTTCACCTACTCTGCTTCTCACAAAGACATTGCGGTTGGAACCAAAAATTCGACCATGAAGGCCTGATTCACACAGTCTCCTCTGAACAGTTGATGTTGAGATGTGTCTGTTACTTGAACTCTGTGAAGCATTTATTTGGGCTGCAATTTCTGAGGCTAGTAACTCTAATGTACTTGTCCTCTGCAGCAGAGGTAACTCTGGGTCTTCCTTTCCTGTGGCGGTCCTCATGAGAGCCAGTTTCATCAGTGGGACTATCATTTGTTTTTCAACATAGAATCCAATGAAAACGTATCAGTTGACATACAGGAGGTTGATTGGCGTTCTCTGAACACCATCCAGTTTGGATTTCTATTTGCCGTATATTTTTTAACTGTGTTGTTTCACAAAAGTTGTGAACCTATATACATTTTACAGACCCAGGATAATTTCCAATTAGTTATCTTGTTGTTTTTTAGTCCTACTCTTTTAGCTCCAACCACAACCTGTCCTTTCAACATGAATTTCTCATGGTATTGTAGTTAATCAGGTAGAAACTGCTAAAGGAGACCAAAAACATGCTGCCATTTTAGATTTATTCAGATTATATACTAGATATCACCAGAACGGGGTTTGTCCTGTCCGGCTGAAGTAGTGCACTATAATAGGGAAGATAATAAAGGGTAATTCGGGACAAGCTTATGTATCACACTACTTGTTCTGTGCTCTCTTCCCTAGACGGAGGAGCTGGAGGAGAGGCTGAATGTTGCCCTGCACCAGAAACAGGTCCTGGCTCTGAGACTGGACAGCCAGCTGCAACTCACCCAGGATGAGAGCAGGTAGGAATAGATCTGAGGCCTTGACTAACAGGTCCTGGCTCTGAGACTGGACAGCCAGCTCCAACTCACCCAGGATGAGAGGAGGTAGGAACAGAGCTGAGGCCTTGACTAACAGGTCCTGGCTCTGAGACTGGACAGCCAGCTGCAACTCACCCAGGATGAGAGCAGGTAGGAACAGAGCTGAGGCCTTGACTAACAGGTCCTGGCTCTGAGACTGGACAGCCAGCTCCAACTCACCCAGGATGAGAGGATATAGGAACAGAGCTGAGACCTTGACTAACAGGTCCTGGCTCTGAGACTGGACAGCCAGCTCCAACTCACCCAGGATGAGAGCAGGTAGGAACAGAGCTGAGACCTTGACTAACAGGTCCTGGCTCTGAGACTGGACAGCCAGCTCCAACTCACCCAGGATGAGAGGAGGTAGGAACAGAGCTGAGACCTTGACTTACCTTTAGCCATAATAATATGTCTGATACAGAGTCTCTCTGATCAGTCGTAATGGTCGTAGAGGTCGACACACGATCACCTTGCTGAACCCAGACTCTAAAGGATTGGAAGATGTTCCTCCGAGCAGGCATGGAAAGGAAGCTCTCCTTGATATTTACCTCGAGTCAGTGTGGGTTCTCTGTCTGTCCTGTAGGAAGCAGCAGGCTCTGAGGAAGCAGGAGATGGATGTGATCCTACTGAGACAGAAGCAGCTGGAGGAGACCAACAGAGAGCTGTGTGACAAGGCAGGAGACCTGCGACGCAGCCTCAGGGACCTGAAGCTCACTGAGGACAAATACAAGGAGCTCCGAGATATCCCCGAGGAGAGACTGTCTATCACTGAATACGTAGCAGTGAGAACTGGGGACAGATTGGGTTAATGCAGTGTGTTAATGCAGTGTGTTGTGTTAATGCAGTGTGTTGTGATAATGCAGTGTTAATGCAGTGTGTGGTGTTAATGCAGCGTGTTGTGTTAATGCAGCGTGTGTTGTGTTAATGCAGTGTGTTGTGTTAATGCAGTTTGTGGTGTTAATGCAGTGTGTGGTGTTAATGCAGTGTGTGGTGTTAATGCAGTGTGTTGTGATAATGCAGTGTTAATGGAGTGTGTGGTGTTAATGCAGTGTGTTGTGTTAATGCATGTGTTGTGTTAATGCAGTATGTTGTGTTAATGCAGTGTGTTGTGTTAATGCGGTGTTAATGCAGTGTGTGGTGTTATTGCAGTGTGTTGTGATAATGCAGTGTTAATGCAGTGTATTGTGTTAATGAAGTGTGTTGTGTTAATGCGGTGTGTTGTGTTAATGCGGTGTGTGGTGTTAATGCAGTGTGTGGTGTTATTGCAGTGTGTTGTGATAATGCTGTGTTAATGCAGTGTGTTGTGTTACTTCAGTGTCAATGCAGTGTGTTGTGTTAATGCAGTGTGTTGTGTTACTGCAGTGTCAATGCAGTGTGGTGTGTTACTGCAGTGTCAATGCAGTGTGTTGTATTAATGCAGTGTGTTGTGTTAATGCAGTGTCAATGCAGTGTGTTGTGTTAATGCAGTGTGTGGTGTTAATGCAGTGTGTGGTGTTACTGCAGTGTCAATGCAGTCTGGTGTTAATGCAGTGTGTTGTGTTAATGTAGCGTGTGGTGTTAATGAAGCATGTGGTGTTAATGCAGCGTGTGGTGTTAATGCAGCGTGTTGTGTTAATGCAGTGTGTTGTGTTAATGCAGTGTGTTGTGTTAATGTTGTGTGTTGTGTTAATGCAGTGTTAATGCAGTGTGTTGTGTTAATGCAGTGTGTGGTGTTAATGCAGTGTGTTGTGTTAATGTTGTGTGTTGTGTTAATGCAGTGTGTTGTGTTAATGCTGTGTGTTGTGTTAATGCAGCGTGTTGTGTTAATGCAGCGTGTGGTGTTAACGCAGCGTGTTGTGTTAATGCAGCGTGTTGTGTTAATGCAGCGTGTGGTGTTAATGCAGCGTGTGGTGTTAATGCAGCGTGTGGTGTTAATGCAGCGTGTGGTGTTAATGCAGCGTGTGGTGTTAATGCAGCGTGTTGTGTTAATGCAGCGTGTTGTGTTAATGCAGCGTGTTGTGTTAATGCAGCGTGTTGTGTTAATGCAGTGTTAATGCAGTGTGTTGTGTTAATGCAGTGTGTTGTGTTAATGCAGTGTGTTGTGTTAATGCAGTGTGTTGTTCTTCCAGGTGTGTTTCTATGAGGTGGTGAGTCCTCTCAAAGCGCAGCTCTCTGAGCTTCATGTCAAGAGGAACAGTCTGACAGACGACTTGGAGACACACAGGACTCAGATCAATGCCCTTATGAAGACAGACAGACAGACAGACAGACAGACAGACAGACAGACAGACAGCACACACACACACACACACACACACACACACACACACACACACACACACACACACACACACACACACACACACACACACACACACACACACACACACACACACACACACACACACACACACAGAGATTAAAGCCTTCATGGAGGTACAGACAGAGAGAGGACAGATCAGAGCCTTCATGGAGGTACAGACAGAGAGAAGACAGATCAGAGCCTTCATGGAGGTACAGACAGAGAGAGGACAGATCAGAGCCTTCATGGAGGTACTGTACTGGACCTGTGAATCACAGGAGACTGTGTTAGCCCGCTGAGCACAAGGCTAAATCACAGGGAGCTAACGCAAGTGTTCACGTCTCAGGCGCGGTTACTGCTGCCTGGTTTGGTTCTGCAGCTACGCCAGTTTTTAAGAGGGAGGGGGGGTATTGTTTTGTCATAGAACAGTATCGGTCCAGGTGTTTGTATTATAACCCTCCTCCCGTGGTGTAGAGTTACGAGGAGGAGCGCAGGGCGAGGTCAGAGCTGGAGATCAGGAACCAGAGACTAACTCTGGAGCTGGCTGACACTAAACGGCTCATCCAGGAGGGAGACTTCAAGCAGGACAACTACTCTAACATCAAACGGTGAGAGTGTGAGAGAGAGAGAGAGAGAGAGAGAGAGAGAGTGTGAGAGAGCGAGAGAGAGAGAGTGTGAGAGGGAGAGTGTGAGAGAGAGAGAGAGAGAGAGTGTGAGAGAGAGAGAGTGTGTGAGAGAGTGTGAGAGAGAGAGAGTGTGAGAGTCAGTGACCCTCCTCCAGATGGATAGACTACCTCTAACCCCTCTGTCCTCCAGGTGTCTACTCTGCAGAAGTCAGTGACCCTCCTCCAGATGGATAGACTACCTCTAACCCCTCTGTCCTCCAGGTGTCTACTCTGCAGCATTCAGTGACCCTCCTCCAGATGGATAGACTACCTCTAACCCCTCTGTCCTCCAGGTGTCTACTCCGCAGAAGTCAGTGACCCTCCTCCAGATGGATAGACTACCTCTAACCCCTCTGTCCTCCAGGTGTCTACTCTGCAGCATTCAGTGACCCTCCTCCAGATGGATGAACTACCTCTAACCCCTCTGTCCTCCAGGTGTCTACTCTGCAGCAGTTAGTGACCCTCCTCCAGATGGAAAGACTACCTCTAACCCCTCTGTCCTCCCGGTGTCTGCTTCAGTCAGTGACCCTCCTCCAGATGGAAAGACTACCTCTAACCCCTCTGTCCTCCAGATGGACCCTCCTCCAGATGGATAGACTACCTCTAACCCCTCTGTCCTCCAGGTGTCTACTCTGCAGCAGTCAGTGACCCTCCTCCAGATGGATAAACTACCTCTAACCCCTCTGTCCTCCAGGCGTCTACTCTGCAGCAGTCAGTGACCCTCCTCCAGATGGATAGACTACCTCTAACCCCTCTGTCCTCCAGGTGTCTACTCTGCAGCAGTCAGTGACCCTCCTCCAGATGGATAGACTACCTCTAACCCTAACCCCTCTGTCCTCCAGTTGGACCCTCCTCCAGATGGATAAACTACCTCTAACCCCTCTGTCCTCCCGGTGTCTGCTGCAGTCAGTGACCCTCCTCCAGATGGATAGACTACCTCTAACCCCTCTGTCCTCCAGGTGTCTACTCTGCAGCAGTCAGTGACCCTCCTCCAGAAGGATAAAGAATATGTTCACAGACAGAACATGGAGCTGAATGTCCGCTGTGGCCACCAGGAAGACCATCTGGAGAGGCTGCATACCCAGCTGGACGACGCCCAGAGGGGCAGGGAGGAGCTCTACCACAAATACATCGCTTCTAGGTCGGTACCCCACCCTAACCCTTCTGGGTCGGTACCCCTCCCCAACCCTTCTAGGTCGGTACCCCTCCCTGACCCTTCTAGGTCGGTACCCCTCCCTAACCCCAACCCTTCCGGGTCGGTACCCCTCACTAAGCCCAATCCTTCCAGGTCAGTACCCCTCCCTGACCCTTCTAGGTCGGTACCCCTCCCTGACCCTTCTAGGTCGGTACCCCTCCCCAACCCCATCCCTTCTAGGTCAGTACCCCTCCCTAACCCCAACCCTTCTAGGTCGGTACCCCTCCATAACCCCAACCCTTCTAGGTCGGTACCCCTCCCTAACCCCAACCCTTCTAGGTCGGTACCCCTCCCAAACCCTTCTAGGTCTGTACCCCTCCCTAACCCCAACCCTTCTAGGTCGGTACCCCTCCCTAACCCTTCTAGGTCGCTACCCCTCCCTAACCCTTCTAGGTCGCTACCCCTCCCTAACCCTTCTAGGTCGGTACCCCTCCCTGACCCTTCTAGGACGGTACCCCTCCCTAAACCCAACCCTTCTAGGTCGGTACCCCTCCCAAACCCTTCTAGGTCTGTACCCCTCCCTAACCCCAACCCTTCTAGGTCGGTACCCCTCCCTAACCCTTCTAGGTCGCTACCCCTCCCTAACCCTTCTAGGTCGCTACCCCTCCCTAACCCTTCTAGGTCGGTACCCCTCCCTGACCCTTCTAGGTCGGTACCCCTCCCTGACCCTTCTAGGTCGGTACCCCTCCCTGACCCTTCTAGGTCGGTACCCCTCCCTGACCCTTCTAGGTCGGTACCCCTCCCTGACCCTTCTAGGTCGGTACCCCTCTCTGACCCTTCTAGGTTGGTACCCCTCCCTGACCCTTCTAGGTCGGTACCCCTCCCTAACCCTGACCCTTCTAGGTCGGTACCCCTCCCTAACCCCGACCCTTCTAGGTCAGTACCCCTCCCTAACCCCAACCCTTCTAGGTCGGCACCCCTCCCTAACCCTTCTAGGTCGGTACCCCTCCCTAACCCTTCTAGGTCGCTACCCCTCCCTAACCCTTCTAGGTCGGTACCCCTCCCTAACCCTTCTAGGTCGGTACCCCTCCCTAACCCTTCTAGGTCGGTACCCCTCCCTAACCCTTCTAGGTCGGTACCCCTCCCTGACCCTTCTAGGTTGGTACCCCTCCCTGACCCTTCTCCCTGACCCTTCTAGGTCAGTACCCCTCCTGACCCTTCTAGGTCGGTACCCCTCCATAACCCTTCTAGGTCGGTACCGCTTCCCAACCCCATCCCTTCTAGGTTGGTACCCTCCCTGACCCTTCTAGGTCAGTACCCCTCCCTGACCCTTCTAGGTCGGTACCCCTTCCCAACCCCATCCCTTCTAGGTCGGTACCCCTCCCTGACCCTTCTAGGTCGGTATCCCTCCCTAACCCATCTAGGTCGGTACCCCTCCCTAACCCTTCTAGGTCGGTACCCCTCCCTAACCCTTCTAGGTCGGTACCCCACCCTAACCCTTCTAGGTCGGTACCCCACCCTAACCCTTCTAGGTCGGTACCCCTCCCTAACCCTTCTAGGTCGGTACCCCTCCCTAACCCTTCTAGGTCGGTACCCCTCCCTAACCCTTCTAGGTCGGTACCCCACCCTAACCCTTCTAGGTCGGTACCCACCCTAACCCTTCTAGGTCGGTACCCCATCCTAACCCTTCTAGGTCAGTACCCCTCCCTAACCCTTCTAGGTCGGTACCCCACCCTAACCCTTCTAGGTCAGAACCCCTCCCCAACCCTTCCAGGTCACTACCCCTCCCTAACCCTTCTAGGTAGGTACCAATCCCCGACCCTTCTAGGTCGGTACCCCTCCCCGACCCCGACCCTTCCAGGTCGGTACCCCTCCCTAACCTTTCTAGGTCGATACCCCTCCCTAACCCTTCTAGGTCGGTACCCCTCCCTGACCTTTCTAGGTCGGTACCCCTCCCTGACCCTTCTAGGTCGGGACCCCTCCCCGACCCTTCTAGGTCGGGACCCCTCCCCGACCCTTCTAGGTCGGGACCCCTCCCCGACCCTTCTAGGTCGGTACCCCTCCCCGACCCTTCTAGGTCGGTACCCCTCCCCGACCCTTCTAGGTCGGTAACCCTCCCCGACCCTTCAAGGTCGGTACCCCTCCCCGACCCTTCTAGGTCGGTACCCCTCCCCAACCCTTCTAGGTCGGTACCCCTCCCTAACCCCAACACTTCTAGGTCGGTACCCCTCCCTAACCCTTCTAGGTCAGTACCCCTCCCTAACCCCAACCCTTCTAGGTCGGTACCCCTCCCTAACCCTTCTAGGTCGCTACCCTCCCTGACCCTTCTAGGTCGGTACCCCTACCTGACCCTTCTAGGTCGGTACCCCTCCCTGACCCTTCTAGGTCAGTACCCCTCCCTAACCCCAACCCTTCTAAGTCAGTACCCCTCCCTAACCCCAACCCTTCTAGGTCGGTACCCCTCCCTAACCCTTCTAGGTCGGTACCCCTCCCTAAACCTTCTAGGTTGGTACCCCTCCCTAACCCTTCTAGGTCGGTACCCCTCCCTGACTCTTCTAGGTTGGTACCCCTCCCTGACCCTTCTCCCTGACCCTTCTAGGTCGGTACCCCTCCCTGACCCTTCTAGGTCAGTACCCCTCCCTAACCCTTCTAGGTCGGTACCCCTTCCCAACCCCATCCCTTCTAGGTTGGTACCCCTCCTTGACCCTTCTAGGTCGGTACCCCTTCCCAACCCATTCCCTTCTAGGTCGGTACCCCTCCCTGACTCTTCTAGATCGGTACCCCTCTCTGACCCTTCTAGGTCAGTATCCCTCCCTAACCCTTCTAGGTCGGTACCCCTCCCTAACCCTTCTAGGTCGGTAACCCTCCATAACCCTTCTGGGTCGGTACCCCTCCCCAACCCTTCTAGGTCGATACCCCTCCCCAACCCTTCTAGGTCGGTACCCCTCCCCGACCCTTCTAGGTCGGTACCCCTCCCTAACCCTGACCCTTCTAGGTCGGTATCCCTCCCTAACCCATCTAGGTCGGTACCCCTCCCTAACCCTTCTAGGTCGGTACCCCTCCCTAACCCTTCTAGGTCGGTACCCCACCCTAACCCTTCTAGGTCGGTACCCACCCTAACCCTTCTAGGTCGGTACCCACCCTAACCCTTCTAGGTCGGTACCCACCCTAACCCTTCTAGGTCGGTACCCCACCCTAACCCTTCTAGGTCAGTACCCCTTCCTAACCCTTCTAGGTCGGTACCCCACCCTAACCCTTCTAGGTCAGAACCCCTCCCCAACCCTTCCAGGTCACTACCCCTCCTTAACCCTTCTAGGTAGGTACCCCTCCCCGACCCTTCTAGGTAGGTACCCCTCCCCGACCCCGACCCTTTCAGGTCGGTACCCCTCCCTAACCTTTCTAGGTCGATACCCCTCCCTAACCCTTCTAGGTCGGTACCCCTCCCTGACCCTTCTAGGTCGGTACCCCTCCCTGACCTTTCTAGGTCGGTACCCCTCCCTGACCCTTCTAGGTCGGTACCCCTCCCCGACCCTTCTAGGTCGGTACCCCTCCCCGACCCTTCTAGGTCGGTAACCCTCCCCGACCCTTCTAGGTCGGTAACCCTCCCCGACCCTTCAAGGTCGGTACCACTCCCCGACCCTTCTAGGTCGGTACCCCTCCCCAACCCTTCTAGGTCGGTACCCCTCCCTAACCCCAACACTTCTAGGTCGGTACCCCTCCCTAACCCTTCTAGGTCAGTACCCCTCCCTAACCCCAACCCTTCTAGGTCGGTACCCCTCCCTAACCCTTCTAGGTCGCTACCCTCCCTAAACCTTCTAGGTCGGTACCCCTCCCTGACCCTTCTAGGTCGGTACCCCTCCCTGACCCTTCTAGGTCGGTACCCCTACCTGACCTTTCTAGGTCGGTACCCCTCCCTGGCCCTTCTAGGTCGGTACCCCTCCCTGACCGTTCTAGGTCGGTACCCCTCCCTGACCCTTCTAGGTCGGTACCCCTCCCTGACCCTTCTAGGTCCCCTCCCTGACCCTTCTAGGTCGGTACCCCTCCCTAACCCCAACCCTTCTAAGTCAGTACCCCTCCCTAACCCCAACCCTTCTAGGTCGGTACCCCTCCCTAACCCTTCTAGGTCGGTACCCCTCCCTAAACCTTCTAGGTCGGTACCCCTCCCTAACCCTTCTAGGTCGGTACTCCTCCCTGACTCTTCTAGGTTGGTACCCCTCCCTGACCCTTCTCCCTGACCCTTCTAGGTCGGTACCCCTCCCTGACCCTTCTAGGTCAGTACCCCTCCCTAACCCTTCTAGGTTGGTACCCCTTCCCAACCCCATCCCTTCTAGGTTGGTACCCCTCCTTGACCCTTCTAGGTCGGTACCCCTTCCCAACCCCATCCCTTCTAGGTCGGTACCCCTCCCTGACTCTTCTAGGTCGGTACCCCTCTCTGACCCTTCTAGGTCGGCATCCCTCCCTAACCCTTCTACGTCGGTACCCCTCCCTAACCCTTCTAGGTCGGTACCCCTCCCTAACCCTTCTGGGTCGGTACCCCTCCCCAACCCTTCTAGGTCGGTACCCCTCCCTAACCCTGACCCTTCTAGGTCGGTACCCCTCCCTAACCCCGACCCTTCTAGGTCAGTACCCCTCCCTAACCCCAACCCTTCTAGGTCGGTACCCCTCCCTAACCCTTCTAGGTCGGTACCCCTCCCTAACCCTTCTAGGTCGGTACCCCTCCCTAACCCTTCTAGGTCGGTACCCCTCCCTAACCCTTCTAGGTCGCTACCCCTCCCTAACCCTTCTAGGTCGGTACCCCTCCCTAACCCTTCTAGGTCGGTACCCCTCCCTAACCCTTCTAGGTCGGTACCCCTCCCTAACCCTTCTAGGTCGGTACCCCTCCCTGACCCTTCTAGGTCGATATCCCTCCCTTACCCTTCTCCCTGACCCTTCTAGGTCGGTACCCCTCCTGACCCTTCTAGGTCGGTACCCCTCCCTAACCCTTCTAGGTCAGTACCCCTTCCCAACCCCATCCCTTCTAGGTTGGTACCCCTCCCTGACCCTTCTAGGTCAGTACCCCTCCCTGACCCTTCTAGGTCGGTACCCCTTCCCAACCCCATCTCTTCTAGGTCGGTACCCCTCCCTGACCCTTCTAGGTCGGTATCCCTCCCTATCCCATCTAGGTCGGTAACCCTCCCTAACCCTTCTAGGTTGGTACCCCTCCCTAACCCTTCTAGGTCGGTACCCCACCCTAACCCTTCTAGGTCGGTACCCCACCCTAACCCTTCTAGGTCAGTACCCCTCCCTAACCCTTCTAGGTCGGTACCCCACCCTAACCCTTCTAGGTCTGTACCCACCCTAACCCTTCTCGGTCGGTACCCCACCCTAACCCTTCTAGGTCAGTACCCCTCCCTAACCCTTCTAGGTCTGTACCCCACCCTAACCCTTCTAGGTCACTACCCCTCCCTAACCCTTCTAGGTAGGTACCCCTCCCCGACCCTTCTAGGTCGGTACCCCTCCCCGACCCCGACCCTTCGAGGTCCGTACCCCTCCCTAACCTTTCTAGGTCGATACCCCTCCCTAACCCTTCTAGGTCGGTACCCCTCCCCGACCCTTCTAGGTCGGTACCCCTCCCTGACTCTTCTAGGTTGGTACCCCTCCCTGACCCTTCTCCCTGACCCTTCTAGGTCGGTACCCCTCCCTGACCCTTCTAGGTCAGTACCCCTCCCTAACCCTTCTAGGTCGGTACCCCTTCCCAACCCCATCCCTTCTAGGTTGGTACCCCTCCTTGACCCTTCTAGGTCGGTACCCCTTCCCAACCCATTCCCTTCTAGGTCGGTACCCCTCCCTGACTCTTCTAGATCGGTACCCCTCTCTGACCCTTCTAGGTCAGTATCCCTCCCTAACCCTTCTAGGTCGGTACCCCTCCCTAACCCTTCTAGGTCGGTAACCCTCCATAACCCTTCTGGGTCGGTACCCCTCCCCAACCCTTCTAGGTCGATACCCCTCCCCAACCCTTCTAGGTCGGTACCCCTCCCCGACCCTTCTAGGTCGGTACCCCTCCCTAACCCTGACCCTTCTAGGTCGGTATCCCTCCCTAACCCATCTAGGTCGGTACCCCTCCCTAACCCTTCTAGGTCGGTACCCCTCCCTAACCCTTCTAGGTCGGTACCCCACCCTAACCCTTCTAGGTCGGTACCCACCCTAACCCTTCTAGGTCGGTACCCACCCTAACCCTTCTAGGTCGGTACCCCACCCTAACCCTTCTAGGTCAGTACCCCTTCCTAACCCTTCTAGGTCGGTACCCCACCCTAACCCTTCTAGGTCAGAACCCCTCCCCAACCCTTCCAGGTCACTACCCCTCCTTAACCCTTCTAGGTAGGTACCCCTCCCCGACCCTTCTAGGTAGGTACCCCTCCCCGACCCCGACCCTTTCAGGTCGGTACCCCTCCCTAACCTTTCTAGGTCGATACCCCTCCCTAACCCTTCTAGGTCGGTACCCCTCCCTGACCCTTCTAGGTCGGTACCCCTCCCTGACCTTTCTAGGTCGGTACCCCTCCCCGACCCTTCTAGGTCGGTACCCCTCCCCGACCCTTCTAGGTCGGTACCCCTCCCCGACCCTTCTAGGTCGGTAACCCTCCCCGACCCTTCTAGGTCGGTAACCCTCCCCGACCCTTCAAGGTCGGTACCACTCCCCGACCCTTCTAGGTCGGTACCCCTCCCCAACCCTTCTAGGTCGGTACCCCTCCCTAACCCCAACACTTCTAGGTCGGTACCCCTCCCTAACCCTTCTAGGTCAGTACCCCTCCCTAACCCCAACCCTTCTAGGTCGGTACCCCTCCCTAACCCTTCTAGGTCGCTACCCTCCCTAAACCTTCTAGGTCGGTACCCCTCCCTGACCCTTCTAGGTCGGTACCCCTCCCTGACCCTTCTAGGTCGGTACCCCTACCTGACCTTTCTAGGTCGGTACCCCTCCCTGGCCCTTCTAGGTCGGTACCCCTCCCTGACCCTTCTAGGTCGGTACCCCTCCCTGACCCTTCTAGGTCGGTACCCCTCCCTGACCCTTCTAGGTCCCCTCCCTGACCCTTCTAGGTCGGTACCCCTCCCTAACCCCAACCCTTCTAAGTCAGTACCCCTCCCTAACCCCAACCCTTCTAGGTCGGTACCCCTCCCTAACCCTTCTAGGTCGGTACCCCTCCCTAAACCTTCTAGGTCGGTACCCCTCCCTAACCCTTCTAGGTCGGTACTCCTCCCTGACTCTTCTAGGTTGGTACCCCTCCCTGACCCTTCTCCCTGACCCTTCTAGGTCGGTACCCCTCCCTGACCCTTCTAGGTCAGTACCCCTCCCTAACCCTTCTAGGTTGGTACCCCTTCCCAACCCCATCCCTTCTAGGTTGGTACCCCTCCTTGACCCTTCTAGGTCGGTACCCCTTCCCAACCCCATCCCTTCTAGGTCGGTACCCCTCCCTGACTCTTCTAGGTCGGTACCCCTCTCTGACCCTTCTAGGTCGGCATCCCTCCCTAACCCTTCTACGTCGGTACCCCTCCCTAACCCTTCTAGGTCGGTACCCCTCCCTAACCCTTCTGGGTCGGTACCCCTCCCCAACCCTTCTAGGTCGGTACCCCTCCCTAACCCTGACCCTTCTAGGTCGGTACCCCTCCCTAACCCCGACCCTTCTAGGTCAGTACCCCTCCCTAACCCCAACCCTTCTAGGTCGGTACCCCTCCCTAACCCTTCTAGGTCGGTACCCCTCCCTAACCCTTCTAGGTCGGTACCCCTCCCTAACCCTTCTAGGTCGGTACCCCTCCCTAACCCTTCTAGGTCGCTACCCCTCCCTAACCCTTCTAGGTCGGTACCCCTCCCTAACCCTTCTAGGTCGGTACCCCTCCCTAACCCTTCTAGGTCGGTACCCCTCCCTAACCCTTCTAGGTCGGTACCCCTCCCTGACCCTTCTAGGTCGATATCCCTCCCTTACCCTTCTCCCTGACCCTTCTAGGTCGGTACCCCTCCTGACCCTTCTAGGTCAGTACCCCTTCCCAACCCCATCCCTTCTAGGTTGGTACCCCTCCCTGACCCTTCTAGGTCAGTACCCCTCCCTGACCCTTCTAGGTCGGTACCCCTTCCCAACCCCATCTCTTCTAGGTCGGTACCCCTCCCTGACCCTTCTAGGTCGGTATCCCTCCCTATCCCATCTAGGTCGGTAACCCTCCCTAACCCTTCTAGGTTGGTACCCCTCCCTAACCCTTCTAGGTCGGTACCCCACCCTAACCCTTCTAGGTCGGTACCCCACCCTAACCCTTCTAGGTCAGTACCCCTCCCTAACCCTTCTAGGTCGGTACCCCACCCTAACCCTTCTAGGTCTGTACCCACCCTAACCCTTCTCGGTCGGTACCCCACCCTAACCCTTCTAGGTCAGTACCCCTCCCTAACCCTTCTAGGTCGGTACCCCACCCTAACCCTTCTAGGTCTGTACCCCACCCTAACCCTTCTAGGTCACTACCCCTCCCTAACCCTTCTAGGTAGGTACCCCTCCCCGACCCTTCTAGGTCGGTACCCCTCCCCGACCCCGACCCTTCGAGGTCCGTACCCCTCCCTAACCTTTCTAGGTCGATACCCCTCCCTAACCCTTCTAGGTCGGTACCCCTCCCCGACCCTTCTAGGTCGGTACCCCTCCCTAACCCCAACACTTCTAGGTCGGTACCCCTCCATAACCCTTCTAGGTCAGTACCCCTCCCTAACCCCAACCCTTCTAGGTCGGTACCCCTCCCTAACCGTTCTAGGTCGCTACCCCTCCCTAACCCTTCTAGGTCGGTACCCCTCCCTGACCCTTCTAGGTCGGTACCCCTCCCCGACCCTTCTAGGTCGGTACCCCTCCCCGACCCCGACCCTTCCAGGTCGGTACACCTCCCCGATCCCAACCCTTCCAGGTCGGTACCCCTCCCTAACCTTTCTAGGTCGATACCCCTCCCTAACCCTTCTAGGTCGGTACCCCTCCCTGACCCTTCTAGGTCGGTACCCCTCCCTGACCCTTCTAGGTCGGTACCCCTCCCTGACCCTTCTAGGTCGGTACCCCTCCCTGACCCTTCTAGGTCGGTACCCCTCCCTAACCCCAACCCTTCTAAGTCAGTACCCCTCCCTAACCCCAACCCTTCTAGGTCGGTACCCCTCCCTAACCCTTCTAGGTCGGTACCCCTCCCTAAACCTTCTAGGTCGGTACCCCTCCCTAACCCTTCTAGGTTGGTACCCCTCCCTAACCCTTCTTGGTCGGTACCCCTCCATGACCCTTCTAGGTTGGTACCCCTCCCTGACCCTTCTCCCTGACCCTTCTAGGTCGGTACCCCTCCTGACCCTTCTAGGTCGGTACCCCTCCCTAACCCTTCTAGGTCGGTACCCCTTCCCAACCCCATCCCTTCTAGGTTGGTACCCCTCCCTGACCCTTCTAGGTCACTACCCCTCCCTGACCCTTCTAGGTCGGTACCCCTTCCCAACCCCATCCCTTCTAGGTCGGAACCCCTCCCTGACCCTTCTAGGTCGGTATCCCTCCCTAACCCATCTAGTTCGGTACCCCTCCCTAACCCTTCTAGGTCGGTACCCCTCCCTAACCCTTCTAGGTCGGTACCCCACCCTAACCCTTCTAGGTCGGTACCCCACCCTAACCCTTCTAGGTCGGTACCCCTCCCTAACCCTTCTAGGTCGGTACCCCACCCTAACCCATCTAGGTCGGTACCCACCCTAACCCTTCTCGGTCGGTACCCCACCCTAACCCTTCTAGGTCAGTACCCCTCCCTAACCCTTCTAGGTCGGTACCCCACCCTAACCCTTCTAGGTCAGAACCCCTCCCCAACCCTTCCAGGTCACTACCCCTCCCTAACCCTTCTAGGTAGGTACCCCTCCCCGACCCTTCTAGGTCGGTACCCCTCCCCGACCCTTCCAGGTCGGTACACCTCCCCGATCCCAACCCTTCCAGGTCGGTACCCCTCCCTAACCTTTCTAGGTCGATACCCCTCCATAACCCTTCTAGTTCGGTACCCCTCCCCGACCCTTCTAGGTCGGTACCCCTCCCTAACCCTAACACTTCTAGGTCGGTACCCCTCCCTAACCCTTCTAGGTCAGTACCCCTCCCTAACCCCAACCCTTCTAGGTCGGTACCCCTCCCTAACCGTTCTAGGTCGCTACCCCTCCCTAACCCTTCTAGGTTGGTACCCCTCCCTGACCCTTCTAGGTCAGTACCCCTCCCTAACCCCAACTCTTCTAAGTCAGTACCCCTCCCTAACCCCAACCCTTCTAGGTCGGTACCCCTCCCTAACCCTTCTAGGTCAGTACCCCTCCCTAAACCTTCTAGGTTGGTACCCCTCCCTAACCCTTCTAGGTCGGTACCCCTCCCTGACCCTTCTAGGTTGGTACCCCTCCCTGACCCTTCTCCCTGACCCTTCTAGGTCGGTACCCCTCCCTGACCCTTCTAGGTCAGTACCCCTCCCTAACCCTTCTAGGTCGGTACCCCTTCCCAACCCCATCCCTTCTAGGTTGGTACCCCTCCCTGACCCTTCTAGGTCGGTACCCCTTCCCAACCCCATCCCTTCTAGGTCGGTACCCCTCCCTGACCCTTCTAGGTCGGTACCCCTCTCTGACCCTTCTAGGTCGGTACCCCTCCCTAACCCTTCTAGGTCGGTACCCCTCCCTAACCCTTCTAGGTCGGTACCCCTCCCTAACCCTTCTAGGTCGGTACCCCTCCCTAACCCTTCTGGGTCGGTACCCCTCCCCAACCCTTCTAGGTCGATACCCCTCCGCAACCCTTCTAGGTCGGTACCCCTCCCAGACCCTTCTAGGTCGGTACCCCTCCCTGACCTTTCTATGTCGGTACCCCTCCCTGACCCTTCTAGGTCGGTAACCCTCCCTGACCCTTCTAGGTCGGTACCGCTCCCTAACCCCAACCCTTCTAAGTCAGTACCCCTCCCTAACCCCAACCCTTCTAGGTCGGTACCCCTCCCTAACCCTTCTAGGTCGGTACCCCTCCCTAACCCTTCTAGGTCGGTACCCCTCCCTGACCCTTCTAGGTTGGTACCCCTACCTGACCCTTCTCCCTGACCCATCTAGGTCGGTACCCCTCCCTGACCCTTCTAGGTCGGTACCCCTCCCTAACCCTTCTAGGTCGGTACCCCTTCCCAACCCCATCCCTTCTAGGTTGGTACCCCTCCCCGACGCTTCTAGGTCGGTACCCCTCCCCGACCCTTCTAGGTCGGTACCCTCCCTGACCCTTCTAGGTCGGTACCCCTCCCTGACCCTTCTAGGTCGGTACCCCTCCCTGACCCTTCTAGGTCGGTACCCCTCCCTAACCCCAACCCTTCTAAGTCAGTACCCCTCAAAAACCCCAACCCTTCTAGGTCGGTACCCCTCCCTAACCCATCTAGGTCGGTAACCCTCCCTAACCCTTCTAGGTTGGTACCCCTCCCTAACCCTTCTAGGTCGGTACCCCTCCCTGACCCTTCTAGGTTGGTACCCCTCCCTGACCCTTCTAGGTCGGTACCCCTCCCTGACCCTTCTAGGTCAGTACCCGTCCGTAACCTTCTAGGTCGGTACCCCTCCCCCCCATCCCTTCTAGGTTGGTACCCCTCCCTGACCCTTCTAGGTCGGTACCCCTCCCGACCCTTCTAGGTCGGTACCCCTCCCTGTCCCTTCTAGGTCGGTACCCCTCCCTACGCCACCCTTCTAGGTCGGTACCCCTCCCTCCGCACCCTTCTAGGTCGGTACCCCCCTGCCCCTAGCGGACCCTCCCTGACCCTTCTAGGTCGGTACCCCTCCCTGACCCTTCTAGGTCGGTACCCCTCCCTGACCCTTCTAGGTCGGTACCCCTCCCTAACCCCAACCCTTCTAGGCGGTACCCCCCCCGTCAGTACCCCTCCCTAACCCCAACCCTTCTAGGTCGGTACCCCTCCCTAACCCTTCTAGGTCGGTACCCCTCCCTAAACCTTCTAGGTCGGTACCCCTCCCTAACCCTTCTAGGTTGGTACCCCTCCCTAACCCTTCTTGGTCGGTACCCCTCCATGACCCTTCTAGGTTGGTACCCCTCCCTGACCCTTCTCCCTGACCCTTCTAGGTCGGTACCCCTCCTGACCCTTCTAGGTCGGTACCCCTCCCTAACCCTTCTAGGTCGGTACCCCTTCCCAACCCCATCCCTTCTAGGTTGGTACCCCTCCCTGACCCTTCTAGGTCACTACCCCTCCCTGACCCTTCTAGGTCGGTACCCCTTCCCAACCCCATCCCTTCTAGGTCGGAACCCCTCCCTGACCCTTCTAGGTCGGTATCCCTCCCTAACCCATCTAGTTCGGTACCCCTCCCTAACCCTTCTAGGTCGGTACCCCTCCCTAACCCTTCTAGGTCGGTACCCCACCCTAACCCTTCTAGGTCGGTACCCCACCCTAACCCTTCTAGGTCGGTACCCCTCCCTAACCCTTCTAGGTCGGTACCCCACCCTAACCCATCTAGGTCGGTACCCACCCTAACCCTTCTCGGTCGGTACCCCACCCTAACCCTTCTAGGTCAGTACCCCTCCCTAACCCTTCTAGGTCGGTACCCCACCCTAACCCTTCTAGGTCAGAACCCCTCCCCAACCCTTCCAGGTCACTACCCCTCCCTAACCCTTCTAGGTAGGTACCCCTCCCCGACCCTTCTAGGTCGGTACCCCTCCCCGACCCTTCCAGGTCGGTACACCTCCCCGATCCCAACCCTTCCAGGTCGGTACCCCTCCCTAACCTTTCTAGGTCGATACCCCTCCATAACCCTTCTAGTTCGGTACCCCTCCCCGACCCTTCTAGGTCGGTACCCCTCCCTAACCCTAACACTTCTAGGTCGGTACCCCTCCCTAACCCTTCTAGGTCAGTACCCCTCCCTAACCCCAACCCTTCTAGGTCGGTACCCCTCCCTAACCGTTCTAGGTCGCTACCCCTCCCTAACCCTTCTAGGTTGGTACCCCTCCCTGACCCTTCTAGGTCAGTACCCCTCCCTAACCCCAACTCTTCTAAGTCAGTACCCCTCCCTAACCCCAACCCTTCTAGGTCGGTACCCCTCCCTAACCCTTCTAGGTCAGTACCCCTCCCTAAACCTTCTAGGTTGGTACCCCTCCCTAACCCTTCTAGGTCGGTACCCCTCCCTGACCCTTCTAGGTTGGTACCCCTCCCTGACCCTTCTCCCTGACCCTTCTAGGTCGGTACCCCTCCCTGACCCTTCTAGGTCAGTACCCCTCCCTAACCCTTCTAGGTCGGTACCCCTTCCCAACCCCATCCCTTCTAGGTTGGTACCCCTCCCTGACCCTTCTAGGTCGGTACCCCTTCCCAACCCCATCCCTTCTAGGTCGGTACCCCTCCCTGACCCTTCTAGGTCGGTACCCCTCTCTGACCCTTCTAGGTCGGTACCCCTCCCTAACCCTTCTAGGTCGGTACCCCTCCCTAACCCTTCTAGGTCGGTACCCCTCCCTAACCCTTCTAGGTCGGTACCCCTCCCTAACCCTTCTGGGTCGGTACCCCTCCCCAACCCTTCTAGGTCGATACCCCTCCGCAACCCTTCTAGGTCGGTACCCCTCCCAGACCCTTCTAGGTCGGTACCCCTCCCTGACCTTTCTATGTCGGTACCCCTCCCTGACCCTTCTAGGTCGGTAACCCTCCCTGACCCTTCTAGGTCGGTACCGCTCCCTAACCCCAACCCTTCTAAGTCAGTACCCCTCCCTAACCCCAACCCTTCTAGGTCGGTACCCCTCCCTAACCCTTCTAGGTCGGTACCCCTCCCTAACCCTTCTAGGTCGGTACCCCTCCCTGACCCTTCTAGGTTGGTACCCCTACCTGACCCTTCTCCCTGACCCATCTAGGTCGGTACCCCTCCCTGACCCTTCTAGGTCGGTACCCCTCCCTAACCCTTCTAGGTCGGTACCCCTTCCCAACCCCATCCCTTCTAGGTTGGTACCCCTCCCCGACGCTTCTAGGTCGGTACCCCTCCCCGACCCTTCTAGGTCGGTACCCTCCCTGACCCTTCTAGGTCGGTACCCCTCCCTGACCCTTCTAGGTCGGTACCCCTCCCTGACCCTTCTAGGTCGGTACCCCTCCCTAACCCCAACCCTTCTAAGTCAGTACCCCTCAAAAACCCCAACCCTTCTAGGTCGGTACCCCTCCCTAACCCATCTAGGTCGGTAACCCTCCCTAACCCTTCTAGGTTGGTACCCCTCCCTAACCCTTCTAGGTCGGTACCCCTCCCTGACCCTTCTAGGTTGGTACCCCTCCCTGACCCTTCTCACTGACCCTTCTATGTCGGTACCCCTCCCTGACCCTTCTAGGTCAGTACCCGTCCGTAACACTTCTAGGTCGGTACCCCTTCCCAACCCCATCCCTTCTAGGTTGGTACCCCTCCCTGACCCTTCTAGGTCGGTACCCCTCCCTGACCCTTCTAGGTCGGTACCCCTCCCTGTCCCTTCTAGGTCGGTACCCCTTCCCAACCCCATCCCTTCTAGGTCGGTATCCCTCCCTGACCCTTCTAGGTCGGTACCCCTCTCTGACCCTTCTATGTCGGTATCCCTCCCTAACCCTTCTAGGTCGGTACCCCTCCCTGACCCTTCTAGGTCGGTACCCCTCGCGGACCCTTCTAGGTCGGTACCCCTCCCCGACCCTTCTAGGTCGGTACCCCTCCCCGACCCTTCTAGGTCGGTACCCCTCCCCGACCCTTCTAGGTCGGTACCCCTCCCTAACCCCAACCCTTCTAGGTCGGTAACCCTCCCTAACCCTTCTAGGTCAGTACCCCTCCCTAACCCCAACCCTTCTAGGTCGGTACCCCTCCCTAACCCTTCTAGGTCGGTACCCTCCCTAACCCTTCTAGGTCGGTACCCCTCCCTGACCCTTCTAGGTCGGTACCCCTCCCCGACCCTTCTAGGTCGGTACCCCTCCCCGACCCTTCTAGGTCGGTACCCCTCCCCGACCCTTCTAGGTCGGTACCCCTCCCCGACCCTTCTAGGTCGGTACCCCTCCCCGACCCTTCTAGGTCGGTAACCCTCCCCGACCCTTCTAGGTCGGTACCCCTCCCCGACCCTTCTAGGTCGGTACCCCTCCCTGACCCTTCTAGGTCGGTACCCCTCCCTAACCCCAACCCTTCTAGGTGGGTACCCCTCCCTAACCCTTCTAGGTCGCTACCCCTCCCTAACCCTTCTAGGTCGGTACCCCTCCCTGACCCTTCTAGGTCGGTACCCCTCCCTGACCCTTCTAGGTCGGTACCCCTCCCTGACCCTTCTAGGTCGGTACCCCTCCCTGACCCTTCTAGGTCGGTACCCCTCCCTGACCCTTCTAGGTCGGTACCCCTCCCTGACCCTTCTAGGTCGGTACCCCTCCCTAACCCCAACCCTTCTAGGTCGGTACCCCTCCCTAACCCCACCCTTCTAGGTCGGTACCCCTCCCTAACCCTTCTAGGTCGGTAACCCACCCTAACCCTTCTAGGTCGGTACCCCTCCCTAACCCTTCTAGGTCGGTACCCCTCCCTGACCCTTCTAGGTCGGTACCCCTCCCTGACCCTTCTCACTGACCCTTCTAGGTCGGTACCCCTCCCTAACCCTTCTAGGTCGGTACCCCTCCCTGACCCTTCTAGGTCGGTACCCCTCCCCGACCCTTCTAGGTCGGTACCCCTCCCTAACCCGAACCCTTCTAGGTCGGTACCCCTCCCTAACCCTTCTAGGTCAGTACCCCTCCCTAACCCCAACCCTTCTAGGTCGGTACCCCTCCCTAACCCTTCTAGGTCGCTACCCCTCCCTAACCCTTCTAGGTCGGTACCCCTCCCTGACCCTTCTAGGTCGGTACCCCTCCCTCAACCCTTCTAGGTCGGTACCCCTCCCTGACCCTTCTAGGTCGGTACCCCTCCCTGACCCTTCTAGGTCGGTACCCCTCCCCGACCCTTCTAGGTCGGTACCCCTCCCTGACCCTTCTAGGTCGGTACACCCTCCCCGACCCTTCTAGGTCGGTACCCCTCCCCGACCCTTCTAGGTCGGTACCCCTCCCTAACCCTTCTAGGTCGGTACCCCTCCCTAACCCCAACCCTTCTAGGTGGGTACCCCTCCCTAACCCTTCTAGGTCGCTACCCCTCCCTAACCCTTCTAGGTCGGTACCCCTCCCTGACCCTTCTAGGTCGGTACCCCTCCCTGACCCTTCTAGGTCGGTACCCCTCCCTGACCCTTCTAGGTCGGTACCCCTCCCTGACCCTTCTAGGTCGGTACCCCTCCCTGACCCTTCTAGGTCGGTACCCCTCCCTAACCCTTCTAGGTCGGTACCCCTCCCTCAACCCTTCTAGGTCGGTACCCCTCCCTCAACCCTTCTAGGTCGGTACCCCTCCCTGACCCTTCTAGGTCGGTACCCCTCCCTAACCCTTCTAGGTCGGTACCCCTCCCTGACCCTTCTAGGTCGGTACCCCTCCCTGACCCTTCTAGGTCGGTACCCCTCCCTAACCCTTCTCACTGACCCTTCTAGGTCGGTACCCCTCCCTAACCCTTCTAGGTCGGTACCCCTCCCTGACCCTTCTAGGTCGGTACCCCTCCCTGACCCTTCTAGGTCGGTACCCCTCCCGGACCCTTCTAGGTCGGTACCCCTCCCCGACCCTTCTAGGTCGGTACCCCTCCCCGACCCTTCTAGGTCGGTACCCCTCCCCGACCCTTCTAGGTCGGTACCCCTCCCTAACCCCAACCCTTCTAGGTCGGTACCCCTCCCTGACCCTTCTAGGTCGGTACCCCTCCCTAACCCCAACCCTTCTAGGTCGGTACCCCTCCCTAACCCTTCTAGGTCGCTACCCCTCCCTAACCCTTCTAGGTCGGTACCCCTCCCTGACCCTTCTAGGTCGGTACCCCTCCCTGACCCCAACCCTTCTAGGTCGGTACCCCTCCCTAACCCCAACCCTTCTAGGTCGGTACCCCTCCCTAACCCATCTAGGTCGGTACCCCTCCCTAACCCTTCTAGGTCGGTACCCCTCCCTAACCCTTCTAGGTCGGTACCCCTCCCTGACCCTTCTAGGTTGGTACCCCTCCCTGACCCTTCTCACTGACCCTTCTAGGTCGGTACCCCTCCCTGACCCTTCTAGGTCAGTACCCGTCCCTAACCCTTCTAGGTCGGTACCCCTTCCCAACCCCATCCCTTCTAGGTTGGTACCCCTCCCTGACCCTTCTAGGTCGGTACCCCTCCCTGACCCTTCTAGGTCGGTACCCCTCCCTGTCCCTTCTAGGTCGGTACCCCTTCCCAACCCCATCCCTTCTAGGTCGGTATCCCTCCCTGACCCTTCTAGGTCGGTACCCCTCTCTGACCCTTCTATGTCGGTATCCCTCCCTAACCCTTCTAGGTCGGTACCCCTCCCTGACCCTTCTAGGTCGGTACCCCTCGCGGACCCTTCTAGGTCGGTACCCCTCCCCGACCCTTCTAGGTCGGTACCCCTCCCCGACCCTTCTAGGTCGGTACCCCTCCCCGACCCTTCTAGGTCGGTAACCCTCCCCGACCCTTCTAGGTCGGTAACCCTCCCTAAACCTTCTAGGTCGGTACCCCTCCCTAACCCTTCTAGGTCGGTACCCCTCCCTGACCCTTCTCCCTGACCCTTCTAGGTCGGTACCCCTCCCTGACCCTTCTCCCTGACCCTTCTAGGTCGGTACCCCTCCCTGACCCTTCTAGGTCAGTACCCCTCCCTGACCCTTCTAGGTCGGTACCCCTCCCTGACCCTTCTAGGTCGGTACCCCTCCCCGACCCTTCTAGGTCGGTACCCCTCCCCGACCCTTCTAGGTCGGTACCCCTCCCCGACCCTTCTAGGTCGGTACCCCTCCCTGACCCTTCTAGGTCGGTACCCCTCCCTAACCCCAACCCTTCTAGGTCGGTACCCCTCCCTAACCCCAACCCTTCTAGGTCGGTACCCCTCCCTAACCCTTCTAGGTCGGTACCCCTCCCTAACCCTTCTAGGTCGGTACCCCTCCCTGACCCTTCTAGGTCGGTACCCCTCCCTGACCCTTCTAGGTCGGTACCCCTCCCTCGACCCTTCTAGGTCGGTACCCCTCCCTGACCCTTCTAGGTCGGTACCCCTCCCTAACCCTTCTAGGTCGGTACCCCTCCCTAACCCCACCCTTCTAGGTCGGTACCCCTCCCTGACCCTTCTAGGTCGGTACCCCTTCCCAACCCCATCCCTTCTAGGTCGGTACCCCTCCCTGACCCTTCTAGGTCGGTACCCCTCCCTGACCCTTCTAGGTCGGTACCCCTCCCTAACCCTTCTAGGTCGGTACCCCTCCCTAACCCTTCTAGGTCGGTACCCCTCCCTAACCCTTCTAGGTCGGTACCCCTCCCTGACCCTTCTAGGTCGGTACCCCTCCCTGACCCTTCTAGGTCGGTACCCCTCCCTGACCCTTCTAGGTCAGTACCCCTCCCTGACCCTTCTAGGTCGGTACCCCTCCCTGACCCTTCTAGGTCGGTACCCCTCCCTGACCCTTCTAGGTCGGTACCCCTCCCTGACCCTTCTAGGTCGGTACCCCTCCCTAACCCCAACCCTTCTAAGTCAGTACCCCTCCCTAACCCCAACCCTTCTAGGTCGGTACCCCTCCCTAACCCATCTAGGTCGGTAACCCTCCCTAACCCTTCTAGGTTGGTACCCCTCCCTAACCCTTCTAGGTCGGTACCCCTCCCTGACCATTCTAGGTCGGTACCCCTCTCTGACCCTTCTAGGTCGGTACCCCTCCCTGACCCTTCTAGGTCGGTACCCCTCCCTGACCCTTCTAGGTCGGTACCCCTACCCGACCCTTCTAGGTCGGTACCCCTCCCCGACCCTTCTAGGTCGGTACCCCTCCCCGACCCTTCTAGGTCGGTACCCCTCCCCGACCCTTCTAGGTCGGTACCCTCCCCGACCCTTCTAGGTCGGTACCCCTCCCCGACCCTTCTAGGTCGGTACCCCTCCCCGACCCTTCTAGGTCGGTAACCCTCCCCGACCCTTCTAGGTCGGTACCCCTCCCCGACCCTTCTAGGTCGGTTCTCCTCCCTGACCCTTCTAGGTCGGTACCCCTCCCTAACCCCAACCCTTCTAGGTCGGTACCCCTCCCTAACCCTTCTAGGTCGCTACCCCTCCCTAACCCTTCTAGGTCGGTACCCCTCCCTGACCCTTCTAGGTCGGTACCCCTCCCTGACCCTTCTAGGTCGGTACCCCTCCCTAACCCCAACCCTTCTAAGTCAGTACCCCTCCCTAACCCCAACCCTTCTAGGTCGGTACCCCTCCCTAACCCATCTAGGTCGGTAACCCACCCTAACCCTTCTAGGTTGGTACCCCTCCCTAACCCTTCTAGGTCGGTACCCCTCCCTGACCCTTCTAGGTTGGTACCCCTCCCTGACCCTTCTCACTGACCCTTCTATGTCGGTACCCCTCCCTAACCCTTCTAGGTCGGTACCCCTCCCTGACCCTTCTAGGTCGGTACCCCTCCCTGACCCTTCTAGGTCGGTACCCCTCGCGGACCCTTCTAGGTCGGTACCCCTCCCCGACCCTTCTAGGTCGGTACCCCTCCCCGACCCTTCTAGGTCGGTACCCCTCCCCGACCCTTCTAGGTCGGTACCCCTCCCTAACCCCAACCCTTCTAGGTCGGTAACCCTCCCTAACCCCAACCCTTCTAGGTCGGTACCCCTCCCTAACCCCAACCCTTCTAGGTCGGTACCCCTCCCTAACCCTTCTAGGTCGCTACCCTCCCTGACCCTTCTAGGTCGGTACCCCTCCCTGACCCTTCTAGGTCGGTACCCCTCCCTGACCCTTCTAGGTCGGTACCCCTCCCTGACCCTTCTAGGTCGGTACCCCTCCCTGACCCTTCTAGGTCGGTACACCTCCCTGACCCTTCTAGGTCGGTACCCCTCCCTGACCCTTCTAGGTCGGTACCGCTCCCTGACCCTTCTAGGTTGGTACCCCTACCTGACCCTTCTAGGTCGGTACCCCTCCCTGACCCTTCTAGGTCAGTACCTCTCCCTAACCCTTCTAGGTCGGTACCCTTCCCAACCCCATCCCTTCTAGGTTGGTACCCCTCCCTGACCCTTCTAGGTCGGTACCCCTCCCTGACCCTTCTAGGTCGTTACCCCTCCCTGACCCTTCTAGGTCGGTACCCCTTCCCAACCCCATCCCTTCTAGGTCGGTACCCCTCCCTGACCCTTCTAGGTCGGTACCCCTCTCTGACCTTTCTAGGTCGGTACCCCTCCCTGACCCTTCTAGGTCGGTACCCCTCCCTGACCCTTCTAGGTCGGTACCCCTCCCCGACCCTTCTAGGTCGGTACCCCTCCCCGACCCTTCTAGGTCGGTACCCCTCCCCGACCCTTCTAGGTCGGTACCCTCCCCGACCCTTCTAGGTCGGTACCCCTCCCCGACCCTT
Organism: Salmo salar; assembly: GCF_965601325.2. Classification (NCBI taxonomy): domain Eukaryota; kingdom Metazoa; phylum Chordata; class Actinopteri; order Salmoniformes; family Salmonidae; genus Salmo; species Salmo salar. Next base: position 95,258 of record NW_027675336.1, read on the forward strand.
CTAGGTCGGTACCCCTCCCCGACCCTTCTAGGTCGGTAACCCTCCCCGACCCTTCTAGGTCGGTAACCCTCCCTAAACCTTCTAGGTCGGTACCCCTCCCTAACCCTTCTAGGTCGGTACCCCTCCCTGACCCTTCTCCCTGACCCTTCTAGGTCGGTACCCCTCCCTGACCCTTCTCCCTGACCCTTCTAGGTCGGTACCCCTCCCTGACCCTTCTAGGTCAGTACCCCTCCCTAACCCTTCTAGGTCGGTACCCCTTCCCAACCCCATCCCTTCTAGGTTGGTACCCCTCCCTGACCCTTCTAGGTCGGTACCCCTTCCCAACCCCATCCCTTCTAGGTCGGTACCCCTCCCTGACCCTTCTAGGTCGGTACCCCTCTCTGACCCTTCTAGGTCGGTATCCCTCCCCAACCCTTCTAGGTCGATACCCCTCCCCAACCCTTCTAGGTCGGTACCCCTCCCTGACCCTTCTAGGTCGGTACCCCTCCCTGACCCTTCTAGGTCGGTACCCCTCCCTGACCCTTCTAGGTCGGTACCCCTCCCTAACCCCAACCCTTCTAAGTCAGTACCCCTCCCTAACCCCAACCCTTCTAGGTCGGTACCCCTCCCTAACCCTTCTAGGTCGGTACCCCTCCCTAACCCTTCTAGGTCGGTACCCCTCCCTAACCCTTCAAGGTCGGTACCCCTCCCTGACCCTTCTAGGTTGGTACCCCTACCTGACCCTTCTCCCTGACCCTTCTAGGTCGGTACCCCTCCCTGACCCTTCTAGGTCAGTACCCCTCCCTAACCCTTCTAGGTCGGTACCCCTTCCCAACCCCATCCCTTCTAGGTTGGTACCACTCCCTGACCCTTCTAGGTCGGTACCCCTTCCCAACCCCATCCCTTCTAGGTCGGTACCCCTCCCTGACCCTTCTAGGTCGGTACCCCTCTCTGACCCTTCTAGGTCGGTATCCCTCCCTAACCCTTCTAGGTCGGTACCCCTCCCTAACCCTTCTAGGTCGGTACCCCTCCCTAACCCTTCTAGGTCGGTACCCCTCCCTGACCCTTCTAGGTCGGTACCCCTCCCTGACCCTTCTAGGTCGGTACCCCTCCCTGACCCTTCTAGGTCGGTACCCCTCCCTGACCCTTCTAGGTCAGTACCCCTCCCTGACCCTTCTAGGTCGGTACCCCTCCCTGACCCTTCTAGGTCGGTACCCCTCCCTGACCCTTCTAGGTCGGTACCCCTCCCTGACCCTTCTAGGTCGGTACCCCTCCCTAACCCCAACCCTTCTAAGTCAGTACCCCTCCCTAACCCCAACCCTTCTAGGTCGGTACCCCTCCCTAACCCATCTAGGTCGGTAACCCTCCCTAACCCTTCTAGGTTGGTACCCTTCCCTAACCCTTCTAGGTCGGTACCCCTCCCTGACCATTCTAGGTCGGTACCCCTCTCTGACCCTTCTAGGTCGGTACCCCTCCCTGACCCTTCTAGGTCGGTACCCCTCCCTGACCCTTCTAGGTCGGTACCCCTACCCGACCCTTCTAGGTCGGTACCCCTCCCCGACCCTTCTAGGTCGGTACCCCTCCCCGACCCTTCTAGGTCGGTACCCCTCCCCGACCCTTCTAGGTCGGTACCCCTCCCCGACCCTTCTAGGTCGGTAACCCTCCCCGACCCTTCTAGGTCGGTACCCCTCCCCGACCCTTCTAGGTCGGTTCTCCTCCCTGACCCTTCTAGGTCGGTACCCCTCCCTAACCCCAACCCTTCTAGGTCGGTACCCCTCCCTAACCCTTCTAGGTCGCTACCCCTCCCTAACCCTTCTAGGTCGCTACCCCTCCCTAACCCTTCTAGGTCGGTACCCCTCCCTGACCCTTCTAGGTCGGTACCCCTCCCTAACCCCAACCCATCTAGGTCGGTACCCCTCCCTAACCCATCTAGGTCGGCACCCCTCCCTAACCCTTCTAGGTCGGTACCCCTCCCTAACCCTTCTAGGTCGGTACCCCTCCCTGACCCTTCTAGGTCGGTACCCCTCCCTGACCCTTCTAGGTCGGTACCCCTCCCCGACCCTTCTAGGTCGGTACCCCTCCCCGACCCTTCTAGGTCGGTACCCCTCCCCGACCCTTCTAGGTCGGTACCCCTCCCCGACCCTTCTAGGTCGGTACCCTCCCCGACCCTTCTAGGTTGGTAACCCTCCCCGACCCTTCTAGGTCGGTAACCCTCCCTAAACCTTCTAGGTCGGTACCCCTCCCTAACCCTTCTAGGTCGGTACCCCTCCCTGACCCTTCTCCCTGACCCTTCTAGGTCGGTACCCCTCCCTGACCCTTCTCCCTGACCCTTCTATGTCGGTACCCCTCCCTGACCCTTCTAGGTCAGTACCCCTCCCTAACCCTTCTAGGTCGGTACCCCTTCCCAACCCCATCCCTTCTAGGTCGGTACCCCTCCCTGACCCTTCTAGGTCGGTACCCCTCTCTGACCCTTCTAGGTCGGTATCCCTCCCCAACCCTTCTAGGTCGATACCCCTCCCCAACCCTTCTAGGTCGGTACCCCTCCCCGACCCTTCTAGGTCGGTACCCCTCCCTGACCCTTCTAGGTCGGTACCCCTCCCTGACCCTTCTAGGTCGGTACCCCTCCCTGACCCTTCTAGGTCGGTACCCCTCCCTGACCCTTCTAGGTCGGTACCCCTCCCTGACCCTTCTAGGTCGGTACCCCTCCCTAACCCCAACCCTTCTAAGTCGGTACCCCTCCCTAACCCCAACCCTTCTAAGTCGGTACCCCTCCCTAACCCCAACCCTTCTAGGTCGGTACCCCTCCCTAACCCTTCTAGGTCGGTACCCCTCCCTAACCCTTCTAGGTCGGTACCCCTCCCTGACCCTTCTAGGTTGGTACCCCTACCTGACCCTTCTCCCTGACCCTTCTAGGTCGGTACCCCTCCCTGACCCTTCTAGGTCAGTACCCCTCCCTAACCCTTCTAGGTCGGTACCCCTTCCCAACCCCATCCCTTCTAGGTTGGTACCCCTCCCTGACCCTTCTAGGTCGGTACCCCTTCCCAACCCCATCCCTTCTAGGTCGGTACCCCTCCCTGACCCTTCTAGGTCGGTATCCCTCCCTAACCCTTCTAGGTCGGTACCCCTCCCTAACCCTTCTAGGTCGGTACCCCTCCCTAACCCTTCTAGGTCGGTACCCCTCCCTGACCCTTCTAGGTCGGTACCCCTCCCTGACCCTTCTAGGTCGGTACCCCTCCCTGACCCTTCTAGGTCGGTACCCCTCCCTGACCCTTCTAGGTCGGTACCCCTCCCTGACCCTTCTAGGTCGGTACCCCTCCCTAACCCCAACCCTTCTAAGTCAGTACCCCTCCCTAACCCCAACCCTTCTAGGTCGGTACCCCTCCCTAACCCATCTAGGTCGGTAACCCTCCCTAACCCTTCTAGGTTGGTACCCCTCCCTAACCCTTCTAGGTCGGTACCCCTCCTTGACCATTCTAGGTCGGTACCCCTCTCTGACCCTTCTAGGTCGGTACCCCTCCCTGACCCTTCTAGGTCGGTACCCCTACCCGACCCTTCTAGGTCGGTACCCCTCCCCGACCCTTCTAGGTCGGTACCCCTCCCCGACCCTTCTAGGTCGGTACCCCTCCCCGACCCTTCTAGGTCGGTACCCCTCCCCGACCCTTCTAGGTCGGTACCCTCCCTGACCCTTCTAGGTCGGTACCCCTCCCCGACCCTTCTAGGTCGTTACCCCTCCTCGACCCTTCTAGGTCGGTACCCCTCCTCGACCCTTCTAGGTCGGTAACCCTCCCCGACCCTTCTAGGTCGGTACCCCTCCCCGACCCTTCTAGGTCGGTTCTCCTCCCTGACCCTTCTAGGTCGGTACCCCTCCCTAACCCCAACCCTTCTAGGTCGGTACCCCTCCCTAACCCTTCTAGGTCGCTACCCCTCCCTGACCCATCTAGGTCGGTACCCCTCCCTAACCCTTCTAGGTTGGTACCCCTCCCTAACCCTTCTAGGTCGGTACCCCTCCCTGACCCTTCTAGGTTGGTACCCCTCCCTGACCCTTCTCACGGACCCTTCTAGGTCGGTACCCCTCCCTGACCCTTCTAGGTCAGTACCCCTCCCTAACCCTTCTAGGTCGGTACCCCTTCGCAACCCCATCCCATCTAGGTCGGTACCCCTCCCTGACCCTTCTAGGTCGGCACCCCTCCCTGACCCTTCTAGGTCGGTACCCCTTCCCAACCCCATCCCTTCTAGGTCGGTACCCCTCCCTGACCCTTCTAGGTCGGTACCCCTCTCTGACCCTTCTAGGTCGGTATCCCTCCCTAACCCTTCTAGGTCCGTACCCCTCCCTAACCCTTCTAGGTCGGTACCCCTCCCTAACCCTTCTAGGTCGGTACCCCTCCCTAACCCTTCTGGGTCGATACCCCTCCCCAACCCTTCTAGGTCGGTACCCCTCCCCGACCCTTCTAGGTCGGTACCCCTCCCTGACCCTTCTAGGTCGGTACCCCTCCCTGACCCTTCTAGGTCGGTACTCCTCCCTGACCCTTCTAGGTCGGTACCCCTCCCTAACCCCAACCCTTCTAAGTCAGTACCCCTCCCTAACCCCAACCCTTCTAGGTCGGTACCCCTCCCTAACCCTTCTAGGTCAGTACCCCTCCCTAACCCTTCTAGGTCGGTACCCCTTCCCAACCCCATCCCTTCTAGGTTGGTACCCCTCCCCGACCCTTCTAGGTTATTACCCCTACCTGACCCTTCTCCCTGACCCTTCTAGGTCGGTACCCCTCCCTGACCCTTCTAGGTCGGTACCCCTCCCTAACCCTTCTAGGTCGGTACCCCTTCCCAACCCCATCCCTTCTAGGTTGGTACCCCTCCCCGACCCTTCTAGGTCGGTACCCCTCCCCGACCCTTCTAGGTCGGTACCCTCCCTGACCCTTCTAGGTCGGTACCCCTCCCCGACCCTTCTAGGTCGGTACCCCTCCCCGACCCTTCTAGGTCGGTACCCCTCACTGACCCTTCTAGGTCGGTAACCCTCCCTGACCCTTCTAGGTCGGTACCCCTCCCTGACCCTTCTAGGTCGGTACCCCTCCATGACCCTTCTAGGTCGGTACCCCTCCCTAACCCTTCTAGGTCGGTACACCTTCCCAACCCCATCCCTTCTAGGTTGGTACCCCTCCCTGACCCTTCTAGGTTGGTACCCCTCCCTGACCCTTCTAGGTCGGTACCCCTCCCTTACCCTTCTAGGTCGGTACCCCTTCCCAACCCCATCCCTTCTAGGTCGGTACCCCTCCCTGACCCTTCTAGGTTGGTACCCCTCTCTGACCCTTCTAGGTCGGTATCCCTCCCCAACCCTTCTAGGTCGGTAACCCTCCCTAACCCTTCTAGGTCAGTACCCCTCCCTAACCCCAACCCTTCTAGGTCGGTACCCCTCTCTGACCCTTCTAGGTCGGTATCCCTCCCCAACCCTTCTAGGTCGATACCCCTCCCCAACCCTTCTAGGTCGGTTCCCCTCCCCGACCCTTCTAGGTCGGTACCCCTCCCTGACCCTTCTAGGTCGGTACCCCTCCCTGACCCTTCTAGGTCGTTACCCCTCCCTGACCCTTCTAGGTCGGTACCCCTCCCTGACCCTTCTAGGTCGGTACCCCTCCCTGACCCTTCTAGGTCGGTACCCCTCCCTAACCCCAACCCTTCTAAGTCAGTACCCCTCCCTAACCCCAACCCTTCTAGGTCGGTACCCCTCCCTAACCCTTCTAGGTCTGTACCCCTCCCTAACCCTTCTAGGTCGGTACCCCTCCCTAACCCTTCTAGGTCGGTACCCCTCCCTGAACCTTCTAGGTTGGTACCCCTACCTGAACCTTCTCCCTGACCCTTCTAGGTCGGTACCCCTCCCTGACCCTTCTAGGTCAGTACCCTCCCTAACCCTTCTAGGTCGGTACCCCTTCCCAACCCCATCCCTTCTAGGTTGGTACCCCTCCCTGACCCTTCTAGGTCGGTACCCCTTCCCAACCCATCCCTTCTAGGTCGGTACCCCTCCCTGACCCTTCTAGGTCGGTACCCCTCTCTGACCCTTCTAGGTCGGTATCCCTCCCTAACCCTTCTAGGTCGGTACCCCTCCCTAACCCTTCTAGGTCGGTACCCCTCCCTAACCCTTCTAGGTCGGTACCCCTCCATAACCCTTCTGGGTCGGTACCCCTCCCCAACCCTTCTAGGTCGATACCCCTCCCCGACCCTTCTAGGTCGGTACCCCTCCCCGACCCTTCTAGGTCGGTACCCCTCCCTGACCCTTCTAGGTCGGTACCCCTCCCTGACCCTTCTAGGTTGGTACCCCTACCTGACCCTTCTCCCTGACCCTTCTAGGTCGGTACCCCTCCCTGACCCTTCTAGGTCGGTACCCCTCCCTAACCCTTCTAGGTCGGTCCCCCCACCCAACCCCATCCCTTCTAGGTAGGTACCCCTCCCCGACCCTTCTAGGTCGGTACCCCTCCCCGACCCCGACCCTTCCAGGTCGGTACACCTCCCCGATCCCAACCCTTCCAGGTCGGTACCCCTCCCTAACCTTTCTAGGTCGATACCCCTCCCTAACCCTTCTAGGTCGGTACCCCTCCCTGACCCTTCTAGGTCGGTACCCCTCCCTGACCCTTCTAGGTCGGTACCCCTCCCCGACCCTTCTAGGTCGGTACCCCTCCCCGAACCTTCTAGGTCGGTACCCCTCCCCGACCCTTCTAGGTCGGTACCCCTCCCCGACCCTTCTAGGTCGGTACCCCTCCCCGACCCTTCTAGGTCGGTACCCCTCCCCGACCCTTCTAGGTCGGTACCCCTCCCCGACACTTCTAGGTCGGAACCCTCCCTGACCCTTCTAGGTCGGAACCCTCCCTGACCCTTCTAGGTCGGTACCCCTCCCCGACCCTTCTAGGTCGGTACCCCTCCCCGACCCTTCTAGGTCGGTACCCCTGCCCGACCCTTCTAGGTCGGTAACCCTCCCCGACCCTTCTAGGTCGGTACCCCTCCCCGACCCTTCTAGGTCGGTACCCCTCCCCGACCCTTCTAGGTCGGTACCCCTCCCTAACCCCAACCCTTCTATGTCGGTAACCCTCCCTAACCCTTCTAGGTCGGTACCCCTCCCTAACCCCAACACTTCTAGGTCGGTACCCCTCCCTAACCCTTCTAGGTCGCTACCCCTCCCTAACCCTTCTAGGTCGGTACCCCTCCCTGACCCTTCTAGGTCGGTACCCCTCCCTGACCCTTCTAGGTCGGTACCCCTCCCTGACCCTTCTAGGTCGGTACCCCTCCCTCACCCTTCTAGGTCGGTACACCTCCCTGACCCTTCTAGGTCGGTACCCCTCCCTGACCCTTCTAGGTCGGTACCCCTCCCTAACCCCAACCCTTCTAAGTCGGTACCCCTCCCTAACCCCAACCCTTCTAGGTCGGTACCCCTCCCTAACCCTTCTAGGTCGGTACCCCTCCCTAACCCTTCTAGGTTGGTACCCCTCCCTAACCCTTCTAGGTCGGTACCCTCCCTGACCCTTCTAGGTTGGTAGCCCTCCCTGACCCTTCTCACTGACCCTTCTAGGTCGGTACCCCTCCCTGACCCTTCTAGGTCAGTACCCCTCCCTAACCCTTCTAGGTCGGTACCCCTTCCCAACCCCATCCCTTCTAGGTTGGTACCCCTCCCTGACCCTTCTAGGTCGGTACCCCTCCCTAACCCTTCTAGGTCGGTACCCCTCCCTGACCCTTCTAGGTCGGTACCCCTCCCTGACCCTTCTAGGTCGGTACCCCTCCCTGACCCTTCTAGGTCGGTACCCCTCCCTGATCCTTCTAGGTCGGTACCCCTCCCCGACCCTTCTAGGTCGGTACCCCTCCCCGACCCTTCTAGGTCGGTACCCTCCCCGACCCTTCTAGGTCGGTACCCCTCCCTGACCCTTCTAGGTCGGTACCCCTCCCTGACCCTTGTAGGTCGGTACCCCTCCCCGACCCTTCTAGGTCGGTAACCCTCCCCGACCCTTCTAGGTCGGTACCCCTCCCCGACCCTTCTAGGTTGGTACCCCTCCCTGACCCTTCTAGGTCGGTACCCCTCCCTAACCCCAACCCTTCTAGGTCGGTACCCCTCCCTAACCCTTCTAGGTCGCTACCCCTCCCTAACCCTTCTAGGTTGGTACCCCTACCTGACCCTTCTCCCTGACCCTTCTAGGTCGGTACCCCTCCCTAACCCTTCTAGTTCGGTACCCCTCCCCGACCCTTCTAGGTCGGTAACCCTCCCCGACCCTTCTAGGTCAGTACCCCTCCCTAACCCCAACACTTCTAGGTCAGTACCCCTCCCTAACCCTTCTAGGTCGCTACCCCTCCCTAACCCTTCTAGGTCGGTACCCCTCCCTGACCCTTCTAGGTCGGTACCCCTCCCTGACCCTTCTAGGTCGGTACCCCTCCCTGACCCTTCTAGGTCGGTACCCCTCCCTGACCCTTCTAGGTCGGTACACCTACCTGACCCTTCTAGGTCGGTACCCCTCCCTGACCCTTCTAGGTCGTTACCCCTCCCTGACCCTTCTAGGTCGGTACCCCTCCCTAACCCCTACCCTTCTAAGTCAGTACCCCTCCCTAACCCCAACCCTTCTAGGTCGGTACCCCTCCCTAACCCTTCTAGGTTGGTACCCCTTCCCAACCCCATCCCTTCTAGGTTGGTACCCCTCCCTGACCCTTCTAGGTCGGTACCCCTCCCTGACCCTTCTAGGTCGGTACCCCTCCCTGACCCTTCTAGGTCGGTACCCCTTCCCAACCCCATCCCTTCTAGGTCGGTACCCCTCCCTGACCCTTCTAGGTCGGTACCCCTCCCTGACCCTTCTAGGTCGGTACCCCTCCCCGACCCTTCTAGGTCGGTACCCCTCCCCGACCCTTCTAGGTTGGTACCCCTCCCTGACCCTTCTAGGTCGGTACCCCTCCCTAACCCCAACCCTTCTTGGTCGGTACCCCTCCCTAACCCTTCTAGGTCGCTACCCCTCCCTAACCCTTCTAGGTTGGTACCCCTACCTGACCCTTCTCCCTGACCCTTCTAGGTCGGTACCCCTCCCTAACCCTTCTAGGTCGGTACCCCACCCTAACCCTTCCAGGTCAGTACCCCTCCCTAACCCTTCTAGGTTGGTACCCTTCCCTGACCCTTCTAGGTCGGTACCCCTCCCTGACCCTTCTAGGTCGGTACCCCTCCCTGACCCTTCTAGGTCGGTACCCCTTCCCAACCCCATCCCTTCTAGGTCGGTACCCCTCCCTGACCCTTCTAGGTCGGTACCCCTCCCTAAGTCCAACCCTTCCAGGTCAGTACCCCACCCTAACCCTTCTAGGTCGGTACCCCACCCTAACCCTTCTAGGTCGGTACCCCATCCTAACCATTCTAGGTCAGTACCCCTCCCTAACCCTTCTAGGTCGGTACCCCACCCTAACCCTTCTAGGTCAGTACCCCTCCCCAACCCTTCCAGGTCACTACCCCTCCCTAACCCTTCTAGGTAGGTACCCCTCCCCGACCCTTCTAGGTCGGTACCCCTCCCCGACCCCGACCCTTCCAGGTCGGTACACCTCCCCGATCCCAACCCTTCCAGGTCGGTACCCCTCCCTAACCTTTCTAGGTCGATACCCCTCCCTAACCCTTCTTGGTCGGTACCCCTCCCTGACCCTTCTAGGTCGGTACCCCTCCCTGACCCTTCTAGGTCGGTACCCCTCCCTGACCCTTCTAGGTCGGTACCCCTCCCCGACCCCTCTAGGTCGGTACCCCTCCCCGACCCTTCTAGGTCGGTACCCCTCCCCGACCCTTCTAGGTCGGTACCCCTCCCCGACCCTTCTAGTTCGGTACCCCTCCCCGACCCTTCTAGGTCGGTAACCCTCCCCGACCCTTCTAGGTCGGTACCCCTCCCTAACCCCAACCCTTCTAGGTCGGTAACCCTCCCTAACCCTTCTAGGTCAGTACCCCTCCCTAACCCCAACCCTTCTAGGTCAGTACCCCTCCCTAACCCTTCTAGGTCGCTACCCCTCCCTAACCCTTCTAGGTCGGTACCCCTCCCTGACCCTTCTAGGTCGGTACCCCTCCCTGACCCTTCTAGGTCGGTACCCCTCCCTGACCCTTCTAGGTCGGTACACCTCCCTGACCCTTCTAGGTCGGTACCCCTCCCTGACCCTTCTAGGTGGGTACCCCTCCCTGAACCTTCTAGGTCGGTACCCCTCCCTAACCCCAACCCTTCTAAGTCAGTACCCCTCCCTAACCCCAACCCTTTTAGGTCGGTACCCCTCCCTAACCCTTCTAGGTTGGTACCCCCTTCCCAACCCCATCCCTTCTAGGTTGGTACCCCTCCCTGACCCTTCTATGTCGGTACCCCTCCCTGACCCTTCTAGGTCGGTACCCTCCCTGACCCTTCTAGGTCGGTACCCCTTCCCAACCCCATCCCTTCTAGGTCGGTACCCCTCCCTGACCCTTCTAGGTCGGTACCCCTCCCTGACCCTTCCAGGTCGGTACCCCTCCCCGACCCTTCTAGGTCGGTACCCCTCCCCGACCCTTCTAGGTCGGTACCCCTCCCCGACCCTTCTAGGTCGGTAACCCTCCCCGACCCTTCTAGGTCGGTACCCCTCCCTGACCCTTCTAGGTCGGTACCCCTCCCTAACCCCAACCATTCTAGGTCGGTACCCCTCCCTAACCCTTCTAGGTCGCTACCCCTGCCTAACTCTTCTAGGTCGGTACCCCTCCCTGACCCTTCTAGGTCGGTACCCCTCCCTGACCCTTCTAGGTCGGTACCCCTCCCTGACCCTTCTAGGTCGGTACCCCTCCCTGACCCTTCTAGGTCGGTACCCCTCCCTGACCCTTCTAGGTCGGTACTCCTCCCTGACCCTTCTAGGTCGGTACCCCTCCCTAACCCCAACCCTTCTAAGTCAGTACCCCTCCCTAACCCCAACCCTTCTAGGTCGGTACCCCTCCCTAACCCTTCTAGGTCAGTACCCCTCCCTAACCCTTCTAGGTCGGTACCCCTTCCCAACCCCATCCCTTCTAGGTTGGTACCCCTCCCCGACCCTTCTAGGTTATTACCCCTACCTGACCCTTCTCCCTGACCCTTCTAGGTCGGTACCCCTCCCTGACCCTTCTAGGTCGGTACCCCTCCCTAACCCTTCTAGGTCGGTACCCCTTCCCAACCCCATCCCTTCTAGGTTGGTACCCCTCCCCGACCCTTCTAGGTCGGTACCCCTCCCCGACCCTTCTAGGTCGGTACCCTCCCTGACCCTTCTAGGTCGGTACCCCTCCCCGACCCTTCTAGGTGGGTACCCCTCCCCGACCCTTCTAGGTCGGTACCCCTCACTGACCCTTCTAGGTCGGTAACCCTCCCTGACCCTTCTAGGTCGGTACCCCTCCCTGACCCTTCTAGGTCGGTACCCCTCCATGACCCTTCTAGGTCGGTACCCCTCCCTAACCCTTCTAGGTCGGTACACCTTCCCAACCCCATCCCTTCTAGGTTGGTACCCCTCCCTGACCCTTCTAGGTCGGTACCCCTCCCTGACCCTTCTAGGTCGGTACCCCTCCCTTACCCTTCTAGGTCGGTACCCCTCCCAACCCCATCCCTTCTAGGTCGGTACCCCCTCCCTGACCCTTCTAGGTTGGTACCCCTCTCTGACCCTTCTAGGTCGGTATCCCTCCCCAACCCTTCTAGGTCGATACCCCTCCCCAACCCTTCTAGGTCGGTTCCCCTCCCCGACCCTTCTAGGTCGGTACCCCTCCCTGACCCTTCTAGGTCGGTACCCCCTCCCTGACCCTTCTAGGTCTTTACCCCTCCCTGACCCTTCTAGGTCGGTACCCCTCCCTGACCCTTCTAGGTCGGTACCCCTCCCTGACCCTTCTAGGTCGGTACCCCTCCCTAACCCCAACCCTTCTAAGTCAGTACCCCTCCCTAACCCCAACCCTTCTAGGTCGGTACCCCTCCCTAACCCTTCTAGGTCTGTACCCCTCCCTAACCCTTCTAGGTCGGTACCCCTCCCTAACCCTTCTAGGTCGGTACCCCTCCCTGAACCTTCTAGGTTGGTACCCCTACCTGACCCTTCTCCCTGACCCTTCTAGGTCGGTACCCCTCCCTGACCCTTCTAGGTCAGTACCCTCCCTAACCCTTCTAGGTCGGTACCCCTTCCCAACCCCATCCCTTCTAGGTTGGTACCCCTCCCTGACCCTTCTAGGTCGGTACCCCTTCCCAACCCCATCCCTTCTTTGTCGGTACCCCTCCCTGACCCTTCTAGGTTGGTACCCCTCTCTGACCCTTCTAGGTAGGTATCCCTCCCTAACCCTTCTAGGTCGGTACCCCTCCCTAACCCTTCTAGGTCGGTACCCCTCCCTAACCCTTCTGGGTCGGTACCCCTCCCCAACCCTTCTAGGTCGATACCCCTCCCCGACCCTTCTAGGTCGGTACCCCTCCCCGACCCTTCTAGGTCGGTACCCCTCCCCGACCCTTCTAGGTCGGTACCCCTCCCTGACCCTTCTAGGTTGGTACCCCTACCTGACCCTTCTCCCTGACCCTTCTAGGTCGGTACCCCTCCCTGACCCTACTAGGTCGGTACCCCTCCCTGACCCTTCTAGGTCGGTACCCCTCCCTGAACCTTCTAGGTCGGTACCCCTCCCTAACCCCAACCCTTCTAAGTCAGTACCCCTCCCTAACCCCAACCCTTCTAGGTCGGTACCCCTCCCTAACCCTTCTAGGTTGGTACCCCTTCCCAACCCCATCCCTTCTAGGTTGGTACCCCTCCCTGACCCTTCTAGGTCGGTACCCCTCCCTGACCCTTCTAGGTTGGTACCCCTACCTGACCCTTCTCCCTGACCCTTCTAGGTCGGTACCCCTCCCTGTCCCTTCTAGGTCGGTACCCCTCCCTGACCCTTCTAGGTCGGTACACCTCCCTGACCCTTCTAGGTCGGTACCCCTCCCTGACCCTTCTAGGTCGGTACCCCTCCCTGACCCTTCTAGGTCGGTACCCCTCCCTAACCCCAACCCTTCTAAGTCAGTACCCCTCCCTAACCCCAACCCTTCTAGGTCGGTACCCCTCCCTAACCCTTCTAGGTTGGTACCCCTTCCCAACCCCATCCCTTCTAGGTCGGTACCCCTCCCTGACCCTTCTAGGTCGGTACCCCTCCCTGACCCTTCTAGGTCGGTACCCCTCCCTGACCCTTCTAGGTCGGTACCCCTTCCCAACCCCATCCCTTCTAGGTCGGTACCCCTCCCTGACCCTTCTAGGTCGGTACCCCTCCCTGACCCTTCTAGGTCGGTACCCCTCCCCGACCCTTCTAGGTCGGTACCCCTCCCCGACCCTTCTCGGTTGGTACCCCTCCCTGACACTTCTAGGTCGGTACCCCTCCCTAACCCCAACCCTTCTTGGTCGTTACCCCTCCCTAACCCTTCTAGGTCGCTACCCCTCCCTAACCCTTCTAGGTTGGTACCCCTACCTGACCCTTCTCCCTGACCCTTCTAGGTCGGTACCCCTCCCTAACCCTTCTAGGTCGGTACCCCACCCTAACCCTTCCAGGTCAGTACCCCTCCCTAACCCTTCTAGGTTGGTACCCTTCCCTGACCCTTCTAGGTCGGTACCCCTCCCTGACCCTTCTAGGTCGGTACCCCTCCCTGACCCTTCTAGGTCGGTACCCCTTCCCAACCCCATCCCTTCTAGGTCGGTACCCCTCCCTGACCCTTCTAGGTCGGTACCCCTCCCTAAGCCCAACCCTTCCAGGTCAGTACCCCACCCTAACCCTTCTAGGTCGGTACCCCACCCTAACCCTTCTAGGTCGGTACCCCATCCTAACCATTCTAGGTCAGTACCCCTCCCTAACCCTTCTAGGTCGGTACCCCACCCTAACCCTTCTAGGTCAGTACCCCTCCCCAACCCTTCCAGGTCACTACCCCTCCCTAACCCTTCTAGGTAGGTACCCCTCCCCGACCCTTCTAGGTCGGTACCCCTCCCCGACCCCGACCCTTCCAGGTCGGTACACCTCCCCGATCCCAACCCTTCCAGGTCGGTACCCCTCCCTAACCTTTCTAGGTCGATACCCCTCCCTAACCCTTCTTGGTCGGTACCCCTCCCTGACCCTTCTAGGTCGGTACCCCTCCCTGACCCTTCTAGGTCGGTACCCCTCCCTGACCCTTCTAGGTCGGTACCCCTCCCCGACCCCTCTAGGTCGGTACCCCTCCCCGACCCTTCTAGGTCGGTACCCCTCCCCTACCCTTCTAGGTCGGTACCCCTCCCCGACCCTTCTAGTTCGGTACCCCTCCCCGACCCTTCTAGGTCGGTAACCCTCCCCGACCCTTCTAGGTCGGTACCCCTCCCTAACCCCAACCCTTCTAGGTCGGTAACCCTCCCTAACCCTTCTAGGTCAGTACCCCTCCCTAACCCCAACCCTTCTAGGTCAGTACCCCTCCCTAACCCTTCTAGGTCGCTACCCCTCCCTAACCCTTCTAGGTCGGTACCCCTCCCTGACCCTTCTAGGTCGGTACCCCTCCCTGACCCTTCTAGGTCGGTACCCCTCCCTGACCCTTCTAGGTCGGTACACCTCCCTGACCCTTCTAGGTCGGTACCTCTCCCTGACCCTTCTAGGTCGGTACCCCTCCCTGAACCTTCTAGGTCGGTACCCCTCCCTAACCCCAACCCTTCTAAGTCAGTACCCCTCCCTAACCCCAACCCTTCTAGGTCGGTACCCCTCCCTAACCCTTCTAGGTTGGTACCCCTTCCCAACCCCATCCCTTCTAGGTTGGTACCCCTCCCTGACCCTTCTAAGTCGGTACCCCTCCCTGACCCTTCTAGGTCGGTACCCCTTCCCAACCCCATCCCTTCTAGGTCGGTACCCCTCCCTGACCCTTCTAGGTCGGTACCCCTCCCTGACCCTTCTAGGTCGGTACCCCTCCCTGACCCTTCTAGGTCGGTACCCCTCCCCGACCCTTCTAGGTCGGTACCCCTCCCCGACCCTTCTAGGTCGGTACTCCTCCCCGACCCTTCTAGGTCGGTAACCCTCCCCGACCCTTCTAGGTCGGTACCCCTCCCTAACCCTTCTAGGTCGGTACCCCTCCCTAACCCCAACCATTCTAGGTCGGTACCCCTCCCTAACCCTTCTAGGTCGCTACCCCTCCCTAACTCTTCTAGGTCGGTACCCCTCCCTGACCCTTCTAGGTCGGTACCCCTCCCTGACCCTTCTAGGTCGGTACCCCTCCCTGACCCTTCTAGGTCGGTACCCCTCCCTGACCCTTCTAGGTCGGTACCCCTCCCTGACCCTTCTAGGTCGGTACCCCTCCCTGACCCTTCTAGGTCGGTACCCCTCCCTAACCCCAACCCTTCTAAGTCAGTAACCCTCCCTAACCCCAACCCTTCTAGGTCTGTACCCCCTCCCTAACCCTTCTAGGTCAGTAACCCTCCCTAACCCTTCTAGGTTGGTACCCCTCCCTAACACTTCTAGGTCGGTACCCCTCCCTGACCCTTCTAGGTTGGTACCCCTCCCTGACCCTTCTCACTGACCCTTCTAGGTCGTTACCCCTCCCTGACCCTTCTAGGTCGGTACCCCTTCCCAACCCCATCCCTTCTAGGTCGGTACCCCTCCCTGACCCTTCTAGGTCGGTACCCCTCCCTAACCCCAACCCTTCTAAGTCAGTACCCCTCCCTAACCCCAACCCTTCTAGGTCGGTACCCCTCCCTGACCCTTCTAGGTTGGTACCCCTACCTGACCCTTCTCCCTGACCCTTCTCGGTCGGTACCCCTCCCTGATCCTTCTAGGTCGGTACCCCTCCCTAACCCTTCTAGGTCGGTACCCCTTCCCAACCCCATCCCTTCTAGGTTGGTACCCCTCCCTGACCCTTCTAGGTCGGTACCCCCTCCCTGACCCTTCTAGGTCGGTACCCATCCCTGACCCTTCTAGGTCGGTACCCCCTTCCCAACCCCATCCCTTCTAGGTCGGTACCCCTCCCTGACCCTTTTAGGTCGGTACCCCTCCCTAACCCCAACCATTCCGGGTCGGTACCCCTCCCTAAGCCCAACCCTTCCAGGTCAGTACCCCTCCCTGACCCTTCTAGGTCGGTACCCCTCCCTGACCCTTCTAGGTCGCTACCCCTCCCTGACCCTTCTACGTCGGTACCCCTCCCTGACCATTCTAGGTCGGTACCCCTCCCTGACCCTTCTAGGTCGGTACCCCTACCTGACCCTTCTAGGTCGGTACCCCTCCCTGACCCTTCTAGGTCGGTACCCCTTCCCAACCCCATCCCTTCTAGGTCGGTAAACCCTCCCTGACCCTTCTAGGTCGGTAAACCCTCCCTGACCCTTCTAGGTCGGTACCCCTCCCTGACCCTTCTAGGTCGGTACCCCTTCCCAACCCCATCCCTTCTAGGTCGGTACCCCTCCCTGACCCTTCTAGGTCGGTACCCCTCCCTGACCCTTCTAGGTCGGTACCCCTCCCTGACCATCTAGGTCGGTACCCCTCCCCGACCCTTCTAGGTCGGTACCCCTCCCCGACCCTTCTAGGTCGGTACCCTCCCCGACCCTTCTAGGTCGGTACCCCTCTCCGACCCTTCTAGGTCGGTACCCCTCCCCGACCCTTCTAGGTCGGTACCCCTCCCCGACCCTTCTAGGTCGGTACCCCTCCCTGACCCTTCTAGGTCGGTACCCCTCCCTAACCCCAACCCTTCTAAGTCAGTAACCCTCCCTAACCCTTCTAGGTCGCTACCCCTCCCTAACTCTTTCAGGTCGGTACCCCTCCCTGACCCTTCTAGGTCAGTACCCCTCCCCGACCCTTCTAGGTCGGTACCCCTCCCTGACCCTTCTAGGTCGGTACCCCTCCCTGACCCTTCTAGGTCGGTACCCCTCCCTGACCCTTCTAGGTCGGTACCCCTCCCTGACCCTTCTAGGTCGGTACCCCTCCCTGACCCTTCTAGGTCGGTACCCCCTCCCTAACCCCAACCCTTCTAAGTCAGTAACCCTCCCTAACCCCAACCCTTCTAGGTCGGTACCCCTCCCTAACCCTTCTAGGTCAGTACCCCTCCCTAACCCTTCTAGGTTGGTACCCCTCCCTAACACTTCTAGGTCGGTACCCCTCCCTGACCCTTCTAGGTTGGTACCCCTCCCTGACCCTTCTCACTGACCCTTCTAGGTCGTTACCCCTCCCTGACCCTTCT
Organism: Salmo salar; assembly: GCF_965601325.2. NCBI lineage: Eukaryota > Metazoa > Chordata > Actinopteri > Salmoniformes > Salmonidae > Salmo > Salmo salar. The sequence goes on from NW_027675336.1 coordinate 112,360, forward strand.
AGGTCGGTACCCCTTCCCAACCCCATCCCTTCTAGGTCGGTACCCCTCCCTGACCCTTCTAGGTCGGTACCCCTCCCTAACCCCAACCCTTCTAAGTCAGTACCCCTCCCTAACCCCAACCCTTCTAGGTCGGTACCCCTCCCTAACCCTTCTAGGTCGGTACCCCTCCCTGACCCTTCTAGGTTGGTACCCCTACCTGACCCTTCTCCCTGACCCTTCTCGGTCGGTACCCCTCCCTGACCCTTCTAGGTCGGTACCCCTCCCTAACCCTTCTAGGTCGGTACCCCTTCCCAACCCCATCCCTTCTAGGTTGGTACCCCTCCCTGACTCTTCTAGGTCGGTAGCCCTCCCTGACCCTTCTAGGTCGGTACCCATCCCTGACCCTTCTAGGTCGGTACCCCTTCCCAACCCCATCCCTTCTAGGTCGGTACCCCTCCCTGACCCTTCTAGGTCGGTACCCCTTCCCAACCCCATCCCTTCTAGGTCGGTACCCCTCCCTGACCCTTCTAGGTCGGTACCCCTCCCTAAGCCCAACCCTTCCAGGTCAGTACCCCACCCTAACCCTTCTAGGTCGGTACCCCACCCTAACCCTTCTAGGTCGGTACCCCACCCTAACCCTTCTAGGTCAGTACCCCTCCCTAACCCTTCTAGGTCGGTACCCCACCCTAACCCTTCTAGGTCGGTACCCCTCCCCAACCCTTCCAGGTCACTACCCCTCCCTGACCCTTCTAGGTCGGTACCCCTCCCTGACCCTTCTAGGTCGCTACCCCTCCCTGACCCTTCTACGTCGGTACCCCTCCCTGACCATTCTAGGTCGGTACCCCTCCCTGACCCTTCTAGGTCGGTACCCCTACCTGACCCTTCTAGGTCGGTACCCCTCCCTGACCCTTCTAGGTCGGTACCCCTCCCTGACCCTTCTAGGTCGGTACCCCTTCCCAACTCCATCCCTTCTAGGTTGGTACCCCTCCCTGCCCCTTCTAGGTCGGTACCCCCTCCCTGACCCTTCTAGGTCGGTACCCCTCCCTGACACTTCTAGGTCGGTACCCCTTCCCAACCCCATCCCTTCTAGGTCGGTACCCCTCCCTGACCCTTCTAGGTCGGTACCACTCCCTGACCCTTCTAGGTCGGTACCCCTCCCTGACCATCTAGGTCGGTACCCCTCCCCGACCCTTCTAGGTCGGTACCCCTCCCCGACCCTTCTAGGTCGGTACCCTCCCCGACCCTTCTAGGTCGGTACCCCTCCCCGACCCTTCTAGGTCGGTAACCCTCCCCAACCCTTCTAGGTCGGTACCCCTCCCCGACCCTTCTAGGTCGGTACCCCTCCCTGACCCTTCTAGGTCGGTACCCCTCCCTAACCCCAACCCTTCTAAGTCAGTAACCCTCCCTAACCCCAACCCTTCTAGGTCGGTACCCCTCCCTAACCCTTCTAGGTCAGTACCCCTCCCTAACCCTTCTAGGTCGCTACCCCTCCCTAACTCTTCTAGGTCGGTACCCCTCCCTGACCCTTCTAGGTCGGTACCCCTCCCTGACCCTTCTAGGTCGGTACCCCTCCCTGACCCTTCTAGGTCGGTACCCCTCCCTGACCCTTCTAGGTCGGTACCCCTCCCTGACCCTTCTAGGTCGGTACCCCTCCCTGAACTTTCTAGGTCGGTACCCCTACCTGACACTTCTAGGTCGGTACCCCTCCCTAACCCCAACCCTTCTAAGTCAGTAACCCTCCCTAACCCCAACCCTTCTAGGTCGGTACCCCTCCCTAACCCTTCTAGGTCGGTACCCCACCCTAACCCTTCTAGGTCGGTACCCCTCCCCAACCCTTCCAGGTCACTACCCCTCCCTGACCCTTCTAGGTCGGTACCCCTCCCTGACCCTTCTAGGTCGCTACCCCTCCCTGACCCTTCTACGTCGGTACCCCTCCCTGACCATTCTAGGTCGGTACCCCTCCCTGACCCTTCTAGGTCGGTACCCCTACCTGACCCTTCTAGGTCGGTACCCCTCCCTGACCCTTCTAGGTCGGTACCCCTCCCTGACCCTTCTAGGTCGGTACCCCTTCCCAACTCCATCCCTTCTAGGTTGGTACCCCTCCCTGCCCCTTCTAGGTCGGTACCCCTCCCTGACCCTTCTAGGTCGGTACCCCTCCCTGACACTTCTAGGTCGGTACCCCTTCCCAACCCCATCCCTTCTAGGTCGGTACCCCTCCCTGACCCTTCTAGGTCGGTACCACTCCCTGACCCTTCTAGGTCGGTACCCCTCCCTGACCATCTAGGTCGGTACCCCTCCCCGACCCTTCTAGGTCGGTACCCCTCCCCGACCCTTCTAGGTCGGTACCCTCCCCGACCCTTCTAGGTCGGTACCCCTCCCCGACCCTTCTAGGTCGGTAACCCTCCCCAACCCTTCTAGGTCGGTACCCCTCCCCGACCCTTCTAGGTCGGTACCCCTCCCTGACCCTTCTAGGTCGGTACCCCTCCCTAACCCCAACCCTTCTAAGTCAGTAACCCTCCCTAACCCCAACCCTTCTAGGTCGGTACCCCTCCCTAACCCTTCTAGGTCAGTACCCCTCCCTAACCCTTCTAGGTCGCTACCCCTCCCTAACTCTTCTAGGTCGGTACCCCTCCCTGACCCTTCTAGGTCGGTACCCCTCCCTGACCCTTCTAGGTCGGTACCCCTCCCTGACCCTTCTAGGTCGGTACCCCTCCCTGACCCTTCTAGGTCGGTACCCCTCCCTGACCCTTCTAGGTCGGTACCCCTCCCTGAACTTTCTAGGTCGGTACCCCTACCTGACACTTCTAGGTCGGTACCCCTCCCTAACCCCAACCCTTCTAAGTCAGTAACCCTCCCTAACCCCAACCCTTCTAGGTCGGTACCCCTCCCTAACCCTTCTAGGTCGGTACCCCCTCCCTAACCCTTCTAGGTTGGTACCCCTCCCTAACCCTTCTAGGTCGGTACCCCTCCCTGACCCTTCTAGGTCGGTACCCCTCCCTAACCCCAACCCTTCGAAGTCAGTACCCCTCCCTAACCCCAACCCTTCTAGGTCGGTACCCCTCCCTAACCCTTCTAGGTCGGTACCCCTCCCTGACCCTTCTAGGTTGGTACCCCTACCTGACCCTTCTCCCTGACCCTTCTCGGTCGGTACCCCTCCCTGACCCTTCTAGGTCGGTACCCCTCCCTAACCCTTCTAGGTCTGTACCCCTTCCCAACCCCATCCCTTCTAGGTTGGTACCCCTCCCTGACCCTTCTAGGTCGGTACCCCTCCCTGACCCTTCTAGGTCGGTACCCCTTCCCAACCCCGTCCCTTCTAGGTTGGTACCCCTCCCTGACCCTTCTAGGTCGGTGCCCCTCCCTGACCCTTCTAGGTCGGTAACCCTCCCTAACCCCAACCCTTCCGGGTCGGTACCCCTCCCTAAGCCCAACCCTTCCAGGTCAGTACCCCTCCCTGAGCCTTCTAGGTCGGTACCCCTCCCTGACCCTTCTAGGTCGCTACCCCTCCCTGACCCTTCTACGTCGGTACCCCTCCCTGACCCTTCTAGGTCGGTACCCCTCCCTGACCCTTCTAGGTCGGTACCCCTCCCTGACCCTTCTAGGTCGGTACCCCTCCCTGACCCTTCTAGGTCGGTACCCCACCCTAACCCTTCCAGGTCGGTACCCCTCCCTAACCCTTCTAGGTCGGTACCTCTCCCTAACCCTTCTAGGTCGGTACCCCTCCCTAACCCTTCTAGGTCGGTACCCCTCCCTGACCCTTCTAGGTTGGTACCCCTACCTGACCCTTCTCCCTGACCCTTCTAGGTCGGTACCCCACCCTGACCCTTCTAGGTCGGTACCCCTCCCTAACCCTTCTAGGTCGGTACCCCTTCCCAACCCCATCCCTTCTAGGTTGGTACCCTTCCCTGACACTTCTAGGTCGGTACCCCTCCCTGACCCTTCTAGGTCGGTACCCCTCCCTGACCCTTCTAGGTCGGTACCCCTTCCCAACCCCATCCCTTCTAGGTCGGTACCCCTCCCTGACCCTTCTAGGTCGGTACCCCTCCCTAAACCCAACCCTTCCAGGTCAGTACCCCACCCTAACCCTTCTAGGTCGGTACCCCACCCTAACCCTTCTAGGTCGGTACCCCACCCTAACCCTTCTAGGTCAGTACCCCTCCCTAACCCTTCTAGGTCGGTACCCCACCCTAACCCTTCTAGGTCAGTACCCCTCCCCAACCCTTCCAGGTCACTACCCCTCCCTAACCCTTCTAGGTAGGTACCCCTCCCCGACCCTTCTAGGTCGGTACCCCTCCCCGATCCCAACCCTTCCAGGTCGGTACCCCTCCCTAACCTTTTTAGGTCGATACCTCTCCCTAACCCTTCTTGGTCGGTACCCCTCCCTGACCCTTCTAGGTCGGTACCCCTCCCCGACCCTTCTAGGTCGGTACCCCTCCCCGACCCTTCTAGGTCGGTACCCCTCCCCGACCCTTCTAGGTCGGTACCCCTCCCCGACCCTTCTAGGTCGGTAACCCTCCCCGACCATTCTAGGTCGGTACCCCTCCCCGACCCTTCTAGGTCGGTACCCCTCCCTAACCCCAACCCTTCCAGGTCGGTAACCCTCCCTAACCCTTCTAGGTCAGTACCCCTCCCTAACCCCAACCCTTCTAGGTCAGTACCCCTCCCTAACCCTTCTAGGTCGCTAGCCCTCCCTAACCCTTCTAGGTCGATACCCCTCCCTGACCCTTCTAGGTCGGTACCCCTCCCCGACCCTTCTAGGTCGGTACCCCTCCCCGACCCTTCTAGGTCGGTACCCCTCCCCAACCCTTCTAGGTCGGTACCCCTCCCTAACCCCAACCCTTCTAGGTCGGTAACCCTCCCTAACCCTTCTAGGTCGGTACCCCTCCCCGACCCTTCTAGGTCGGTACCCCTCCCTAACCCCAACCCTTCTAGGTCGGTAACCCTCCCTAACCCTTCTAGGTCAGTACCCCTCCCTAACCCCAACCCTTCTAGGTCAGTACCCCTCCCTAACCCTTCTAGGTCGCTACCCCTCGCTAACCCTTCTAGGTCGGTACCCCTCCCTGACCCTTCTAGGTCGGTACCCCTCCCTGACCCTTCTCACTGACCCTTCTAGGTCGGTACCCCTCCCTGACCCTTCTAGGTCAGTACCCCTCCCTAACCCTTCTTGGTCGGTACCCTTTCCCAACCCCATCCCTTCTAGGTTGGTACCCCTCCCTGACCCTTCTTGGTCGGTACCCCTCCCTGACCCTTCTAGGTCGGTACCCCTCCCTGACCCTTCTAGGTCGGTACCCCTTCCCAACCCCATCCCTTCTAGGTCGGTACCCCTCCCTGACCCTTCTAGGTCGGTACCCCTCCCTGACCCTTCTAGGTCGGTACGCCTCCCTGACCCTTCTAGGTCGGTACCCCTCCGTGACCCTTCTAGGTCGGTACCCCCTCCCTGACACTTCTAGGTCGGTACCCCTCCCCGACCCTTCTAGGTCGGTACCCTCCCTGACCCTTCTAGGTCGGTACCCCTCCCCGACCCTTCTAGGTCGGTACCCCTCCCCGACCCTTCTAGGTCGGTACCCCTACCCGACCCTTCTAGGTCGGTAACCCTCCCCGACCCTTCTAGGTCGGTACCCCCTCCCCGACCCTTCTAGGTCGGTACCCCTCCCTAACCCCAACCCTTCTAGGTCAGTACCCCTCCCTAACCCCAACCCTTCTAGGTCAGTACCCCTCCCTAACCCTTCTAGGTCGCTAGCCCTCCCTAACCCTTCTAGGTCGGTACCCCTCCCTGACCCTTCTAGGTCGGTACCCCTCCCCGACCCTTCTAGGTCGGTACCCCTCCCCGACCCTTCTAGGTCGGTACCCCTCCCCGACCCTTCTAGGTCGGTAACCCTCCCCGACCCTTCTAGGTCGGTACCCCTCCCTAACCCCAACCCTTCTAGGTCGGTAACCCTCCCTAACCCTTCTAGGTCAGTACCCCTCCCTAACCCCAACCCTTCTAGGTCAGTACCCCTCCCTAACCCTTCTAGGTCGCTACCCCTCCCTAACCCTTCTAGGTCGGTACCCCTCCCTGACCCTTCTAGGTCGGTACCCCTCCCTGACCCTTCTCACTGACCCTTCTAGGTCGGTACCCCTCCCTGACCCTTCTAGGTCAGTACCCCTCCCTAACCCTTCTAGGTCGGTACCCCTTCCCAACCCCATCCCTTCTAGGTTGGTACCCCTCCCTGACCCTTCTTGGTCGGTACCCCTCCCTGACCCTTCTAGGTCGGTACCCCTCCCTGACCCTTCTAGGTCGGTACCCCTTCCCAACCCCATCCCTTCTAGGTCGGTACCCCTCCCTGACCCTTCTAGGTCAGTACCCCTCCCTAACCCTTCTAGGTCGGTACCCCTCCCTGACCCTTCTAGGTCAGTACCCCTCCCTAACCCTTCTAGGTCGGTACCCCTTCCCAACCCCATCCCTTCTAGGTCGGTACCCCTCCCTGACCCTTCTAGGTCGGTACCCCTCCCTGACACTTCTAGGTCGGTACCCCTCCCCGACCCTTCTAGGTCGGTACCCTCCCTGACCCTTCTAGGTCGGTACCCCTCCCCGACCCTTCTAGGTCGGTACCCCTCCCAGACCCTTCTAGGTCGGTAACCCTCCCCGACCCTTCTAGGTCGGTAACCCTCCCCGACCCTTCTAGGTCGGTACCCCCTCCGAGACCCTTCTAGGTCGGTACCCCTCCCCGACCCTTCTAGGTCGGTACCCCTCCCTAACCCCAACCCTTCTAGGTCGGTACCCCTCCCAAACCCTTCTAGGTCGCTACCCCTCCCTAACCCTTCTAGGTCGGTACCCCTCCCTGACCCTTCTAGGTCGGTACCCCTCCCTGACCCTTCTAGGTCGGTACCCCTCCCTGACCCTTCTAGGTCGGTACCCCTCCCTGACCCTTCTAGGTCGGTACCCCTCCCTGACCCTTCTAGGTTGGTACCCCTCCCCGACCCTTCTAGGTCGGTACCCCTCCCTGACCCTTCTAGGTCGGTACCCCTCCCTAACCCCAACCCTTCTAGGTCGGTACCCCTCCCTAACCCTTCTAGGTCGCTACCCCTCCCTAACCCTTCTAGGTCGGTACCCCTACCCGACCCTTCTAGGTCGGTAACCCTCCCCGACCCTTCTAGGTCGGTACCCCTCCCCGACCCTTCTAGGTCGGTACCCCTCCCTAACCCCAACCATTCTAGGTCGGTAACCCTCCCTAACCCTTCTAGGTCAGTACCCCTCCCTAACCCCAACCCTTCTAGGTCAGTACCCCTCCCTAACCCTTCTAGGTCGCTACCCCTCCCTAACCCTTCTAGGTCGGTACCCCTCCCTGACCCTTCTAGGTCGGTACCCCTCCCTGACCCTTCTCACTGACCCTTCTAGGTCGGTACCCCTCCCTGACCCTTCTAGGTCAGTACCCCTCCCTAACCCTTCTAGGTCGGTACCCCTTCCCAACCCCATCCCTTCTAGGTTGGTACCCCTCCCTGACCCTTCTTGGTCGGTACCCCTCCCTGACCCTTCTAGGTCGGAACCCCTCCCTGACCCTTCTAGGTCGGTACCCCTTCCCAAACCCATCCCTTCTAGGTCGGTACCCCTCCCTGACCCTTCTAGGTCGGTACCCCTCCCTGACTCATCTAGGTCGGTACCTCTCCCTGACCCTTCTAGGTCGGTACCCCTCCCTGACCCTTCTAGGTCGGTACCCCTCCCTGACACTTCTAGGTCGGTACCCCTCCCCGACCCTTCTAGGTCGGTACCCTCCCTGACCCTTCTAGGTCGGTACCCCTCCCTGACCCTTCTAGGTCGGTACCCCTCCCTGACCCTTCTAGGTCGGTACCCCTCCCTAACCCCAACCCTTCTAAGTCAGTAACCCTCCCTAACCCCAACCCTTCTAGGTCGGTACCCCTCCCTAACCCTTCTAGGTCGGTACCCCTCCCTAACCCTTCTAGGTTGGTACCCTTCCCTAACCCTTCTAGGTCGGTACCCCTCCCTGACCCTTCTAGGTTGGTACCCCTCCCTGACCCTTCTCACTGACCCTTCTAGGTCGGTACCCCTCCCTGACCCTTCTAGGTCGGTACCCCTTCCCAACCCCATCCCTTCTAGGTCGGTACCCCTCCCTGACCCTTCTAGGTCGGTACCCCTCCCTAACCCTTCTAGGTTGGTACCCCTCCCTAACCCTTCTAGGTCGGTACCCCTCCCTGACCCTTCTAGGTCGGTACCCCTCCCTGACCCTTCTAGGTCGGTACCCCTCCCTGACCCTTCTAGGTCGGTACCCCTCCCTGACCCTTCTAGGTCGGTACCACTCCCTGACCCTTCTAGGTCGGTACCCCTCCCCGACCCTTCTAGGTCGGTACCCTCCCTGACCCTTCTAGGTCGGTACCCCTCCCCGACCCTTCTAGGTCGGTACCCCTCCCCGACCCTTCTAGGTCGGTAACCCTCACCGACCCTTCTAGGTCGGTACCCCTCCCGGACCCTTCTAGGTCGGTACCCCTCCCTGACCCCAACCCTTCTAGGTCGGTACCCCTCCCTAACCCTTCTAGCTCGCTACCCCTCCCTAACCCTTCTAGGTCGGTACCCCTCCCTGACCCTTCTAGGTCGGTACCCCTCCCTGACCCTTCTAGGTCGGTACCCCTCCCTGACCCTTCTAGGTCGGTACCCCTCCCTGACCCTTCTAAGTCGGTACCCCTCCCTGACCCTTCTAGGTCAGTACCCCTCCCTGACGCTTCTAGGTCTGTACCCCTCCCTAACCCCAACCCTTCTAAGTCAGTAACCCTCCCTAACCCCAAACCTTCTAGGTCGGTACCCCTCCCTAACCCTTCTAGGTCGGTACCCCTCCCTAACCCTTCTAGGTGGGTACCCCTCCCTAACCCTTCTAGGTCGGTACCCCTCCCTGACCCATCTAGGTCGGTACCCCTCCCTAACCCCAACTCCTTCCTGGTCGGTACCCCTCCCTAAGCCCAACCCTTCCAGGTCAGTACCCCTCCCTGACCCTTCTAGGTCGGTACCCCTCCCTGACCCTTCTAGGTCGCTACCCCTCCCTGACCCTTCTACGTCGGTACCCCTCCCTGACCCTTCTAGGTCGGTACCCCTCCCTGACCCTTCTAGGTCGGTACCCCTCCCTGACCCTTCTAGGTCGGTACCCCTCCCTAACCCTTCTAGGTCGGTACCCCACCCTAACCCTTCTAGGTCGGTACCCCTCCCTAACCCTTCTAGGTCGGTACCCCTCCCTGACCCTTCTAGGTTGGTACCCCTACCTGACCCTTCTCCCTGACCCTTCTAGGTCGGTACCCCTCCCTAACCCTTCTAGGTCGGTACCCCACCCTAACCCTTCCAGGTCGGTACCCCTCCCTAACCATTCTAGGTTGGTACCCTTCCCTGACCCTTCTAGGTCGGTACCCCTCCCTAAGCCCAACCCTTCCAGGTCAGTACCCCAGCCTAACCCTTCTAGGTCGGTACCCCACCCTAACCCTTCTAGGTCAGTACCCCTCCCTAACCCTTCTAGGTCGGTACCCCTCCCTGACCCTTCTAGGTCGGTACCCCTTCCCAACCCCATTCCTTCTAGGTCGGTACCCCTCCCTGACCCTTCTAGGTCGGTACCCCTCCCTAAGCCCAACCCTTCCAGGTCAGTACCCCACCCTAACCCTTCTAGGTCGGTACCCCACCCTAACCCTTCTAGGTCGGTACCCCACCCTAACCCTTCTAGGTCAGTACCCCTCCCTAACCCTTCTAGGTCGGTACCCCACCCTAACCCTTCTAGGTCAGTACCCCTCCCCAACCCTTCCAGGTCACTACCCCTCCCTAACCCTTCTAGGTAGGTACCCCTCCCCGACCCTTCTAGGTCGGTACCCCTCCTCGACCCCGACCCTTCCAGGTCGGTACACCTCCCCGATCCCAACCCTTCCAGGTCGGTACCCCTCCCTAACCTTTCTAGGTCGATACCCCTCCCTAACCCTTCTTGGTCGGTACCCCTCCCTGACCCTTCAAGGTCGGTACCCCTCACTGACCCTTCTAGGTCGGTACCCCTCCCTGACCCTTCTAGGTCGGTACCCCTCCCTGACCCTTCTAGGTCGGTACACCTCCCTGACCCTTCTAGGTCGGTACCCCTCCCTGACCCTTCTAGGTCGGTACCCCTCCCTGACCCTTCAAGGTCGTTACCCCTCCCTAACCCCGACCCTTCTAGGTCGGTACACCTCCCTGATCCTTCTAGGTCGGTACCCCTCCCTGACCCTTCTAGGTCGGTACCCCTCCCTGACCCTTCTAGGTCGGTACCCCTCCCTGACCCTTCTAGGTCGGTACCCCTCCCTGACCCTTCTAGGTCGGTACCCCTCCCTGACCCTTCTAGGTCGGTACCCCTCCCTGACCCTTCAAGGTCGTTACCCCTCCCTAACCCCTGACCCTTCTAGGTCGGTACACCTCCCTGACCCTTCTAGGTCGGTACCCCTCCCTGACCCTTCTAGGTCGGTACTCCTCCCTGACCCTTCTAGGTCGGTACACCTCCCTGACCCTTCTAGGTCGGTACCCCTCCCTGACCCTTCTAGGTCGGTACCCCTCCCTGACCCTTCTCACTGACCCTTCTAGGTCGGTACCCCTCCCTGACCCTTCTAGGTCGGTACCCCTTCCCAACCCCATCCCTTCTAGGTCGGTACCCCTCCCTGACCCTTCTAGGTCGGTACCCCTCCCTGACCCTTCTAGGTCGGTACACCTCCCTGACCCTTCTAGGTCGGTACCCCTCCCTGACCCTTCTAGGTCGGTACCCCTCCCTGACCCTTCAAGGTCGTTACCCCTCCCTAACCCCGACCCTTCTAAGTCAGTACCCCTCCCTAACCCCAACCCTTCTAGTTCGGTACCCCTCCCTAACCCTTCTAGGTTGGTACCCCTCCCTAACCCTTCTAGGTCGGTACCCCTCCCTGACCCTTCTAGGTCAGTACCCCTCCCTAACCCTTCTAGGTCGGTACCCCTTCCCAACCCCATCCCTTCTAGGTTGGTACCCCTCCCTGACCCTTCTTGGTCGGTACCGCTCCCTGACCCTTCTAGGTCGGTACCCCTCCCTGACCCTTCTAGGTCGGTACCCCTTCCCAACCCCATCCCTTCTAGGTCGGTACCCCTCCCTGACCCTTCTAGGTCGGTACCCCTCCCTAACCCCAACCCTTCTAAGTCAGTAACCCTCCCTAACCCCAACCCTTCTAGGTCGGTACCCTTCCCTAACCCTTCTAGGTCGGTACCCCTCCCTAACCCTTCTAGGTTGGTACCCCTCCCTAACCCTTCTAGGTCAGTACCCCTCCCTGACCCTTCTAGGTCGGTACCCCTCCCTAACCCCAACCCTTCCGGGTCGGTACCCCTCCCTAAGCCCAACCCTTCCAGGTCAGTACCCCTCCCTGACCCTTCTAGGTCGGTACCCCTCCCTGACCCTTCTAGGTTGCTACCCCTCCCTGACCCTTCTACGTCGGTACCCCTCCCTGACCCTTCTAGGTCGGTACCCCTCCCTGACCCTTCTAGGACGGTACCCTTCCCTGACCCTTCTAGGTCGGTACCCCTCCCTGACCCTTCTAGGTCGGTACCCCTCCCTAACCCTTCTAGGTCGGTACCCCACCCTAACCCTTCCAGGTCGGTACCCCTCCCTAACCCTTCTAGGTCGGTACCCCTCCCTAACCCTTCTAGGTCGGTACCCCTCCCTGACCCTTCTAGGTTGGTACCCCTACCTGACCCTTCTCCCTGACCTTTCTAGGTCGGTACCCCTCCCTAACCCTTCTAGGTCGGTACCCCACCCTAACCCTTCCAGGTCGGTACCCCTCCCTTACCCTTCTAGGTTGGTACCCTTCCCTGACCCTTCTAGGTCGGTACCCCTCCCTGACCCTTCTAGGTCGGTACCCCTCCCTGACCCTTCTAGGTCGGTACCCCTTCCCAACCCCATCCCTTCTAGGTCGGTACCCCTCCCTGACCCTTCTACGTCGGTACCCCTCCCTAAGCCCAACCCTTCCAGGTCAGTACCCCACCCTAACCCTTCTAGGTCGGTACCCCACCCTAACCCTTCTAGGTCGGTACCCCACCCTAACCCTTCTAGGTCAGTACCCCTCCCTAACCCTTCTAGGTAGGTACCCCTCCCCGACCCTTCTAGGTCGGTACCCCTCCCCGACCCCGACCCTTCCAGGTCGGTACACCTCCCCGATCCCAACCCTTCCAGGTCGGTACCCCTCCCTAACCTTTTTAGGTCGATACCCCTCCATAACCCTTATTGGTCGGTACCCCTCCCTGACCCTTCTAGGTCGGTACCCCTCCCTGAGCCTTCTAGGTCGGTACCCCTCCCGGACCCTTCTAGGTCGGTACCCCTCCCTGACCCTTCTAGGTCGGTACCCCTCCCTAACCCCAACCCTTCTAGGTCGGTACCCCTCCCTAACCCTTCTAGCTCGCTACCCCTCCCTAACCCTTCTAGGTCGGTACCCCTCCCTGACCCTTCTAGGTCGGTACCCCTCCCTGACCCTTCTAGGTCGGTACCCCTCCCTGACCCTTCTAGGTCGGTACCCCTCCCTGACCCTTCTAGGTCGGTACCCCTCCCTGACCCTTCTAAGTCGGTACCCCTCCCTGACCCTTCTAGGTCAGTACCCCTCCCTGACGCTTCTAGGTCTGTACCCCTCCCTAACCCCAACCCTTCTAAGTCAGTAACCCTCCCTAACCCCAAACCTTCTAGGTCGGTACCCCTCCCTAACCCTTCTAGGTCGGTACCCCTCCCTAACCCTTCTAGGTGGGTACCCCTCCCTAACCCTTCTAGGTCGGTACCCCCTCCCTGACCCATCTAGGTCGGTACCCCTCCCTAACCCCAACTCCTTCCTGGTCGGTACCCCTCCCTAAGCCCAACCCTTCCAGGTCAGTACCCCTCCCTGACCCTTCTAGGTCGGTACCCCTCCCTGACCCTTCTAGGTCGCTACCCCTCCCTGACCCTTCTACGTCGGTACCCCTCCCTGACCCTTCTAGGTCGGTACCCCTCCCTGACCCTTCTAGGTCGGTACCCCTCCCTGACCCTTCTAGGTCGGTACCCCTCCCTAACCCTTCTAGGTCGGTACCCCACCCTAACCCTTCTAGGTCGGTACCCCTCCCTAACCCTTCTAGGTCGGTACCCCTCCCTGACCCTTCTAGGTTGGTACCCCTACCTGACCCTTCTCCCTGACCCTTCTAGGTCGGTACCCCTCCCTAACCCTTCTAGGTCGGTACCCCACCCTAACCCTTCCAGGTCGGTACCCCTCCCTAACCATTCTAGGTTGGTACCCTTCCCTGACCCTTCTAGGTCGGTACCCCTCCCTAAGCCCAACCCTTCCAGGTCAGTACCCCAGCCTAACCCTTCTAGGTCGGTACCCCACCCTAACCCTTCTAGGTCAGTACCCCTCCCTAACCCTTCTAGGTCGGTACCCCTCCCTGACCCTTCTAGGTCGGTACCCCTTCCCAACCCCATTCCTTCTAGGTCGGTACCCCTCCCTGACCCTTCTAGGTCGGTACCCCTCCCTAAGCCCAACCCTTCCAGGTCAGTACCCCACCCTAACCCTTCTAGGTCGGTACCCCACCCTAACCCTTCTAGGTCGGTACCCCACCCTAACCCTTCTAGGTCAGTACCCCTCCCTAACCCTTCTAGGTCGGTACCCCACCCTAACCCTTCTAGGTCAGTACCCCTCCCCAACCCTTCCAGGTCACTACCCCTCCCTAACCCTTCTAGGTAGGTACCCCTCCCCGACCCTTCTAGGTCGGTACCCCTCCTCGACCCCGACCCTTCCAGGTCGGTACACCTCCCCGATCCCAACCCTTCCAGGTCGGTACCCCTCCCTAACCTTTCTAGGTCGATACCCCTCCCTAACCCTTCTTGGTCGGTACCCCTCCCTGACCCTTCAAGGTCGGTACCCCTCACTGACCCTTCTAGGTCGGTACCCCTCCCTGACCCTTCTAGGTCGGTACCCCTCCCTGACCCTTCTAGGTCGGTACACCTCCCTGACCCTTCTAGGTCGGTACCCCTCCCTGACCCTTCTAGGTCGGTACCCCTCCCTGACCCTTCAAGGTCGTTACCCCTCCCTAACCCCGACCCTTCTAGGTCGGTACACCTCCCTGATCCTTCTAGGTCGGTACCCCTCCCTGACCCTTCTAGGTCGGTACCCCTCCCTGACCCTTCTAGGTCGGTACCCCTCCCTGACCCTTCTAGGTCGGTACCCCTCCCTGACCCTTCTAGGTCGGTACCCCTCCCTGACCCTTCTAGGTCGGTACCCCTCCCTGACCCTTCAAGGTCGTTACCCCTCCCTAACCCCTGACCCTTCTAGGTCGGTACACCTCCCTGACCCTTCTAGGTCGGTACCCCTCCCTGACCCTTCTAGGTCGGTACTCCTCCCTGACCCTTCTAGGTCGGTACACCTCCCTGACCCTTCTAGGTCGGTACCCCTCCCTGACCCTTCTAGGTCGGTACCCCTCCCTGACCCTTCTCACTGACCCTTCTAGGTCGGTACCCCTCCCTGACCCTTCTAGGTCGGTACCCCTTCCCAACCCCATCCCTTCTAGGTCGGTACCCCTCCCTGACCCTTCTAGGTCGGTACCCCTCCCTGACCCTTCTAGGTCGGTACACCTCCCTGACCCTTCTAGGTCGGTACCCCTCCCTGACCCTTCTAGGTCGGTACCCCTCCCTGACCCTTCAAGGTCGTTACCCCTCCCTAACCCCGACCCTTCTAAGTCAGTACCCCTCCCTAACCCCAACCCTTCTAGTTCGGTACCCCTCCCTAACCCTTCTAGGTTGGTACCCCTCCCTAACCCTTCTAGGTCGGTACCCCTCCCTGACCCTTCTAGGTCAGTACCCCTCCCTAACCCTTCTAGGTCGGTACCCCTTCCCAACCCCATCCCTTCTAGGTTGGTACCCCTCCCTGACCCTTCTTGGTCGGTACCGCTCCCTGACCCTTCTAGGTCGGTACCCCTCCCTGACCCTTCTAGGTCGGTACCCCCTTCCCAACCCCATCCCTTCTAGGTCGGTACCCCTCCCTGACCCTTCTAGGTCGGTACCCCTCCCTAACCCCAACCCTTCTAAGTCAGTAACCCTCCCTAACCCCAACCCTTCTAGGTCGGTACCCTTCCCTAACCCTTCTAGGTCGGTACCCCTCCCTAACCCTTCTAGGTTGGTACCCCTCCCTAACCCTTCTAGGTCAGTACCCCTCCCTGACCCTTCTAGGTCGGTACCCCTCCCTAACCCCAACCCTTCCGGGTCGGTACCCCTCCCTAAGCCCAACCCTTCCAGGTCAGTACCCCTCCCTGACCCTTCTAGGTCGGTACCCCTCCCTGACCCTTCTAGGTTGCTACCCCTCCCTGACCCTTCTACGTCGGTACCCCTCCCTGACCCTTCTAGGTCGGTACCCCTCCCTGACCCTTCTAGGACGGTACCCTTCCCTGACCCTTCTAGGTCGGTACCCCTCCCTGACCCTTCTAGGTCGGTACCCCTCCCTAACCCTTCTAGGTCGGTACCCCACCCTAACCCTTCCAGGTCGGTACCCCTCCCTAACCCTTCTAGGTCGGTACCCCTCCCTAACCCTTCTAGGTCGGTACCCCTCCCTGACCCTTCTAGGTTGGTACCCCTACCTGACCCTTCTCCCTGACCTTTCTAGGTCGGTACCCCTCCCTAACCCTTCTAGGTCGGTACCCCACCCTAACCCTTCCAGGTCGGTACCCCTCCCTTACCCTTCTAGGTTGGTACCCTTCCCTGACCCTTCTAGGTCGGTACCCCTCCCTGACCCTTCTAGGTCGGTACCCCTCCCTGACCCTTCTAGGTCGGTACCCCTTCCCAACCCCATCCCTTCTAGGTCGGTACCCCTCCCTGACCCTTCTACGTCGGTACCCCTCCCTAAGCCCAACCCTTCCAGGTCAGTACCCCACCCTAACCCTTCTAGGTCGGTACCCCACCCTAACCCTTCTAGGTCGGTACCCCACCCTAACCCTTCTAGGTCAGTACCCCTCCCTAACCCTTCTAGGTAGGTACCCCTCCCCGACCCTTCTAGGTCGGTACCCCTCCCCGACCCCGACCCTTCCAGGTCGGTACACCTCCCCGATCCCAACCCTTCCAGGTCGGTACCCCTCCCTAACCTTTTTAGGTCGATACCCCTCCATAACCCTTATTGGTCGGTACCCCTCCCTGACCCTTCTAGGTCGGTACCCCTCCCTGAGCCTTCTAGGTCAGTACCCCTCCCCGACCCTTCTAGATCGTTACCCCTCCCCGACCCTTCTAGGTCGGTACCCTCCCCGACCCTTCTAGGTCGGTACCCCTCCCCGACCCTTCTAGTTCGGTACCCCTCCCCGACCATTCTAGGTCGGTAACCCTCCCCAACCCTTCTAGGTCGGTACCCCTCCCCGACCCTTCTAGGTCGGTACCCATCCCTAACCCCAACACTTCTAGGTCGGTAACCCTCCCTAACCCTTCTAGGTCAGTACCCCTCCCTAACCCAAACCCTTATAGGTCAGTACCCCTCCCTAACCCTTCTAGGTCGCTACCCCTCCCTAACCCTTCTAGGTCGGTACCCCTCCCTGACCCTTCTAGGTCGGTACCCCTCCCTGACCCTTCTAGGTCGCTACCCCTCCCTAACCCTTCTAGGTCGGTACCCCTCCCTGACCCTTCTAGGTCGGTACACCTCCCTGACCCTTCTAGGTCGGTACTCCTCCCTGACCCTTCTAGGTCGGTACCCCTCCCTAACCCCAACCCTTCTAAGTCAGTACCCCTCCCTAACCCCAACCCTTCTAGGTCGGTACCCCTCCCTAACCCTTCTAGGTTGGTACCCCTCCCTAACCCTTCTAGGTCGGTACCCCTCCATGACCCTTCTAGGTTGGTACTCCTCCCTGACCCTTCTCACTGACCCTTCTAGGTCGGTACCCCTCCCTGACCCTTCTAGGTCAGTACCCCTCCCTAACCCTTCTAGGTCGGTACCCCTTCCCAACCCCATCCCTTCTAGGTTGGTACCCCTCCCTGACCCTTCTAGGTCGGTACCCCTCCCTGACCCTTCTAGGTCGGTACCCCTCCCTGACCATTCTAGGTCGGTACCCCTTCCCAACCCCATCCCTTCTAGGTCGGTACCCCTCCCTGACCCTTGTAGGTCGGTACCCCTCCCCGACCCTTCTAGGTCGGTAAACCTCCCCGACCCTTCTAGGTCGGTACCCCCTCCCCGACGCTTCTAGGTTGGTACCCCTCCCTGACCCTTCTAGGTCGGTACCCCTCCCTAACCCCAACCCTTCTAGGTCGGTACCCCTCCCTAACCCTTCTAGGTCGCTACCCCTCCCTAACCCTTCTAGGTTGGTACCCCTACCTGACCCTTCTCCCTGACCCTTCTAGGTCGGTACCCCACCCTAACCCTTCTAGGTCGATACCCCTCCCTAACCCTTCTTGGTCGGTACCCCTCCCTGACCCTTCTAGGTTGGTACCCCTCCCTGACCCTTCTAGGTCGGTACCCTTCCCTGACCCTTCTAGGTCGGTACCCCTCCCCGACCCTTCTAGGTCGGTACCCCTCCCCGACCCTTCTAGGTCGGTACCCCTCCCCGACCCTTCTAGGTTGGTACCCCTCCCTGACCCTTCTAGGTCGGTACACCTCCCTAACCCCAACCCTTCTAGGTCGGTACCCCTCCCTAACCCTTCTAGGTCGCTACCCCTCCCTAACCCTTCTAGGTTGGTACCCCTACCTGACCCTTCTCCCTGACCCTTCTAGGTCGGTACCCCTCACTAACCCTTCTAGGTCGGTACCCCACCCTAACCCTTCCAGCTCGGTACCCCTCCCTAACCCTTCTAGGTTGGTACCCTTCCCTGACCCTTCTAGGTCGGTACCCCTCCCTGACCCTTCTAGGTCGGTACCCCTCCCTGACCCTTCTAGGTCGGTACCCCTTCCCAACCCCATCCCTTCTAGGTCGGTACCCCTCCCTGACCCTTCTAGGTCGGTACCCCTCCCTAAGCCCAACCCTTCCAGGTCAGTACCCCACCCTAACCCTTCTAGGTCGATACCCCTCCCTAACCCTTCTTGGTCTGTACCCCTCCCTGACCCTTCTAGGTCGGTACCCCTCCCTGTCCCTTCTAGGTCGGTACCCCTCCCTGACCCTTCTAGGTCGGTACCCCTCCCCGACCCTTCTAGGTCGGTACCCCTCCCCGACCCTTCTAGGTCGGTACCCCTCCCCGACCCTTCTAGGTCGGTACCCTCCCCGACCCTTCTAGTTCGGTACCCCTCCCCGACCCTTCTAGGTCGGTAACCCTCCCCGACCCTTCTAGGTCGGTACCCCTCCCCGACCCTTCTAGGTCGGTACCCCTCCCTAACCCCAACCCTTCTAGGTCGGTAACCCTCCCTAACCCTTCTAGGTCAGTACCCCTCCCTAACCCTTCTAGGTCGCTACCCCTCCCTGACCCTTCTAGGTCGGTACCCCTCCCTGACCCTTCTAGGTCGGTACCCCTCCCTGACCCTTCTAGGTCGGTACCCCTCCCTGACCCTTCTAGGTCGGTACACCTCCCTGACCCTTCTAGGTCGGTACCCCTCCCTGACCCTTCTAGGTCGGTACCCCTCCCTGACCCTACTAGGTCGGTACCCCTCCCTAACCCCAACCCTTCTAGGTCGGTACCCCTCCCTGACCCTTCTAGGTTGGTACCCCTCCCTGACCCTTCTCACTCACCCTTCTAGGTCGGTACCCCTCCCTAACCCTTCTAGGTCGGTACCCCTTCCCAACCCCATCCCTTCTAGGTTGGTACCCCTCCCTGACCCTTCTAGGTCGGTACCCCTCCCTGACCCTTCTAGGTCGGTACCCCTCCCCGACCCTTCTAGGTTGGTACCCCTCCCCGACCCTTCTAGGTCGGTACCCTCCCCGACCCTTCTAGGTCGGTACCCCTCCCCGACCCTTCTAGGTCGGTACCCCTCCCCGACCATTCTAGGTCGGTAACCCTCCCCGACCCTTCTAGGTCGGTACCCCTCCCCGACCCTTCTAGGTCGGTACCCCTCCCTAACCCCAACCCTTCTAGGTCGGTAACCCTCCCTAACCCTTCTAGGTCAGTACCCCTCCCTAACCCAAACCCTTATAGGTCAGTACCCCTCCCTAACCCTTCTAGGTCGCTACCCCTCCCTAACCCTTCTAGGTCGGTACCCCTCCCTGACCCTTCTAGGTCGGTACCCCTCCCTGACCCTTCTAGGTCGCTACCCCTCCCTAACCCTTCTAGGTCGGTACCCCTCCCTGACCCTTCTAGGTCGGTACACCTCCCTGACCCTTCTAGGTCGGTACCCCTCCCTGACCCTTCTAGGTCGGTACCCCTCCCTAACCCCAACCCTTCTAAGTCAGTACCCCTCCCTAACCCCAACCCTTCTAGGTCGGTACCCCTCCCTAACCCTTCTAGGTTGGTACCCCTCCCTAACCCTTCTAGGTCGGTACCCCTCCCTGACCCTTCTAGGTTGGTACTCCTCCCTGACCCTTCTCACTGACCCTTCTAGGTCGGTACCCCTCCCTGACCCTTCTAGGTCGGTACCCCTCCCTAACCCTTCTAGGTTGGTACCCCTCCCTAACCCTTCTAGGTCGGTACCCCTCCCTGACCCTTCTAGGTTGGTACTCCTCCCTGACCCTTCTCACTGACCCTTCTAGGTCGGTACCCCTCCCCGACGCTTCTAGGTTGGTACCCCTCCCTGACCCTTCTAGGTCGGTACCCCTCCCTAACCCCAACCCTTCTAGGTCGGTACCCCTCCCTAACCCTTCTAGGTCGCTACCCCTCCCTAACCCTTCTAGGTTGGTACCCCTACCTGACCCTTCTCCCTGACCCTTCTAGGTCGGTACCCCACCCTAACCCTTCTAGGTCGATACCCCTCCCTAACCCTTCTTGGTCGGTACCCCTCACTGACCCTTCTAGGTTGGTACCCCTCCCTGACCCTTCTAGGTCGGTACCCCTCCCTGACCCTTCTAGGTCGGTACCCCTCCCCGACCCTTCTAGGTCGGTACCCCTCCCCGACCATTCTACGTCGGTAACCCTCCCCGACCCTTCTAGGTCGGTACCCCTCCCCGACCCTTCTAGGTCGGTACCCCTCCCTAACCCCAACCCTTCTAGGTCGGTAACCCTCCCTAACCCTTCTAGGTCAGTACCCCTCCCTAACCCAAACCCTTATAGGTCAGTACCCCTCCCTAACCCTTCTAGGTCGCTACCCCTCCCTAACCCTTCTAGGTCGGTACCCCTCCCTGACCCTTCTAGGTCGGTACCCCTCCCTGACCCTTCTAGGTCGCTACCCCTCCCTAACCCTTCTAGGTCGGTACCCCTCCCTGACCCTTCTAGGTCGGTACACCTCCCTGACCCTTCTAGGTCGGTACCCCTCCCTGACCCTTCTAGGTCGGTACCCCTCCCTAACCCCAACCCTTCTAAGTCAGTACCCCTCCCTAACCCCAACCCTTCTAGGTCGGTACCCCTCCCTAACCCTTCTAGGTTGGTACCCCTCCCTAACCCTTCTAGGTCGGTACCCCTCCCTGACCCTTCTAGGTTGGTACTCCTCCCTGACCCTTCTCACTGACCCTTCTAGGTCGGTACCCCTCCCTGACCCTTCTAGGTCGGTACCCCTCCCTAACCCTTCTAGGTTGGTACCCCTCCCTAACCCTTCTAGGTCGGTACCCCTCCCTGACCCTTCTAGGTTGGTACTCCTCCCTGACCCTTCTCACTGACCCTTCTAGGTCGGTACCCCTCCCCGACGCTTCTAGGTTGGTACCCCTCCCTGACCCTTCTAGGTCGGTACCCCTCCCTAACCCCAACCCTTCTAGGTCGGTACCCCTCCCTAACCCTTCTAGGTCGCTACCCCTCCCTAACCCTTCTAGGTTGGTACCCCTACCTGACCCTTCTCCCTGACCCTTCTAGGTCGGTACCCCACCCTAACCCTTCTAGGTCGATACCCCTCCCTAACCCTTCTTGGTCGGTACCCCTCCCTGACCCTTCTAGGTTGGTACCCCTCCCTGACCCTTCTAGGTCGGTACCCCTCCCTGACCCTTCTAGGTCGGTACCCCTCCCCGACCCTTCTAGGTCGGTACCCCTCCCCGACCATTCTAGGTCGGTAACCCTCCCCGACCCTTCTAGGTCGGTACCCCTCCCCGACCCTTCTAGGTCGGTACCCCTCCCTAACCCCAACCCTTCTAGGTCGGTAACCCTCCCTAACCCTTCTAGGTCAGTACCCCTCCCTAACCCAAACCCTTATAGGTCAGTACCCCTCCCTAACCCTTCTAGGTCGCTACCCCTCCCTAACCCTTCTAGGTCGGTACCCCTCCCTGACCCTTCTAGGTCGGTACCCCTCCCTGACCCTTCTAGGTCGCTACCCCTCCCTAACCCTTCTAGGTCGGTACCCCTCCCTGACCCTTCTAGGTCGGTACACCTCCCTGACCCTTCTAGGTCGGTACCCCTCCCTGACCCTTCTAGGTCGGTACCCCTCCCTAACCCCAACCCTTCTAAGTCAGTACCCCTCCCTAACCCCAACCCTTCTAGGTCGGTACCCCTCCCTAACCCTTCTAGGTTGGTACCCCTCCCTAACCCTTCTAGGTCGGTACCCCTCCCTGACCCTTCTAGGTTGGTACTCCTCCCTGACCCTTCTCACTGACCCTTCTAGGTCGGTACCCCTCCCTGACCCTTCTAGGTCGGTACCCCTCCCTAACCCTTCTAGGTTGGTACCCCTCCCTAACCCTTCTAGGTCGGTACCCCTCCCTGACCCTTCTAGGTTGGTACTCCTCCCTGACCCTTCTCACTGACCCTTCTAGGTCGGTACCCCTCCCCGACGCTTCTAGGTTGGTACCCCTCCCTGACCCTTCTAGGTCGGTACCCCTCCCTAACCCCAACCCTTCTAGGTCGGTACCCCTCCCTAACCCTTCTAGGTCGCTACCCCTCCCTAACCCTTCTAGGTTGGTACCCCTACCTGACCCTTCTCCCTGACCCTTCTAGGTCGGTACCCCACCCTAACCCTTCTAGGTCGATACCCCTCCCTAACCCTTCTTGGTCGGTACCCCTCACTGACCCTTCTAGGTTGGTACCCCTCCCTGACCCTTCTAGGTCGGTACCCCTCCCTGACCCTTCTAGGTCGGTACCCCTCCCCGACCCTTCTAGGTCGGTACCCCTCCCCGACCATTCTACGTCGGTAACCCTCCCCGACCCTTCTAGGTCGGTACCCCTCCCCGACCCTTCTAGGTCGGTACCCCTCCCTAACCCCAACCCTTCTAGGTCGGTAACCCTCCCTAACCCTTCTAGGTCAGTACCCCTCCCTAACCCAAACCCTTATAGGTCAGTACCCCTCCCTAACCCTTCTAGGTCGCTACCCCTCCCTAACCCTTCTAGGTCGGTACCCCTCCCTGACCCTTCTAGGTCGGTACCCCTCCCTGACCCTTCTAGGTCGCTACCCCTCCCTAACCCTTCTAGGTCGGTACCCCTCCCTGACCCTTCTAGGTTGGTACCCCTCCCTGACCCTTCTAGGTCGGTACCCCTCCCTGACCCTTCTAGGTCGGTACCCCTCCCTGACCCTTCTAGGTCGGTACCCCTTCCCAACCCCATCCCTTCTAGGTCGGTACCCCACCCTAACCCTTCCAGGTCGGTACCCCTCCCTAACCCTTCTAGGTTGGTACCCTTCCCTGACCCTTCTAGGTCGGTACCCCTCACTGACCCTTCTAGGTCGGTACCCCTCCCTGACCCTTCTAGGTCGGTACCCCTTCCCAACCCCATCCCTTCTAGGTCGGTACCCCTCCCTGACCCTTCTAGGTCGGTACCCTCCCTAAGCCCAACCCTTCCAGGTCAGTACCCCACCCTAACCCTTCTAGGTCGATACCCCTCCCTAACCCTTCTTGGTCTGTACCCCTCCCTGACCCTTCTAGGTCGGTACCCCTCCCTAACCCTTCTAGGTCGCTACCCCTCCCTAACCCTTCTAGGTTGGTACCCCTACCTGACCCTTCTCCCTGACCCTTCTAGGTCGGTACCCCTCACTAACCCTTCTAGGTCGGTACCCCACCCTAACCCTTCCAGGTCGGTACCCCTCCCTAACCCTTCTAGGTTGGTACCCTTCCCTGACCCTTCTAGGTCGGTACCCCTCCCTGACCCTTCTAGGTCGGTACCCCTCCCTGACCCTTCTAGGTCGGTACCCCTTCCCAACCCCATCCCTTCTAGGTCGGTACCCCTCCCTGACCCTTCTAGGTCGGTACCCTCCCTAAGCCCAACCCTTCCAGGTCAGTACCCCACCCTAACCCTTCTAGGTCGATACCCCTCCCTAACCCTTCTTGGTCTGTACCCCTCCCTGACCCTTCTAGGTCGGTACCCCTCCCTGTCCCTTCTAGGTCGGTACCCCTCCCTGACCCTTCTAGGTCGGTACCCCTCCCCGACCCTTCTAGGTCGGTACCCCTCCCCGACCCTTCTAGGTCGGTACCCCTCCCCGACCCTTCTAGGTCGGTACCCTCCCCGACCCTTCTAGTTCGGTACCCCTCCCCGACCCTTCTAGGTCGGTAACCCTCCCCGACCCTTCTAGGTCGGTACCCCTCCCCGACCCTTCTAGGTCGGTACCCCTCCCTAACCCCAACCCTTCTAGGTCGGTAACCCTCCCTAACCCTTCTAGGTCAGTACCCCTCCCTAACCCTTCTAGGTCGCTACCCCTCCCTAACCCTTCTAGGTCGGTACCCCTCATTGACCCTTCTAGGTCGGTACCCCTCCCTGACCCTTCTAGGTCGGTACCCCTCCCTGACCTTTCTAGGTCGGTACACCTCCCTGACCCTTCTAGATCGGTACCCCTCCCTGACCCTTCTAGGTCGGTACCCCTCCCTGACCCTTCTAGGTCGGTACCCCTCCCTAACCCCAACCCTTCTAGGTCGGTACCCCTCCCTAACCCTTCTAGGTTGGTACCCCTCCCTAACCCTTCTAGGTTGGTACCCCTCCCTGACCCTTCTAGGTTGGTACCCCTCCCTGACCCTTCTCACTCACCCTTCTAGGTCGGTACCCCTCCCTAACCCTTCTAGGTCGGTACCCCTTCCCAACCCCATCCCTTCTAGGTTGGTACCCCTCCCTGAGCCTTCTAGGTCGGTACCCCTCCCTGACCCTTCTAGGTCGGTACACCTCCCCGACCCTTCTAGGTTGGTACCCCTCCCCGACCCTTCTAGGTCGGTACCCTCCCCGACCCTTCTAGGTCGGTACCCCTCCCCGACCCTTCTAGGTCGGTACCCCTCCCCGACCATTCTAGGTCGGTAACCCTCCCCGACCCTTCTAGGTCGGTACCCCTCCCCGACCCTTCTAGGTCGGTACCCCTCCCTAACCCCAACCCTTCTAGGTCGGTAACCCTCCCTAACCCTTCTAGGTCAGTACCCCTCCCTGACCCAAACCCTTATAGGTCAGTACCCCTCCCTAACCCTTCTAGGTCGCTAGCCCTCCCTAACCCTTCTAGGTCGGTACCCCTCCCTGACCCTTCTAGGTCGGTACCCCTCCCTGACCCTTCTAGGTCGCTACCCCTCCCTAACCCTTCTAGGTCGGTACCCCTCCCTGACCCTTCTAGGTCGGTACACCTCCCTGACCCTTCTAGGTCGGTACCCCTCCCTGACCCTTCTAGGTCGGTACCCCTCCCTAACCCCAACCCTTCTAAGTCAGTACCCCTCCCTAACCCCAACCCTTCTAGGTCGGTACCCCTCCCTAACCCTTCTAGGTTGGTACCCCTCCCTAACCCTTCTAGGTCGGTACCCCTCCCTGACCCTTCTAGGTTGGTACTCCTCCCTGACCCTTCTCACTGACCCTTCTAGGTCGGTACCCCTCCCTGACCCTTCTAGGTCGGTACCCCTCCCTAACCCTTCTAGGTTGGTACCCCTCCCTAACCCTTCTAGGTCGGTACCCCTCCCTGACCCTTCTAGGTTGGTACTCCTCCCTGACCCTTATCACTGACCCTTCTAGGTCGGTACCCCTCCCCGACCCTTCTAGGTCGGTAACCCTCCCCGACCCTTCTAGGTCGGTACCCCTCCCCGACGCTTCTAGGTTGGTACCCCTCCCTGACCCTTCTAGGTCGGTACCCCTCCCTAACCCCAACCCTTCTAGGTCGGTACCCCTCCCTGACCCTTCTAGGTCGGTACCCCTCCCTAACCCCAACCCTTCTAAGTCAGTACCCCTCCCTAACCCCAACCCTTCTAGGTCGGTACCCCTCCCTAACCCTTCTAGGTTGGTACCCCTCCCTAACCCTTCTAGGTCGGTACCCCTCCCTGACCCTTCTAGGTTGGTACTCCTCCCTGACCCTTCTCACTGACCCTTCTAGGTCGGTACCCCTCCCTGACCCTTCTAGGTCGGTACCCCTCCCTAACCCTTCTAGGTTGGTACCCCTCCCTAACCCTTCTAGGTCGGTACCCCTCCCTGACCCTTCTAGGTTGGTACTCCTCCCTGACCCTTCTCACTGACCCTTCTAGGTCGGTACCCCTCCCCGACCCTTCTAGGTCGGTAACCCTCCCCGACCCTTCTAGGTCGGTACCCCTCCCCGAGGCTTCTAGGTTGGTACCCCTCCCTGACCCTTCTAGGTCGGTACCCCTCCCTAAGCCCAACCCTTCTAGGTCGGTACCCCTCCCTAACCCTTCTAGGTCGCTACCCCTCCCTAACCCTTCTAGGTTGGTACCCCTACCTGACCCTTCTCCCTGACCCTTCTAGGTCGGTACCACACCCTAACCCTTCTAGGTCGATACCCCTCCCTAACCCTTCTTGGTCGGTACCCCTCCCTGACCCTTCTAGGTTGGTACCCCTCCCTGACCCTTCTAGGTCGGTACCCCTCCCTGACCCTTCTAGGTTGGTACCCCTCCCCGACCCTTCTAGGTCGGTACCCCTCCCCGACCCTTCTAGGTCGGTACCCCTCCCCGACCCTTCTAGGTTGGTACCCCTCCCTGACCCTTCTAGGTCGGTACCCCTCCCTAACCCCAACCCTTCTAGGTCGGTACCCCTCCCTAACCCTTCTAGGTCGCTACCCCTCCCTAACCCTTCTAGGTTGGTACCCCTACCTGACCCTTCTCCCTGACCCTTCTAGGTCGGTACCCCTCACTAACCCTTCTAGGTCGGTACCCCACCCTAACCCTTCCAGGTCGGTACCCCTCCCTAACCCTTCTAGGTTGGTACCCTTCCCTGACCCTTCTAGGTCGGTACCCCTCCCTGACCCTTCTAGGTCGGTACCCCTCCCTGACCCTTCTAGGTCGGTACCCCTTCCCAACCCCATCCCTTCTAGGTCGGTACCCCTCCCTGACCCTTCTAGGTCGGTACCCCTCCCTAAGCCCAACCCTTCCAGGTCAGTATCCCACCCTAACCCTTCTAGGTCGATACCCCTCCCTAACCCTTCTTGGTCTGTACCCCTCCCTGACCCTTCTAGGTCGGTACCCCTCCCTGTCCCTTCTAGGTCGGTACCCCTCCCTGACCCTTCTAGGTCGGTACCCCTCCCCGACCCTTCTAGGTCGGTACCCCTCCCCGACCCTTCTAGGTCGGTACCCCTCCCCGACCCTTCTAGGTCGGTACCCTCCCCGACCCTTCTAGTTCGGTACCCCTCCCCGACCCTTCTAGGTCGGTAACCCTCCCCGACCCTTCTAGGTCGGTACCCCTCCCCGACCCTTCTAGGTCGGTACCCCTCCCTAAGCCCAACCCTTCCAGGTCAGTACCCCACCCTAACCCTTCTAGGTCGATACCCCTCCCTAACCCTTCTTGGTCTGTACCCCTCCCTGACCCTTCTAGGTCGGTACCCCTCCCTGTCCCTTCTAGGTCGGTAACCCTCCCTAACCCTTCTAGGTCAGTACCCCTCCCTAACCCTTCTAGGTCGCTACCCCTCCCTAACCCTTCTAGGTCGGTACCCCTCCCTGACCCTTCTAGGTCGGTACCCCTCCCTGACCCTTCTAGGTCGGTACCCTTCCCTGACCCTTCTAGTTCGGTACACCTCCCTGACCCTTCTAGGTCGGTACCCCTCCCTGACCCTTCTAGGTCGGTACCCCTCCCTAACCCCAACCCTTCTAGGTCGGTACCCCTCCCTAACCCTTCTAGGTTGGTACCCCTCCCCGACCCTTCTAGGTCGGTACCCCTCCCCGACCATTCTAGGTCAGTAACCCTCCCCGACCCTTCTAGGTCGGTACCCCTCCCCGACCCTTCTAGGTCGGTACCCCTCCCTAACCCCGACCCTTCTAGGTCGGTACCCCTCCCCGACCCTTCTAGGTCGGTACCCCTCCCTAAGCCCAACCCTTCCAGGTCAGTACCCCACCCTAACCCTTCTAGGTCGATACCCCTCCCTAACCCTTCTTGGTCTGTACCCCTCCCTGACCCTTCTAGGTCGGTACCCCTCCCTGTCCCTTCTAGGTCGGTAACCCTCCCTAACCCTTCTAGGTCAGTACCCCTCCCTAACCCTTCTAGGTCGCTACCCCTCCCTAACCCTTCTAGGTCGGTACCCCTCCCTGACCCTTCTAGGTCGGTACCCCTCCCTGACCCTTCTAGGTCGGTACCCTTCCCTGACCCTTCTAGTTCGGTACACCTCCCTGACCCTTCTAGGTCGGTACCCCTCCCTGACCCTTCTAGGTCGGTACCCCTCCCTAACCCCAACCCTTCTAGGTCGGTACCCCTCCCTAACCCTTCTAGGTTGGTACCCCTCCCCGACCCTTCTAGGTCGGTACCCCTCCCCGACCATTCTAGGTCAGTAACCCTCCCCGACCCTTCTAGGTCGGTACCCCTCCCCGACCCTTCTAGGTCGGTACCCCTCCCTAACCCCAACCCTTCTAGGTCGGTAACCCTCCCTAACCCTTCTAGGTCAGTACCCCTCCCTAACCCAAACCCTTATAGGTCAGTACCCCTCCCTAACCCTTCTAGGTCGCTACCCCTCCCTAACCCTTCTAGGTCGGTACCCCTCCCTGACCCTTCTAGGTCGGTACCCCTCCCTGACCCTTCTAGGTCGCTACCCCTCCCTAACCCTTCTAGGTCGGTACCCCTCCCTGACCCTTCTAGGTCGGTACACCTCCCTGACCCTTCTAGGTCGGTACCCCTCCCTGACCCTTCTAGGTCGGTACCCCTCCCTAACCCCAACCCATCTAAGTCAGTACCCCTCCCTAACCCCAACCCTTCTAGGTCGGTACCCCTCCCTAACCCTTCTAGGTTGGTACCCCTCCCTAACCCTTCTAGGTCGGTACCCTTCCCTGACCCTTCTAGGTTTGTACTCCTCCCTGACCCTTCTCACTGACCCTTCTAGGTCGGTACCCCTCCCTGACCCTTCTAGGTCAGTACCCCTCCCTAACCCTCCTAGGTCGGTACCCCTTCCCAACCCCATCCCTTCTAGGTTGGTACCCCTCCCTGACCCTTCTAGGTCGGTACCCCTCCCTGACCCTTCTAGGTCGGTACCCCTCCCTGACCCTTCTAGGTCGGTACCCCTTCCCAACCCCATCCCTTCTAGGTCGGTACCCCTCCCTGACCCTTGTAGGTCGGTACCCCTCCCCGACCCTTCTAGGTCGGTAACCCTCCCCGACCCTTCTAGGTCGGTACCCCTCCCCGACCCTTCTAGGTTGGTACCCCTCCCTGACCCTTCTAGGTCGGTACCCCTCCCTAACCCTTCTAGGTCGGTACCCCACCCTAACCCTTCCAGGTCGGTACCCCTCCCTAACCCTTCTAGGTTGGTACCCTTCCCTGACCCTTCTAGGTCGGTACCCCTCCCTGACCCTTCTAGGTCGGTACCCCTCCCTGACCCTTCTAGGTCGGTACCCCTTCCCAACCCCATCCATTCTAGTTCGGTACCCCTCCCTGACCCTTCTAGGTCGGTACCCCTCCCTAAGCCCAACCATTCCAGGTCAGTACCCCACCCTAACCCTTCTAGGTCGATACCCCTCCCTAACCCTTCTTGGTCGGTACCCCTCCCTGACCCTTCTAGGTTGGTACCCCTCCCTGACCCTTCTAGGTCGGTACCCCTCCCTGACCCTTCTAGGTCGGTACCCCTCCCTGACCCTTCTAGGTCGGTACCCCTCCCCGACCCTTCTAGGTCGGTACCCCTCCCCGACCCTTCTAGGTCGGTACCCCTCCCTGACCCTTCTAGGTCGGTACCCCTCCCTAACCCCAACCCTTCTAGGTCGGTACCCCTCCCTAACCCTTCTAGGTCGCTACCCCTCCCTAACCCTTCTAGGTTGGTACCCCTACCTGACCCTTCTCCCTGACCCTTCTAGGTCGGTACCCCTCCCTAACCCTTCTAGGTCGGTACCCCACCCTAACCCTTCCAGGTCGGTACCCCTCCCTAACCCTTCTAGGTTGGTACCCTTCCCTGACCCTTCTAGGTCGGTACCCCTCCCTGACCCTTCTAGGTCGGTACCCCTCCCTGACCCTTCTAGGTCGGTACCCCTTCCCAACCCCATCCCTTCTAGGTCGGTACCCCTCCCTGACCCTTCTAGGTCGGTACCCCTCCCTAAGCCCAACCCTTCCAGGTCAGTACCCCACCCTAACCCTTCTAGGTCGATACCCCTCCATAACCCTTCTTGGTCTGTACCCCTCCCTGACCCTTCTAGGTCGGTACCCCTCCCTAACCCTTCTAGGTTGGTACCCCTCCCTGAGCCTTCTAGGTCGGTACCCCTCCCTGACCCTTCTAGGTCGGTACCCCTCCCCGACCCTTCTAGGTTGGTACCCCTCCCCGACCCTTCTAGGTCGGTACCCTCCCCGACCCTTCTAGGTCGGTACCCCTCCCCGACCCTTCTAGGTCGGTACCCCTCCCCGACCATTCTAGGTCGGTAACCCTCCCCGACCCTTCTAGGTCGGTACCCCTCCCCGACCCTTCTAGGTCGGTACCCCTCCCTAACCCCAACCCTTCTAGGTCGGTAACCCTCCCTAACCCTTCTAGGTCAGTACCCCTCCCTGACCCAAACCCTTATAGGTCAGTACCCCTCCCTAACCCTTCTAGGTCGCTACCCCTCCCTAACCCTTCTAGGTCGGTACCCCTCCCTGACCCTTCTAGGTCGGTACCCCTCCCTGACCCTTCTAGGTCGCTACCCCTCCCTAACCCTTCTAGGTCGGTACCCCTCCCTGACCCTTCTAGGTCGGTACACAACCCTGACCCTTCTAGGTCGGTACCCCTCCCTGACCCTTCTAGGTCGGTACCCCTCCCTAACCCCAACCCTTCTAAGTCAGTACCCCTCCCTAACCCCAACCCTTCTAGGTCGGTACCCCTCCCTAACCCTTCTAGGTTGGTACCCCTCCCTAACCCTTCTAGGTCGGTACCCCTCCCTGACCCTTCTAGGTTGGTACTCCTCCCTGACCCTTCTCACTGACCCTTCTAGGTCGGTACCCCTCCCTGACCCTTCTAGGTCGGTACCCCTCCCTAACCCTTCTAGGTTGGTACCCCTCCCTAACCCTTCTAGGTCGGTACCCCTCCCTGACCCTTCTAGGTTGGTACTCCTCCCTGACCCTTCTCACTGACCCTTCTAGGTCGGTACCCCTCCCCGACCCTTCTAGGTCGGTAACCCTCCCCGACCCTTCTAGGTCGGTACCCCTCCCCGACGCTTCTAGGTTGGTACCCCTCCCTGACCCTTCTAGGTCGGTACCCCTCCCTAACCCCCACCCTTCTAGGTCGGTACCCCTCCCTGACCCTTCTAGGTCGGTACCCCTCCCTAACCCCAACCCTTCTAAGTCAGTACCCCTCCCTAACCCCAACCCTTCTAGGTCGGTACCCCTCCCTAACCCTTCTAGGTTGGTACCCCTCCCTAACCCTTCTAGGTCGGTACCCCTCCCTGACCCTTCTAGGTTGGTACTCCTCCCTGACCCTTCTCACTGACCCTTCTAGGTCGGTACCCCTCCCTGACCCTTCTAGGTTGGTACCCCTCCCTAACCCTTCTAGGTTGGTACCCCTCCCTAACCCTTCTAGGTCGGTACCCCTCCCTGACCCTTCTAGGTTGGTACTCCTCCCTGACCCTTCTCACTGACCCTTCTAGGTCGGTACCCCTCCCCGACCCTTCTAGGTCGGTAACCCTCCCCGACCCTTCTAGGTCGGTACCCCTCCCCGAGGCTTCTAGGTTGGTACCCCTCCCTGACCCTTCTAGGTCGGTACCCCTCCCTAAGCCTAACCCTTCTAGGTCGGTACCCCTCCCTAACCCTTCTAGGTCGCTACCCCTCCCTAACCCTTCTAGGTTGGTACCCCTACCTGACCCTTCTCCCTGACCCTTCTAGGTCGGTACCACACCCTAACCCTTCTAGGTCGATACCCCTCCCTAACCCTTCTTGGTCGGTACCCCTCCCTGACCCTTCTAGGTTGGTACCCCTCCCTGACCCTTCTAGGTCGGTACCCCTCCCCGACCCTTCTAGGTCGGTACCCCTCCCCGACCCTTCTAGGTCGGTACCCCTCCCCGACCCTTCTAGGTTGGTACCCCTCCCTGACCCTTCTAGGTCGGTACCCCTCCCTAACCCCAACCCTTCTAGGTCGGTACCCCTCCCTAACCCTTCTAGGTCGCTACCCCTCCCTAACCCTTCTAGGTTGGTACCCCTACCTGACCCTTCTCCCTGACCCTTCTAGGTCGGTACCCCTCACTAACCCTTCTAGGTCGGTACCCCACCCTAACCCTTCCAGGTCGGTACCCCTCCCTAACCCTTCTAGGTTGGTACCCTTCCCTGACCCTTCTAGGTCGGTACCCCTCCCTGACCCTTCTAGGTCGGTACCCCTCCCTGACCCTTCTAGGTCGGTACCCCTTCCCAACCCCATCCCTTCTAGGTCGGTACCCCTCCCTGACCCTTCTAGGTCGGTACCCCTCCCTAAGCCCAACCCTTCCAGGTCAGTACCCCACCCTAACCCTTCTAGGTCGATACCCCTCCCTAACCCTTCTTGGTCTGTACCCCTCCCTGACCCTTCTAGGTCGGTACACCTCCCTGTCCCTTCTAGGTCGGTACCCCTCCCTGACCCTTCTAGGTCGGTACCCCTCCCCGACCCTTCTAGGTCGGTACCCCTCCCCGACCCTTCTAGGTCGGTACCCTCCCCGATCCTTCTAGTTCGGTACCCCTCCCCGACCCTTCTAGGTCGGTAACCCTCCCCGACCCTTCTAGGTCGGTACCCCTCCCCGACCCTTCTAGGTCGGTACCCCTCCCTAAGCCCAACCCTTCCAGGTCAGTACCCCACCCTAACCCTTCTAGGTCGATACCCCTCCCTAACCCTTCTTGGTCTGTACCCCTCCCTGACCCTTCTAGGTCGGTACCCCTCCCTGTCCCTTCTAGGTCGGTAACCCTCCCTAACCCTTCTATGTCAGTACCCCTCCCTAACCCTTCTAGGTCGCTACCCCTCCCTAACCCTTCTAGGTCGGTACCCCTCCCTGACCCTTCTAGGTCGGTACCCCTCCCTGACCCTTCTAGGTCGGTACCCCTCCCTGACCCTTCTAGGTCGGTACACCTCCCTGAACCTTCTAGGTCGGTACCCCTCCCTGACCCTTCTAGGTCGGTACCCCTCCCTAACCCCAACCCTTCTAGGTCGGTACCCCTCCCTAACCCTTCTAGGTTGGTACCCCTCCCTAACCCTTCTAGGTTGGTACCCCTCCCTGACCCTTCTAGGTTGGTACCCCTCCCTGACCCTTCTCACTCACCCTTCTAGGTCGGTACCCCTCCCTAACCCTTCTAGGTCGGTACCCCTTCCCAACCCCATCCCTTCTAGGTTGGTACCCCTCCCTGACCCTTCTAGGTCGGTACCCCTCCCTGACCCTTCTAGGTCGGTACCCCTCCCCGACCCTTCTAGGTTGGTACCCCTCCCCGACCCTTCTAGGTCGGTACCCTCCCCGACCCTTCTAGGTCGGTACCCCTCCCCGACCCTTCTAGGTCGGTACCCCTCCCCGACCATTCTAGGTCAGTAACCCTCCCCGACCCTTCTAGGTCGGTACCCCTCCCCGACCCTTCTAGGTCGGTACCCCTCCCTAACCCCAACCCTTCTAGGTCGGTAACCCTCCCTAACCCTTCTAGGTCAGTACCCCTCCCTAACCCAAACCCTTATAGGTCAGTACCCCTCCCTAACCCTTCTAGGTCGCTACCCCTCCCTAACCCTTCTAGGTCGGTACCCCTCCCTGACCCTTCTAGGTCGGTACCCCTCCCTGACCCGTCTAGGTCGCTACCCCTCCCTAACCCTTCTAGGTCGGTACCCCTCCCTGACCCTTCTAGGTCGGTACACCTCCCTGACCCTTCTAGGTCGGTACCCCTCCCTGACCCTTCTAGGTCGGTACCCCTCCCTAACCCCAACCCATCTAAGTCAGTACCCCTCCCTAACCCCAACCCTTCTAGGTCGGTACCCCTCCCTAACCCTTCTAGGTTGGTACCCCTCCCTAACCCTTCTAGGTCGGTACCCTTCCCTGACCCTTCTAGGTTGGTACTCCTCCCTGACCCTTCTAACTGACCCTTCTAGGTCGGTACCCCTCCCTGACCCTTCTAGGTCAGTACCCCTCCCTAACCCTCCTAGGTCGGTACCCCTTCCCAACCCCATCCCTTCTAGGTTGGTACCCCTCCCTGACCCTTCTAGGTCGGTACCCCTCCCTGACCCTTCTAGGTCGGTACCCCTCCCTGACCCTTCTAGGTCGGTACCCCTTCCCAACCCCATCCCTTCTAGGTCGGTACCCCTCCCTGACCCTTGTAGGTCGGTACCCCTCCCCGACCCTTCTAGGTCGGTAACCCTCCCCGACCCTTCTAGGTCGGTACCCCTCCCTGACCCTTGTAGGTCGGTACCCCTCCCCGACCCTTCTAGGTCGGTAACCCTCCCCGACCCTTCTAGGTCGGTAACCCTCCCCGACCCTTCTAGGTCGGTACCCCTCCCCGACCCTTCTAGGTTGGTACCCCTCCCTGACCCTTCTAGGTCGGTACCCCTCCCTAACCCTTCTAGGTCGGTACCCCACCCTAACCCTTCCAGGTCGGTACCCCTCCCTAACCCTTCTAGGTTGGTACCCTTCCCTGACCCTTCTAGGTCGGTACCCCTCCCTGACCCTTCTAGGTCGGTACCCCTCCCTGACCCTTCTAGGTCGGTACCCCTTCCCAACCCCATCCCTTCTAGTTCGGTACCCCTCCCTAAGCCCAACCATTCCAGGTCAGTACCCCACCCTAACCCTTCTAGGTCGATACCCCTCCCTAACCCTTCTTGGTCGGTACCCCTCCCTGACCCTTCTAGGTTGGTACCCCTCCCTGACCCTTCTAGGTCGGTACCCCTCCCTGACCCTTCTAGGTCGGTACCCCTCCCTGACCCTTCTAGGTCGGTACCCCTCCCCGACCCTTCTAGGTCGGTACCCCTCCCCGACCCTTCTAGGTCGGTACCCCTCCCTGACCCTTCTAGGTCGGTACCCCTCCCTAACCCCAACCCTTCTAGGTCGGTACCCCTCCCTAACCCTTCTAGGTCGCTACCCCTCCCTAACCCTTCTAGGTTGGTACCCCTACCTGACCCTTCTCCCTGACCCTTCTAGGTCGGTACCCCTCCCTAACCCTTCTAGGTCGGTACCCCACCCTAACCCTTCCAGGTCGGTACCCCTCCCTAACCCTTCTAGGTTGGTACCCTTCCCTGACCCTTCTAGGTCGGTACCCCTCCCTGACCCTTCTAGGTCGGTACCCCTCCCTGACCCTTCTAGGTCGGTACCCCTTCCCAACCCCATCCCTTCTAGGTCGGTACCCCTCCCTGACCCTTCTAGGTCGGTACCCCTCCCTAAGCCCAACCCTTCCAGGTCAGTACCCCACCCTAACCCTTCTATGTCGATACCCCTCCATAACCCTTCTTGGTCTGTACCCCTCCCTGACCCTTCTAGGTCGGTACCCCTCCCTGTCCCTTCTAGGTCGGTACCCCTCCCCGACCCTTCTAGGTCGGTACCCCTCCCCGACCCTTCTAGGTCGGTACCCCTCCCCGACCCTTCTAGGTCGGTACCCCTCCCCGACCCTTCTAGGTCGGTACCCTCCCCGACCCTTCTAGGTCGGTACCCCTCCCCGACCCTTCTAGGTCGGTACCCCTCCCCGACCCTTCTAGTTCGGTACCCCTCCCCGACCCTTCTAGGTCGGTAACCCTCCCCGACCCTTCTAGGTCGGTACCCCTCCCCGACCCTTCTAGGTCGGTACCCCCTCCCCGACCCTTCTAGGTCGGTACCCCTCCCTAACCCCAACCCTTCTAGGTCGGTAACCCTCCCTAACCCTTCTAGGTCAGTACCCCTCCCTAACCCTTCTAGGTCGCTACCCCTCCCTAACCCTTCTAGGTCGGTACCCCTCCCTGACCCTTCTAGGTCAGTACCCCTCCCTGACCCTTCTAGGTCGGTACCCCTCCCTAACCCTTCTAGGTCGGTACACCTCCCTGACCCTTCTAGGTCAGTACCCCTCCCCGACGCTTCTAGGTTGGTACCCCTCCCTGACCCTTCTAGGTCGGTACCCCTCCCTAACCCCAACCCTTCTAGGTCGGTACCCCTCCCTGACCCTTCTAGGTCGGTACCCCTCCCTAACCCCAACCCTTCTAAGTCAGTACCCCTCCCTAACCCCAACCCTTCTAGGTCGGTACCCCTCCCTAACCCTTCTAGGTTGGTACCCCTCCCTAACCCTTCTAGGTCGGTACCCCTCCCTGACCCTTCTAGGTTGGTACTCCTCCCTGACCCTTCTCACTGACCCTTCTAGGTCGGTACCCCTCCCTGACCCTTCTAGGTCGGTACCCCTCCCTAACCCTTCTAGGTTGGTACCCCTCCCTAACCCTTCTAGGTCGGTACCCCTCCCTGACCCTTCTAGGTTGGTACTCCTCCCTGACCCTTCTCACTGACCCTTCTAGGTCGGTACCCCTCCCCGACCCTTCTAGGTCGGTAACCCTCCCCGACCCTTCTAGGTCGGTACCCCTCCCCGAGGCTTCTAGGTTGGTACCCCTCCCTGACCCTTCTAGGTCGGTACCCCTCCCTAAGCCCAACCCTTCTAGGTCGGTACCCCTCCCTAACCCTTCTAGGTCGCTACCCCTCCCTAACCCTTCTAGGTTGGTACCCCTACCTGACCCTTCTCCCTGACCCTTCTAGGTCGGTACCACACCCTAACCCTTCTAGGTCGATACCCCTCCCTAACCCTTCTTGGTCGGTACCCCTCCCTGACCCTTCTAGGTTGGTACCCCTCCCTGACCCTTCTAGGTCGGTACCCCTCCCTGACCCTTCTAGGTCGGTACCCCTCCCCGACCCTTCTAGGTCGGTACCCCTCCCCGACCCTTCTAGGTCGGTACCCCTCCCCGACCCTTCTAGGTTGGTACCCCTCCCTGACCCTTCTAGGTCGGTACCCCTCCCTAACCCCAACCCTTCTAGGTCGGTACCCCTCCCTAACCCTTCTAGGTCGCTACCCCTCCCTAACCCTTCTAGGTTGGTACCCCTACCTGACCCTTCTCCCTGACCCTTCTAGGTCGGTACCCCTCACTAACCCTTCTAGGTCGGTACCCCACCCTAACCCTTCCAGGTCGGTACCCCTCCCTAACCCTTCTAGGTTGGTACCCTTCCCTGACCCTTCTAGGTCGGTACCCCTCCCTGACCCTTCTAGGTCGGTACCCCTCCCTGACCCTTCTAGGTCGGTACCCCTTCCCAACCCCATCCCTTCTAGGTCGGTACCCCTCCCTGACCCTTCTAGGTCGGTACCCCTCCCTAAGCCCAACCCTTCCAGGTCAGTACCCCACCCTAACCCTTCTAGGTCGATACCCCTCCCTAACCCTTCTTGGTCTGTACCCCTCCCTGACCCTTCTAGGTCGGTACCCCTCCCTGTCCCTTCTAGGTCGGTACCCCTCCCTGACCCTTCTAGGTCGGTACCCCTCCCCGACCCTTCTAGGTCGGTACCCCTCCCCGACCCTTCTAGGTCGGTACCCCTCCCCGACCCTTCTAGGTCGGTACCCTCCCCGACCCTTCTAGTTCGGTACCCCTCCCCGACCCTTCTAGGTCGGTAACCCTCCCCGACCCTTCTAGGTCGGTACCCCTCCCCGACCCTTCTAGGTCGGTACCCCTCCCTAAGCCCAACCCTTCCAGGTCAGTACCCCACCCTAACCCTTCTAGGTCGATACCCCTCCCTAACCCTTCTTGGTCTGTACCCCTCCCTGACCCTTCTAGGTCGGTACCCCTCCCTGTCCCTTCTAGGTCGGTAACCCTCCCTAACCCTTCTAGGTCAGTACCCCTCCCTAACCCTTCTAGGTCGCTACCCCTCCCTAACCCTTCTAGGTCGGTACCCCTCCCTGACCCTTCTAGGTCGGTACCCCTCCCTGACCCTTCTAGGTCGGTACCCCTCCCTGACCCTTCTAGGTCGGTACCCCTCCCTGACCCTTCTAGGTCGGTACCCCTCCCTAACCCCAACCCTTCTAGGTCGGTACCCCTCCCTAACCCTTCTAGGTTGGTACCCCTCCCTAACCCTTCTAGGTTGGTACCCCTCCCTGACCCTTCTAGGTTGGTACCCCTCCCTGACCCTTCTCACTCACCCTTCTAGGTCGGTACCCCTCCCTGACCGTTCTAGGTCGGTACCCCTCCCTGTCCCTTCTAGGTCGGTAACCCTCCCTAACCCTTCTAGGTCAGTACCCCTCCCTAACCCTTCTAGGTCGCTACCCCTCCCTAACCCTTCTAGGTCGGTACCCCTCCCTGACCCTTCTAGGTCGGTACCCCTCCCTGACCCTTCTAGGTCGGTACCCCTCCCTGACCCTTCTAGGTCGGTACCCCTCCCTGACCCTTCTAGGTCGGTACCCCTCCCTGACCCTTCTAGGTCGGTACCCCTCCCTAACCCCAACCCTTCTAGGTCGGTACCCCTCCCTAACCCTTCTAGGTTGGTACCCCTCCCTAACCCTTCTAGGTTGGTACCCCTCCCTGACCCTTCTAGGTTGGTACCCCTCCCTGACCCTTCTCACTCACCCTTCTAGGTCGGTACCCCTCCCTAACCCTTCTAGGTCGGTACCCCTTCCCAACCCCATCCCTTCTAGGTTGGTACCCCTCCCTGACCCTTCTAGGTCGGTACCCCTCCCTGACCCTTCTAGGTCGGTACCCCTCCCCGACCCTTCTAGGTTGGTACCCCTCCCCGACCCTTCTAGGTCGGTACCCTCCCCGACCCTTCTAGGTCGGTACCCCTCCCCGACCCTTCTAGGTCGGTACCCCTCCCCGACCATTCTAGGTCAGTAACCCTCCCCGACCCTTCTAGGTCGGTACCCCTCCCCGACCCTTCTAGGTCGGTACCCCTCCCTAACCCCAACCCTTCTAGGTCTGTAACCCTCCCTAACCCTTCTAGGTCAGTACCCCTCCCTAACCCAAACCCTTATAGGTCAGTACCCCTCCCTAACCCTTCTAGGTCGCTACCCCTCCCTAACCCTTCTAGGTCGGTACCCCTCCCTGACCCTTCTAGGTCGGTACCCCTCCCTGACCCTTCTAGGTCGCTACCCCTCCCTAACCCTTCTAGGTCGGTACCCCTCCCTGACCCTTCTAGGTCGGTACACCTCCCTGACCCTTCTAGGTCGGTACCCCTCCCTGACCCTTCTAGGTCGGTACCCCTCCCTAACCCCAACCCATCTAAGTCAGTACCCCTCCCTAACCCCAACCCTTCTAGGTCGGTACCCCTCCCTAACCCTTCTAGGTTGGTACCCCTCCCTAACCCTTCTAGGTCGGTACCCTTCCCTGACCCTTCTAGGTTGGTACTCCTCCCTGACCCTTCTCACTGACCCTTCTAGGTCGGTACCCCTCCCTGACCCTTCTAGGTCAGTACCCCTCCCTAACCCTCCTAGGTCGGTACCCCTTCCCAACCCCATCCCTTCTAGGTTGGTACCCCTCCCTGACCCTTCTAGGTCGGTACCCCTCCCTGACCCTTCTAGGTCGGTACCCCTCCCTGACCCTTCTAGGTCGGTACCCCTTCCCAACCCCATCCCTTCTAGGTCGGTACCCCTCCCTGACCCTTGTAGGTCGGTACCCCTCCCCGACCCTTCTAGGTCGGTAACCCTCCCCGACCCTTCTAGGTCGGTACCCCTCCCCGACCCTTCTAGGTTGGTACCCCTCCCTGACCCTTCTAGGTCGGTACCCCTCCCTAACCCTTCTAGGTCGGTACCCCACCCTAACCCTTCCAGGTCGGTACCCCTCCCTAACCCTTCTAGGTTGGTACCCTTCCCTGACCCTTCTAGGTCGGTACCCCTCCCTGACCCTTCTAGGTCGGTACCCCTCCCTGACCCTTCTAGGTCGGTACCCCTTCCCAACCCCATCCCTTCTAGTTCGGTACCCCTCCCTGACCCTTCTAGGTCGGTACCCCTCCCTAAGCCCAACCATTCCAGGTCAGTACCCCACCCTAACCCTTCTAGGTCGATACCCCTCCCTAACCCTTCTTGGTCGGTACCCCTCCCTGACCCTTCTAGGTTGGTACCCCTCCCTGACCCTTCTAGGTCGGTACCCCTCCCTGACCCTTCTAGGTCGGTACCCCTCCCTGACCCTTCTAGGTCGGTACCCCTCCCCGACCCTTCTAGGTCGGTACCCCTCCCCGACCCTTCTAGGTCGGTACCCCTCCCTGACCCTTCTAGGTCGGTAACCCTCCCTAACCCCAACCCTTCTAGGTCGGTACCCCTCCCTAACCCTTCTAGGTCGCTACCCCTCCCTAACCCTTCTAGGTTGGTACCCCTACCTGACCCTTCTAGGTCGGTACCCCTCCCTAACCCTTCTAGGTCGGTACCCCACCCTAACCCTTCCAGGTCGGTACCCCTCCCTAACCCTTCTAGGTTGGTACCCTTCCCTGACCCTTCTAGGTCGGTACCCCTCCCTGACCCTTCTAGGTCGGTACCCCTCCCTGACCCTTCTAGGTCGGTACCCCTTCCCAACCCCATCCCTTCTAGGTCGGTACCCCTCCCTGACCCTTCTAGGTCGGTACCCCTCCCTAAGCCCAACCCTTCCAGGTCAGTACCCCACCCTAACCCTTCTAGGTCGATACCCCTCCATAACCCTTCTTGGTCTGTACCCCTCCCTGACCCTTCTAGGTCGGTACCCCTCCCTGTCCCTTCTAGGTCGGTACCCCTCCCTGACCCTTCTAGGTCGGTACCCCTCCCCGACCCTTCTAGGTCGGTACCCCTCCCCGACCCTTCTAGGTCGGTACCCCTCCCCGACCCTTCTAGGTCGGTACCCTCCCCGACCCTTCTAGGTCGGTACCCCTCCCCGACCCTTCTAGGTCGGTACCCCTCCCCGACCCTTCTAGTTCGGTACCCCTCCCCGACCCTTCTAGGTCGGTAACCCTCCCCGACCCTTCTTGGTCTGTACCCCTCCCTGACCCTTCTAGGTCGGTACCCCTCCCTGTCCCTTCTAGGTCGGTAACCCTCCCTAACCCTTCTAGGTCAGTACCCCTCCCTAACCCTTCTAGGTCGCTACCCCTCCCTGACCCTTCTAGGTCGGTACCCCTCCCTGACCCTTCTAGGTCGGTACCCCTCCCTGACCCTTCTAGGTCGGTACCCCTCCCTGACCCTTCTAGGTCGGTACACCTCCCTGACCCTTCTAGGTCGGTACCCCTCCCTGACCCTTCTAGGTCGGTACCCCTCCCTAACCCCAACCCTTCTAGGTCGGTACCCCTCCCTAACCCTTCTAGGTTGGTACCCCTCCCTAACCCTTCTAGGTTGGTACCCCTCCCTGACCCTTCTAGGTTGGTACCCCTCCCTGACCCTTCTCACTCACCCTTCTAGGTCGGTACCCCTCCCTAATCCTTCTAGGTCGGTACCCCTTCCCAACCCCATCCCTTCTAGGTTGGTACCCCTCCCTGACCCTTCTAGGTCGGTACCCCTCCCCGACCCTTCTAGGTCGGTACCCTCCCCGACCCTTCTAGGTCGGTACCCCTCCCCGACCCTTCTAGGTCGGTACCCCTCCCCGACCATTCTAGGTCAGTAACCCTCCCCGACCCTTCTAGGTCGGTACCCCTCCCCGACCCTTCTAGGTCGGTACCCCTCCCTAACCCCAACCCTTCTAGGTCTGTAACCCTCCCTAACCCTTCTAGGTCAGTACCCCTCCCTAACCCAAACCCTTATAGGTCAGTACCCCTCCCTAACCCTTCTAGGTCGCTACCCCTCCCTAACCCTTCTAGGTCGGTACCCCTCCCTGACCCTTCTAGGTCGGTACCCCTCCCTAAGCCCAACCCTTCCAGGTCAGTACCCCACCCTAACCCTTCTAGGTCGATACCCCTCCATAACCCTTCTTGGTCTGTACCCCTCCCTGACCCTTCTAGGTCGGTACCCCTCCCTGTCCCTTCTTGGTCTGTACCCCTCCCTGACCCTTCTAGGTCGGTACCCCTCCCTGTCCCTTCTAGGTCGGTAACCCTCCCTAACCCTTCTAGGTCAGTACCCCTCCCTAACCCTTCTAGGTCGCTACCCCTCCCTAACCCTTCTAGGTCGGTACCCCTCCCTGACCCTTCTAGGTCGGTACCCCTCCCTGACCCTTCTAGGTCGGTACCCCTCCCTGACCCTTCTAGGTCGGTACACCTCCCTGACCCTTCTAGGTCGGTACCCCTCCCTGACCCTTCTAGGTCGGTACCCCTCCCTAACCCCAACCCTTCTAGGTCGGTACCCCTCCCTAACCCTTCTAGGTTGGTACCCCTCCCTAACCCTTCTAGGTTGGTACCCCTCCCTGACCCTTCTAGGTTGGTACCCCTCCCTGACCCTTCTCACTCACCCTTCTAGGTCGGTACCCCTCCCTAACCCTTCTAGGTCGGTACCCCTTCCCAACCCCATCCCTTCTAGGTTGGTACCCCTCCCTGACCCTTCTAGGTCGGTACCCCTCCCTGACCCTTCTAGGTCGGTACCCCTCCCCGACCCTTCTAGGTTGGTACCCCTCCCCGACCCTTCTAGGTCGGTACCCTCCCCGACCCTTCTAGGTCGGTACCCCTCCCCGACCCTTCTAGGTCGGTACCCCTCCCCG
Organism: Salmo salar; assembly: GCF_965601325.2. Classification (NCBI taxonomy): domain Eukaryota; kingdom Metazoa; phylum Chordata; class Actinopteri; order Salmoniformes; family Salmonidae; genus Salmo; species Salmo salar. The sequence continues at coordinate 154,118 of NW_027675336.1, forward strand.
ACCATTCTAGGTCAGTAACCCTCCCCGACCCTTCTAGGTCGGTACCCCTCCCCGACCCTTCTAGGTCGGTACCCCTCCCTAACCCCAACCCTTCTAGGTCTGTAACCCTCCCTAACCCTTCTAGGTCAGTACCCCTCCCTAACCCAAACCCTTATAGGTCAGTACCCCTCCCTAACCCTTCTAGGTCGCTACCCCTCCCTAACCCTTCTAGGTCGGTACCCCTCCCTGACCCTTCTAGGTCGGTACCCCTCCCTGACCCTTCTAGGTCGCTACCCCTCCCTAACCCTTCTAGGTCGGTACCCCTCCCTGACCCTTCTAGGTCGGTACACCTCCCTGACCCTTCTAGGTCGGTACCCCTCCCTGACCCTTCTAGGTCGGTACCCCTCCCTAACCCCAACCCATCTAAGTCAGTACCCCTCCCTAACCCCAACCCTTCTAGGTCGGTACCCCTCCCTAACCCTTCTAGGTTGGTACCCCTCCCTAACCCTTCTAGGTCGGTACCCTTCCCTGACCCTTCTAGGTTGGTACTCCTCCCTGACCCTTCTCACTGACCCTTCTAGGTCGGTACCCCTCCCTGACCCTTCTAGGTCAGTACCCCTCCCTAACCCTCCTAGGTCGGTACCCCTTCCCAACCCCATCCCTTCTAGGTTGGTACCCCTCCCTGACCCTTCTAGGTCGGTACCCCTCCCTGACCCTTCTAGGTCGGTACCCCTCCCTGACCCTTCTAGGTCGGTACCCCTTCCCAACCCCATCCCTTCTAGGTCGGTACCCCTCCCTGACCCTTGTAGGTCGGTACCCCTCCCCGACCCTTCTAGGTCGGTAACCCTCCCCGACCCTTCTAGGTCGGTACCCCTCCCCGACCCTTCTAGGTTGGTACCCCTCCCTGACCCTTCTAGGTCGGTACCCCTCCCTAACCCTTCTAGGTCGGTACCCCACCCTAACCCTTCCAGGTCGGTACCCCTCCCTAACCCTTCTAGGTTGGTACCCTTCCCTGACCCTTCTAGGTCGGTACCCCTCCCTGACCCTTCTAGGTCGGTACCCCTCCCTGACCCTTCTAGGTCGGTACCCCTTCCCAACCCCATCCCTTCTAGTTCGGTACCCCTCCCTGACCCTTCTAGGTCGGTACCCCTCCCTAAGCCCAACCATTCCAGGTCAGTACCCCACCCTAACCCTTCTAGGTCGATACCCCTCCCTAACACTTCTTGGTCGGTACCCCTCCCTAACCCCAACCCTTCTAGGTCGGTACCCCTCCCTAACCCTTCTAGGTCGCTACCCCTCCCTAACCCTTCTAGGTTGGTACCCCTACCTGACCCTTCTAGGTCGGTACCCCTACCTAACCCTTCTAGGTCGGTACCCCTCCCTGACCCTTCTAGGTCGGTACCCCTCCCCGACCCTTCTAGGTCGGTACCCCTCCCCGACCCTTCTAGGTCGGTACCCCTCCCCGACCCTTCTAGGTCGGTACCCTCCCCGACCCTTCTAGGTCGGTACCCCTCCCCGACCCTTCTAGGTCGGTACCCCTCCCCGACCCTTCTAGTTCGGTACCCCTCCCCGACCCTTCTAGGTCGGTAACCCTCCCCGACCCTTCTAGGTCGGTACCCCTCCCCGACCCTTCTAGGTCGGTACCCCTCCCCGACCCTTCTAGGTCGGTACCCCTCCCTAACCCCAACCCTTCTAGGTCGGTAACCCTCCCTAACCCTTCTAGGTCAGTACCCCTCCCTAACCCTTCTAGGTCGCTACCCCTCCCTAACCCTTCTAGGTCGGTACCCCTCCCTGACCCTTCTAGGTCAGTACCCCTCCCTGACCCTTCTAGGTCGGTACCCCTCCCTGACCCTTCTAGGTCGGTACACCTCCCTGACCCTTCTAGGTCGGTACCCCTCCCTGACCCTTCTAGGTCGGTACCCCTCCCTGACCCTTCTAGGTCGGTACCCCTCCCTAACCCCAACCCTTCTAGGTCGGTACCCCTCCCTAACCCTTCTAGGTTGGTACCCCTCCCTAACCCTTCTAGGTTGGTACCCCTCCCTGACCCTTCTAGGTTGGTACCCCTCCCTAACCCTTCTCACTCACCATTCTAGGTCGGTACCCCTCCCTAACCCTTCTAGGTCGGTACCCCTTCCCAACCCCATCCCTTCTAGGTTGGTACCCCTCCCTGACCCTTCTAGGTCGGTACCCCTCCCTGACCCTTCTAGGTCTGTACCCCTCCCTGACCCTTCTAGGTCGGTACCCCGTCCCAACCCCATCCCTTCTAGGTCGGTACCCCTCCCTGACCCTTCTAGGTCGGTACCACTCCCTGACACTTCTAGGTCGGTACCCCTCCCTGACCCTTCTAGGTCGGTACCCTCCCCGACCCTTCTAGGTCGGTACCCCTCCCCGACCCTTCTAGGTCGGTACCCCTCCCTAACCCCAACCCTTCTAGGTCGGTACCCCTCCCTAACCCCAACCCTTCTAGGTCGGTACCCCTTCCCAACCCCATCCCTTCTAGGTCGGTACCCCTCCCTAACCCCAACCCTTCTAAGTCAGTACCCCTCCCTAACCCCAACCCTTCTAGGTCGGTACCCCTCCCTAACCCTTCTAGGTCTGTACCCCTCCCTGACCCTTCTAGGTTGGTACCCCTACCTGACCCTTCTCCCTGACCCTTCTCGGTCGGTACCCCTCCCTGACCCTTCTAGGTCGGTACCCCTCCCTAACCCTTCTAGGTCGGTACCCCTTCCCAACCCCATCCCTTCTAGGTTGGTACCCCTCCCTGACCCTTCTAGGTCGGTACCCCTCCCTGACCCTTCTAGGTCGGTACCCATCCCTGACCCTTCTAGGTCGGTACCCTTTCCCAACCCCATCCCTTCTAGGTCGGTACCCCTCCCTGACCCTTCTAGGTCGGTACCCCTCCCTAACCCCAAACCCTTCCGGGTCGGTACCCCTCCCTAAGCCCAACCCTTCCAGGTCAGTACCCCTCCCTGACCCTTCTAGGTCGGTACCCCTCCCTGACCCTTCTAGGTCGGTACCCCTCCCTGACCCTTCTAGGTCGCTACCCCTCCCTGACCCTTCTACGTCGGTACCCCTCCCTGACCATTCTAGGTCGGTACCCCTCCCTGACCCTTCTAGGTCGGTACCCCTACCTGACCCTTCTAGGTCGGTACCCCTCCCTGACCCTTCTAGGTCGGTACCCCTCCCTGACCCTTCTAGGTCGGTACCCCTTCCCAACCCCATCCCTTCTAGGTTGGTACCCCTCCCTGACCCTTCTAGGTCGGTACCCCTCCCTGACCCTTCTAGGTCGGTACCCCTCCCTGACCCTTCTAGGTCGGTACCCCTTCCCAACCCCATCCCTTCTAGGTCGGTACCCCTCCCTGACCCTTCTAGGTCGGTACCCCTCCCTGACCCTTCTAGGTCGGTACCCCTCCCTGACCATCTAGGTCGGTACCCCTCCCCGACCCTTCTAGGTCGGTACCCCTCCCCGACCCTTCTAGGTCGGTACCCTCACCGACCCTTCTAGGTCGGTACCCCTCCCCGACCCTTCTAGGTCGGTACCCCTCCCCGACCCTTCTAGGTCGGTACCCCTCCCCGACCCTTCTAGGTCGGTACCCCTCCGCGACCCTTCTAGGTCGGTAACCCTCCCCGACCCTTCTAGGTCGGTACCCCTCCCCGACCCTTCTAGGTCGGTACACCTCCCTGACACTTCTAGGTCGGTACACCTCCTACCCTCAACCCTTCTAGGTCGGTACCCCTCCCTAACCCTTCTAGGTCGCTACCCCTCCCTAACTCTTCTAGGTCTGTACCCTTCCCTGACCCTTCTAGGTCGGTACCCCTCCCTGACCCTTCTAGGTCGGTACCCCTCCCTGACCCTTCTAGGTCGGTACCCCTCCCTGACCCTTCTAGGTCGGTACCCCTCCCTGACCCTTCTAGGTCGGTACCCCTCCCTGAACCTTCTAGGTCGGTACCCCTCCCTGACCCTTCTAGGTCGGTACCCCTCCCTGACCCTTCTAGGTCGGTACCCCTCCCTTACCCCAACCCTTCTAAGTCAGTAACCCTCCCTAACCCCAACCCTTCTAGGTCGGTACCCCTCCCTAACCCTTCTAGGTCGGTACCCCTCCCTAACCCTTTTAGGTTGGTACCCCTCCCTAACCCTTCTAGGTCGGTACCCCTCCCTGACCCTTCTAGGTTGGTACCCCTACCTGACCCTTCTCCCTGACCCTTCTCGGTCGGTACCCCTCCCTGACCCTTCTAGGTCGGTACCCCTCCCTCCCTTCTAGGTCGGTACCCCTTCCCAACCCCATCCCTTCTAGGTTGGTACCCCTCCCTGACCCTTCTAGGTCGGTACCCCTCCCTGACCCTTCTAGGTCGGTACCCCTTCCCAACCCCGTCCCTTCTAGGTCGGTACCCCTCCCTGACCCATCTAGGTCGGTGCCCCTCCCTGACCCTTCTAGGTCGGTACCCCTCCCTAACCCCAACCCTTCCGGGTCGGTACCCCTCCCTAAGCCCAACCCTTCCAGGTCAGTACCCCTCCCTGACCCTTATAGGTCGGTACCGCTCCCTGACCCTTCTAGGTCGCTACCCCTCCCTGACCCTTCTACGTCGGTACCCCTCCCTGACCCTTCTAGGTCGGTACCCCTCCCTGACCCTTCTAGGTCGGTACCCCTCCCTGACCCTTCTAGGTCGGTACCCCTCCCTGACCCTTATAGGTCGGTACCCCTCCCTAACCCTTCTAGGTCGGTACCCCACCCTAACCCTTCCAGGTCGGTACCCCTCCCTAACCCTTCTAGGTCGGTACCTCTCCCTAACCCTTCTAGGTCGGTACCCCTCCCTAACCCTTCTAGGTCGGTACCCCTCCCTGACCCTTCTAGGTTGGTACCCCTACCTGAACCTTCTCCCTGACCCTTCTAGGTCGGTACCCCTCCCTGACCCTTCTAGGTCGGTACCCCTCCCTAACCCTTCTAGGTCGGTACCCCTTCCCAACCCCATCCCTTCTAGGTTGGTACCCTTCCCTGACCCTTCTAGGTCGGTACCCCTCCCTGACCCTTCTAGGTCGGTACCCCTTCCCAACCCTTCTAGGTCGGTACCCCTCCCTGACCCTTCTAGGTCGGTACCCCTCCCTGACCCTTCTAGGTCGGTACCCCTCCCTGACCCTTCTAGGTTGGTACCCTTCCCTGACCCTTCTAGGTCGGTACCCCTCCCTAACCCTTTTAGGTTGGTACCCCTCCCTAACCCCAACCCTTCTAAGTCAGTACCCCTCCCTAACCCCAACCCTTCTAGGTCGGTACCCCTCCCTAACCCTTCTAGGTCGGTACCCCTCCCTGACCCTTCTAGGTTGGTACCCCTACCTGACCCCTCTCCCTGACCCTTCTCGGTCGGTACCCCTCCCTGACCCTTCTAGGTCGGTACCCCTCCCTCCCTTCTAGGTCGGTACCCCTTCCCAACCCCATCCCTTCTAGGTTGGTACCCCTCCCTGACCCTTCTAGGTCGGTACCCCTCCCTGACCCTTCTAGGTCGGTACCCCTTCCCAACCCCGTCCCTTCTAGGTCGGTACCCCTCCCTGACCCTTCTAGGTCGGTGCCCCTCCCTGACCCTTCTAGGTCGGTACCCCTCCCTAACCCCAACCCTTCCGGGTCGGTACCCCTCCCTAAGCCCAACCCTTCCAGGTCAGTACCCCTCCCTGACCCTTATAGGTCGGTACCCCTCCCTGACCCTTCTAGGTCGCTACCCCTCCCTGACCCTTCTACGTCGGTACCCCTCCCTGACCCTTCTAGGTCGGTACCCCTCCCTGACCCTTCTAGGTCGGTACCCCTCCCTGACCCTTCTAGGTCGGTACCCCTCCCTGACCCTTCTAGGTCGGTACCCCTCCCTGACCCTTCTAGGTCGGTACCCCTCCCTGACCCTTCTAGGTCGGTACCCCTTCCCAACCCCATCCCTTCTAGGTCGGTACCCCTCCCTGACCCTTCTAGGTCGGTACCCCTCCCTGACCCTTCTAGGTCGGTACCCCTCCCTGACCCTTCTAGGTCGGTACCCCTCCCCGACCCTTCTAGGTCGGTACCCCTCCCCGACCCTTCTAGGTCGGTACCCCTCCCCGACCCTTCTAGGTCGGTACCCCTCCCCGACCCTTCTAGGTCGGTAACCCTCCCCGACCCTTCTAGGTCGGTACCCCTCCCTGACCCTTCTAGGTCGCTACCCCTCCCTAACTCCTCTAGGTCGGTACCCCTCCCTGACCCTTCTAGGTCGGTACCCCTCTCTGACCCTTCTAGGTCGGTACCCCTCCCTGACCCTTCTAGGTTGGTACCCCTCCCTGACCCTTCTCACTGACCCTTCTAGGTCGGTACCCCTCCCTGACCCTTCTAGGTCAGTACCCCTCCCTAACCCTTCTAGGTCGGTACCCCTTCCCAACCCCATCCCTTCTAGGTTGGTACCCCTCACTGACCCTTCTAGGTCTGTACCCCTCCCTGACCCTTCTAGGTCGGTACCCCTCCCTGACCCTTCTATGTCGGTACCCCTTCCCAACCCCATCCCTTCTAGGTCGGTACCCCTCCCTGACCCTTCTAGGTCGGTACCCTCCCCGACCCTTCTAGGTTGGTACCCCTCCCCGACCCTTCTAGGTCGGTACCCCTCCCCGACCCTTCTAGGTCGGTAACCCTCCCCGACCCTTCTAGGTCGGTACCCCTCCCTAACCCTTCTAGGTCGCTACCCCTCCCTAACTCCTCTAGGTCGGTACCCCTCCCTGACCCTTCTAGGTCGGTACCCCTCTCTGACCCTTCTAGGTATGTACCCCTCCCTAACCCTTCTAGGTCGGTACCCCCTCCCTAACCCTTCTAGGTCGGTACACCTCCCTTACCCTTCTAGGTCGGTACCCCTTCCCAACCCCATCCCTTCTAGGTCGGTTCCCCTCCCTGACCCTTCTAGGTCGGTACCCCTCCCTGACCCTTCTAGGTTGGTACCCCTCCATAACCCTTCTAGGTCGGTACCCCTCCCTGACCCTTCTAGGTTGGTACCCCTCCCTGACCCTTCTCACTGACCCTTCTAGGTCGGTACCCCTCCCTGACCCTTCTAGGTCAGTACCCCTCCCTAACCCTTCTAGGTCGGTACCCCTTCCCAACCCCATCCCTTCTAGGTTGGTACCCCTCCCTGACCCTTCTAGGTCGGTACCCCTCCCTGACCCTTCTAGGTCGGTACCCCTCCCTGACCCTTCTAGGTCGGTACACCTCCCTGACCCTTCTAGGTCGGTACCCCTCCCTGACCCTTCTAGGTCGGTACCCCTCCCTGACCCTTCAAGGTCGTTACCCCTCCCTAACCCCCACCCTTCTAAGTCAGTACCCCTCCGTAACCCCAACCCTTCTAGGTCGGTACCCCTCCCTAACCCTTCTAGGTTGGTACCCCTCCCTAACCCTTCTAGGTCGGTACCCCTGCCTGACCCTTCTAGGTCGGTACACCTCCCTGACCCTTCTCGGTCGGTACCCCTCCCTGACCCTTCTAGGTCGGTACCCCTCCCTAACCCTTCTAGGTCGGTACCCCTTCCCAACCCCATCCCCTCTAGGTTGGTACCCCTCCCTGACCCTTCTAGGTCGGTACCCCTCCCTGACCCTTCTAGGTCGGTACCCCTTCCCAAACCCGTCCCTTCTAGGTCGGTACCCCTCCCTGACCCTTCTAGGTCGGTGCCCCTCCCTGACCCTTCTAGGTCGGTACCCCTCCCTAACCCCAACCCTTCCGGGTCGGTACCCCTCCCTAAGCCCAACCCTTCCAGGTCAGTACCCCTCCCTGACCCTTCTAGGTCGGTACCCTTCCCTGACCCTTCTAGGTCGCTACCCCTCCCTGACCCTTCTACGTCGGTACCCCTCCCTGACCCTTCTAGGTCGGTACCCCTCCCTGACCCTTCTAGGTCGGTACCCCTCCCTGACCCTTCTAGGTCGGTACCCCTCCCTGACCCTTCTAGGTCGGTACCCCTCCCTAACCCTTCTAGGTCGGTACCCCACCCTAACCCTTCCAGGTCGGTACCTCTCCCTAACCCTTCTAGGTCGGTACCCCTCCCTAACCCTTCTAGGTCGGTACCCCTCCCTGACCCTTCTAGGTTGGTACCCCTACCTGACCCTTCTCCCTGACCCTTCTAGGTCGGTACCCCTCCCTGACCCTTCTAGGACGGTACCCCTCCCTAACCCTTCTAGGTCGGTACCCCTTCCCAACCCCATCCCTTCTAGGTTGGTACCCTTCCCTGACCCTTCTAGGTCGGTACCCCTCCCTGACCCTTCTAGGTCGGTACCCCTCCCTGACCCTTCTAGGTCGGTACCCCTTCCCAACCCCATCCCTTCTAGGTCGGTACCCCTCCCTGACCCTTCTAGGTCGCACCCCTCCCTAAGCCCAACCCTTCCAGGTCAGTACCCCACCCTAACCCTTCTAGTTCGGTACCCCACCCTAACCCTTCTAGGTCGGTACCCCACCCTAACCCTTCTAGGTCGGTACCCCTCCCTGACCCTTCTAGGTCGCTACCCCTCCCTAACCCTTCTAGGTAGGTACCCCTCCCTGACCCTTCTAGGTCGGTACACCTCCCTGACCCTTCTAGGTCGGTACCCCTCCCTGACCCTTCTAGGTCGGTACCCCTCCCTAACCCCAACCCTTCTAAGTCAGTACCCCTCCCTAACCCCAACCCTTCTAGGTCGGTACCCCTCCCTAACCCTTCTAGGTTGGTACCCCTCCCTAACCCTTCTAGGTCGGTACCCCTCCCTGACCCTTCTAGGTTGGTACTCCTCCCTGACCCTTCTCACTGACCCTTCAAGGTCGGTACCCCTCCCTGACCCTTCTAGGTCGGTACCCCTCCCTAACCCTTCTAGGTCGGTACCCCTTCCCAACCCCATCCCTTCTAGGTTGGTACCCCTCCCTGACCCTTCTAGGTCGGTACCCCTCCCTGACCCTTCTAGGTCGGTACCCCTCCCTGACCCTTCTAGGTCGGTACCCCTTCCCAACCCCATCCCTTCTAGGTCGGTACCCCTCCCTGACCCTTGTAGGTCGGTACCCCTCCCTGACCCTTCTAGGTCGGTAACCCTCCCCGACCCTTCTAGGTCGGTACCCCTCCCCGACCCTTCTAGGTTGGTACCCCTCCCTGACCCTTCTAGGTCGGTACCCCTCCCTAACCCCAACCCTTCTAGGTCGGTACCCCTCCCTAACCCTTCTAGGTCGCTACCCCTCCCTAACCCTTCTAGGTTGGTACCCCTACCTGACCCTTCTCCCTGACCCTTCTAGGTCGGTACCCCACCCTAACCCTTCCAGGTCGGTACCCCTCCCTAACCCTTCTAGGTTGGTACCCTTCCCTGACCCTTCTAGGTCGGTACCCCTCCCTGACCCTTCTAGGTCGGTACCCCTCCCTGACCCTTCTAGGTCGGTACCCCTTCCCAACCCCATCCCTTCTAGGTCGGTACCCCTCCCTGACCCTTCTAGGTCGTTACCCCTCCCTAAGCCCAACCCTTCCAGGTCAGTACCCCACCCTAACCCTTCTAGGTCGATACCCCTCCCTAACCCTTCTTGGTCGGTACCCCTCCCTGACCCTTCTAGGTCGGTACCCCTCCCTGACCCTTCTAGGTCGGTACCCCTCCCCGACCCTTCTAGGTCGGTACCCCTCCCCGACCCTTCTAGGTCGGTACCCCTCCCCGACCCTTCTAGGTCGGTATCCCTCCCCGACCCTTCTAGGTCGGTATCCCTCCCCGACCCTTCTAGGTCGGTACCCCTCCCCGACCCTTCTAGGTTGGTACCCATCCCTGACCCTTCTAGGTCGGTACCCCTCCCTAACCCCAACCCTTCTAGGTCGGTACCCCTCCCTAACCCTTCTAGGTCGCTACCCCTCCCTAACCCTTCTAGGTTGGTACCCCTACCTGACCCTTCTCCCTGACCCTTCTAGGTCGGTACCCCTCCCTAACCCTTCTAGGTCGGTACCCCACCCTAACCCTTCCAGGTCGGTACCCCTCCCTAACCCTTCTAGGTTGTTACCCTTCCCTGACCCTTCTAGGTCGGTACCCCTCCCTGACCCTTCTAGGTCGGTACCCCTCCCTGACCCTTCTAGGTCGGTACCCCTTCCCAACCCCATCCCTTCTAGGTCGGTACCCCTCCCTGACCCTTCTAGGTCGGTACCCCTCCCTAAGCCCAACCCTTCCAGTTCAGTACCCCACCCTGACCCTTCTAGGTCAGTACCCCTCCCTAACCCTTCTAGGTCGGTACCCCTTCCCAACCCCATCCCTTCTAGGTTGGTACCCCTCACTGTCCCTTCTAGGTCTGTACCCCTCCCTGACCCTTCTAGGTCGGTACCCCTCCCTGACCCTTCTAGGTCGGTACCCCTTCCCAACCCCATCCCTTCTAGGTCGGTACCCCTCCCTGTCCCTTCTAGGTCGGTACCCCTCCCTGACCCTTCTAGGTCGGTACCCCTCCCCGACCCTTCTAGGTCGGTACCCCTCCCCGACCCTTCTAGGTCGGTACCCCTCCCCGACCCTTCTAGGTCGGTACCCCTCCCCGACCCTTCTAGGTCGGTACCCTCCCCGACCCTTCTAGGTCGGTACCCCTCCCCGACCCTTCTAGTTCGGTACCCCTCCCCGACCCTTCTAGGTCGGTAACCCTCCCCGACCCTTCTAGGTCGGTACCCCTCCCCAACCCTTCTAGGTCGGTACCCCTCCCTAACCCCAACCCTTCTAGGTCGGTAACCCTCCCTAACCCTTCTAGGTCAGTACCCCTCCCTAACCCTTCTAGGTCGCTACCCCTCCCTAACCCTTCTAGGTCGGTACCCCTCCCTGACCCTTCTAGGTCGGTACCCCTCCCTGACCCTTCTAGGTCGGTACCCCTCCCTGACCCTTCTAGGTCGGTACACCTCCCTGACCCTTCTAGGTCGGTACCCCTCCCTGACCCTTCTAGGTCGGTACCCCTCCCTGACCCTTCTAGGTCGGTACCCCTCCCTAACCCCAACCCTTCTAGGTCGGTACCCCTCCCTAACCCTTCTAGGTTGGTACCCCTCCCTAACCCTTCTAGGTTGGTACCCCTCCCTGACCCTTCTAGGTTGGTACCCCTTCCTGACCCTTCTCACTCACCCTTCTAGGTCGGTACCCCTCCCTAACCCTTCTAGGTCGGTACCCCTTCCCAACCCCATCCCTTCTAGGTTGGTACCCCTCCCTGACCCTTCTAGGTCGGTACCCCTCCCTGACCCTTCTAGGTCTGTACCCCTCCCTGACCCTTCTAGGTCGGTACCCCCGTCCCAACCCAGTCCCTTCTAGGTCGGTACCCCTCCCTGACCCTTCTAGGTCGGTACCACTCCCTGACCCTTCTAGGTCGGTACCCCTCCCTGACCCTTCTAGGTCGGTACCCTCCCCGACCCTTCTAGGTCGGTACCCCTCCCCGACCCTTCTAGGTCGGTACCCCTCCCCGACCCTTCTAGGTCGGTACCCCTCCCCGACACTTCTAGGTCGGTAACCCTCCCCGACCCTTCTAGGTCGGTACCCCTCCCTAACCCTTCTAGGTCGGTACCCCTCCCTAACCCCAACCCTTCTAGGTCGGTACCCCTCCCTATCCCTTCTAGGTCGCTACCCCTCCCTAACTCTTCTAGGTCGGTACCCCTCCCTGACCCTTCTAGGTCGGTACCCCTCCTTGACCCTTCTAGGTCGGTACCCCTCCCTGACCCTTCTAGGTCGGTACCCCTCCCTGACCCTTCTAGGTCGGTACCCCTCCCTGACCCTTCTAGGTCGTTACCCCTCCCTGACCCTTCTAGGTCGGTACCCCTCCCTTACCCCAACCCTTCTAAGTCAGTAACCCTCCCTAACCCCAACCCTTCTAGGTCGGTACCCCTCCCTAACCCTTCTAGGTCGGAACCCCTCCCTAACCCTAATAGGTTGGTACCCCTCCCTAACCCTTCTAGGTCGGTACCCCTCCCTAACCCTTCTAGGTCGGTACCCCTCCCTGACCCTTCTAGGTTGGTACCCCTCCCTGACCCTTCTCACTGACCCTTCTAGGTCGTTACCCCTCCCTGACCCTTCTACGTCGGTACCCCTCCCTGACCCTTCTAGGTTGGTACCCCTCCCTGACCCTTCTAGGTTGGTACCCCTCCCTGACCCTTCTCCCTGACCCTTCTAGGTCGGTACCCCTCCCTAACCCTTCTAGGTCGGTACCCCACCCTAACCCTTCCAGGTCGGTACCCCTCCCTAACCCTTCTAGGTTGTTACCCTTCCCTGACCCTTCTAGGTCGGTACCCCTCCCTGACCCTTCTAGGTCGGTACCCCTCCCTGACCCTTCTAGGTCGGTACCCCTCCCTGACCCTTCTAGGTCGGTACCCCTCCCTGACCCTTCTAGGTCGGTACCCCTCCCTAACCCCAACCCTTCTAGGTCGGTACCCCTCCCTAACCCTTCTAGGTTGGTACCCCTCCCTAACCCTTCTAGGTTGGTACCCCTCCCTGACCCTTCTATGTTGGTACCCCTCCCTGACCCTTCTCACTCACCCTTCTAGGTCGGTACCCCTCCCTAACCCTTCTAGGTCGGTACCACTTCCCAACCCCATCCTTTCTAGGTCGGTACCCCTCCCCGACCCTTCTAGGTCGGTACCCTCCCCGACCCTTCTAGGTCGGTACCCTAACCCTTCTAGGTCGCTACCCCTCCCTAACCCTTCTAGGTCGGTACCCCTCCCTGACCCTTCTAGGTCGGTACCCCTCCCTGACCCTTCTAGGTCGGTACCCCTCCCTGACCCTTCTAGGTCGGTACCCCTCCCTAACCCCAACCCTTCTAGGTCGGTACCCCTCCCTAACCCTTCTAGGTTGGTACCCCTCCCTAACCCTTCTAGGTTGGTACCCCTCCCTGACCCTTCTAGGTCGGTACCCCTCCCTGACCCTTCTAGGTCGGTACCCCTCCCTGACCCTTCTAGGTCGGTACCCCTCCCTAACCCCAACCCTTCTAGGTCGGTACCCCTCCCTAACCCTTCTAGGTTGGTACCCCTCCCTAACCCTTCTAGGTTGGTACCCCTCCCTGACCCTTCTAGGTTGGTACCCCTCCCTGACCCTTCTCACTCACCCTTCTAGGTCGGTACCCCTCCCTAACCCTTCTAGGTCGGTACCCCTTCCCAACCCCATCCCTTCTAGGTTGGTACCCCTCCCTGACCCTTCTAGGTCGGTACCCCTCCCTGACCCTTCTAGGTCTGTACCCCTCCCTGACCCTTCTAGGTCGGTACCCCGTCCCAACCCAGTCCCTTCTAGGTCGGTACCCCTCCCTGACCCTTCTAGGTCGGTACCACTCCCTGACCCTTCTAGGTCGGTACCCCTCCCTGACCCTTCTAGGTCGGTACCCTCCCCGACCCTTCTAGGTCGGTACCCCTCCCCGACCCTTCTAGGTCGGTACCCCTCCCCGACCCTTCTAGGTCGGTACCCCTCCCCGACACTTCTAGGTCGGTAACCCTCCCCGACCCTTCTAGGTCGGTACCCCTCCCTAACCCTTCTAGGTCAGTACCCCTCCCTAACCCCAACTCTTCTAGGTCGGTACCCCTCCCTATCCATTCTAGGTCGCTACCCCTCCCTAACTCTTCTAGGTCGGTACCCCTCCCTGACCCTTCTAGGTCGGTACCCCTCCTTGACCCTTCTAGGTCGGTACCCCTCCCTGACCCTTCTAGGTCGGTACCCCTCCCTGACCCTTCTAGGTCGGTACCCCTCCCTGACCCTTCTAGGTCGTTACCCCTCCCTGACCCTTCTAGGTCGGTACCCCTCCCTTACCCCAACCCTTCTAAGTCAGTAACCCTCCCTAACCCCAACCCTTCTAGGTCGGTACCCCTCCCTAACCCTTCTAGGTCGGTACCCCTCCCTAACCCTTCTAGGTCGGTACCCCTCCCTAACCCTTCTAGGTTGGTACCCCTCCCTAACCCTTCTAGGTCGGTACCCCTCCCTAACCCTTCTAGGTCGGTACCCCTCCCTGACCCTTCTAGGTTGGTACCCCTCCCTGACCCTTCTCACTGACCCTTCTAGGTCGTTACCCCTCCCTGACCCTTCTACGTCGGTACCCCTCCCTGACCCTTCTAGCTTGGTACCCCTCCCTGACCCTTCTAGGTTGGTACCCCTCCCTGACCCTTCTCCCTGACCCTTCTAGGTCGGTACCCCTCCCTAACCCTTCTAGGTCGGTACCCCACCCTAACCCTTCCAGGTCGGTACCCCTCCCTAACCCTTCTAGGTTGTTACCCTTCCCTGACCCTTCTAGGTCGGTACCCCTCCCTGACCCTTCTAGGTCGGTACCCCTCCCTGACCCTTCTAGGTCGGTACCCCTTCCCAACCCCATCCCTTCTAGGTCGGTACCCCTCCCTGACCCTTCTAGGTCGGTACCCCTCCCTAAGCCCAACCCTTCCAGTTCAGTACCCCACCCTAACCCTTCTAGGTCGATACCCCTCCCTAACCCTTCTTGGTCTGTACCCCTCCCTGACCCTTCTAGGTCGGTACCCCTCCCTGTCCCTTCTAGGTCGGTACCCCTCCCCGACCCTTCTAGGTCGGTACCCCTCCCCGACCCTTCTAGGTCGGTACCCCTCCCCGACCCTTCTAGGTCGGTACCCCTCCCCGACCCTTCTAGGTCGGTACCCCTCCCCGACCCTTCTAGGTCGGTACCCTCCCCGACCCTTCTAGGTCGGTACCCCTCCCCGACCCTTCTAGGTCGGTACCCCTCCCCGACCCTTCTAGTTCGGTACCCCTCCCCGACCCTTCTAGGTCGGTAACCCTCCCCGACCCTTCTAGGTCGGTACCCCTCCCCAACCCTTCTAGGTCGGTACCCCTCCCTAACCCCAACCCTTCTAGGTCGGTAACCCTCCCTGACCCTTCTAGGTCAGTACCCCTCCCTAACCCTTCTAGGTCGCTACCCCTCCCTGACCCTTCTAGGTCGGTACCCCTCCCTGACCCTTCTAGGTCGGTACCCCTCCCTGACCCTTCTAGGTCGGTACCCCTCCCTGACCCTTCTAGGTCGGTACCCCTCCCTAACCCCAACCCTTCTAGGTCGGTACCCCTCCCTGACCCTTCTAGGTCTGTACCCCTCCCTGACCCTTCTAGGTCGGTACCCCGTCCCAACCCAGTCCCTTCTAGGTCGGTACCCCTCCCTGACCCTTCTAGGTCGGTACCACTCCCTGACCCTTCTAGGTCGGTACCCCTCCCTGACCCTTCTAGGTCGGTACCCTCCCCGACCCTTCTAGGTCGGTACCCCTCCCCGACCCTTCTAGGTCGGTACCCCTCCCCGACCCTTCTAGGTCGGTACCCCTCCCCGACACTTCTAGGTCGGTAACCCTCCCCGACCCTTCTAGGTCGGTACCCCTCCCTAACCCTTCTAGGTCGGTACCCCTCCCTAACCCCAACCCTTCTAGGTCGGTACCCCTCCCTATCCCTTCTAGGTCGCTACCCCTCCCTAACTCTTCTAGGTCGGTACCCCTCCCTGACCCTTCTAGGTTGGTACCCCTCCTTGACCCTTCTAGGTCGGTACCCCTCCCTGACCCTTCTAGGTCGGTACCCCTCCCTGACCCTTCTAGGTCGGTACCCCTCCCTGACCCTTCTAGGTCGTTACCCCTCCCTGACCCTTCTAGGTCGGTACCCCTCCCTTACCCCAACCCTTCTAAGTCAGTAACCCTCCCTAACCCCAACCCTTCTAGGTCGGTACCCCTCCCTAACCCTTCTAGGTCGGTACCCCTCCCTAACCCTTCTAGGTTGGTACCCCTCCCTAACCCTTCTAGGTCGGTACCCCTCCCTAACCCTTCTAGGTCGGTACCCCTCCCTGACCCTTCTAGGTTGGTACCCCTCCCTGACCCTTCTCACTGACCCTTCTAGGTCGTTACCCCTCCCTGACCCTTCTACGTCGGTACCCCTCCCTGACCCTTCTAGGTTGGTACCCCTCCCTGACCCTTCTAGGTTGGTACCCCTCCCTGACCCTTCTCCCTGACCCTTCTAGGTCGGTACCCCTCCCTAACCCTTCTAGGTCGGTACCCCACCCTAACCCTTCCAGGTCGGTACCCCTCCCTAACCCTTCTAGGTTGTTACCCTTCCCTGACCCTTCTAGGTCGGTACCCCTCCCTGACCCTTCTAGGTCGGTACCCCTCCCTGACCCTTCTAGGTCGGTACCCCTCCCTGACCCTTCTAGGTCGGTACCCCTCCCTGACCCTTCTAGGTCGGTACCCCTCCCTAACCCCAACCCTTCTAGGTCGGTACCCCTCCCTAACCCTTCTAGGTTGGTACCCCTCCCTAACCCTTCTAGGTTGGTACCCCTCCCTGACCCTTCTATGTTGGTACCCCTCCCTGACCCTTCTCACTCACCCTTCTAGGTCGGTACCCCTCCCTAACCCTTCTAGGTCGGTACCACTTCCCAACCCCATCCTTTCTAGGTCGGTACCCCTCCCCGACCCTTCTAGGTCGGTACCCTCCCCGACCCTTCTAGGTCGGTACCCTAACCCTTCTAGGTCGCTACCCCTCCCTAACCCTTCTAGGTCGGTACCCCTCCCTGACCCTTCTAGGTCGGTACCCCTCCCTGACCCTTCTAGGTCGGTACCCCTCCCTAACCCCAACCCTTCTAGGTCGGTACCCCTCCCTAACCCTTCTAGGTTGGTACCCCTCCCTAACCCTTCTAGGTTGGTACCCCTCCCTGACCCTTCTAGGTCGGTACCCCTCCCTGACCCTTCTAGGTCGGTACCCCTCCCTGACCCTTCTAGGTCGGTACCCCTCCCTAACCCCAACCCTTCTAGGTCGGTACCCCTCCCTAACCCTTCTAGGTTGGTACCCCTCCCTAACCCTTCTAGGTTGGTACCCCTCCCTGACCCTTCTAGGTTGGTACCCCTCCCTGACCCTTCTCACTCACCCTTCTAGGTCGGTACCCCTCCCTAACCCTTCTAGGTCGGTACCCCTTCCCAACCCCATCCCTTCTAGGTTGGTACCCCTCCCTGACCCTTCTAGGTCGGTACCCCTCCCTGACCCTTCTAGGTCTGTACCCCTCCCTGACCCTTCTAGGTCGGTACCCCGTCCCAACCCAGTCCCTTCTAGGTCGGTACCCCTCCCTGACCCTTCTAGGTCGGTACCACTCCCTGACCCTTCTAGGTCGGTACCCCTCCCTGACCCTTCTAGGTCGGTACCCTCCCCGACCCTTCTAGGTCGGTACCCCTCCCCGACCCTTCTAGGTCGGTACCCCTCCCCGACCCTTCTAGGTCGGTACCCCTCCCCGACACTTCTAGGTCGGTAACCCTCCCCGACCCTTCTAGGTCGGTACCCCTCCCTAACCCTTCTAGGTCGGTACCCCTCCCTAACCCCAACCCTTCTAGGTCGGTACCCCTCCCTATCCATTCTAGGTCGCTACCCCTCCCTAACTCTTCTAGGTCGGTACCCCTCCCTGACCCTTCTAGGTCGGTACCCCTCCTTGACCCTTCTAGGTCGGTACCCCTCCCTGACCCTTCTAGGTCGGTACCCCTCCCTGACCCTTCTAGGTCGGTACCCCTCCCTGACCCTTCTAGGTCGTTACCCCTCCCTGACCCTTCTAGGTCGGTACCCCTCCCTTACCCCAACCCTTCTAAGTCAGTAACCCTCCCTAACCCCAACCCTTCTAGGTCGGTACCCCTCCCTAACCCTTCTAGGTCGGTACCCCTCCCTAACCCTTCTAGGTTGGTACCCCTCCCTAACCCTTCTAGGTCGGTACCCCTCCCTAACCCTTCTAGGTCGGTACCCCTCCCTGACCCTTCTAGGTTGGTACCCCTCCCTGACCCTTCTCACTGACCCTTCTAGGTCGTTACCCCTCCCTGACCCTTCTACGTCGGTACCCCTCCCTGACCCTTCTAGGTTGGTACCCCTCCCTGACCCTTCTAGGTTGGTACCCCTCCCTGACCCTTCTCCCTGACCCTTCTAGGTCGGTACCCCTCCCTAACCCTTCTAGGTCGGTACCCCACCCTAACCCTTCCAGGTCGGTACCCCTCCCTAACCCTTCTAGGTTGTTACCCTTCCCTGACCCTTCTAGGTCGGTACCCCTCCCTGACCCTTCTAGGTCGGTACCCCTCCCTGACCCTTCTAGGTCGGTACCCCTTCCCAACCCCATCCCTTCTAGGTCGGTACCCCTCCCTGACCCTTCTAGGTCGGTACCCCTCCCTAAGCCCAACCCTTCCAGTTCAGTACCCCACCCTAACCCTTCTAGGTCGATACCCCTCCCTGACCCTTCTAGGTCGGTACCCCTCCCTGTCCCTTCTAGGTCGGTACCCCTCCCCGACCCTTCTAGGTCGGTACCCCTCCCCGACCCTTCTAGGTCGGTACCCCTCCCCGACCCTTCTAGGTCGGTACCCCTCCCCGACCCTTCTAGGTCGGTACCCCTTCCCGACCCTTCTAGGTCGGTACCCTCCCCGACCCTTCTAGGTCGGTACCCCTCCCCGACCCTTCTAGGTCGGTACCCCTCCCCGACCCTTCTAGTTCGGTACCCCTCCCCGACCCTTCTAGGTCGGTAACCCTCCCCGACCCTTCTAGGTCGGTACCCCTCCCCAACCCTTCTAGGTCGGTACCCCTCCCTAACCCCAACCCTTCTAGGTCGGTAACCCTCCCTGACCCTTCTAGGTCAGTACCCCTCCCTAACCCTTCTAGGTCGCTACCCCTCCCTAACCCTTCTAGGTCGGTACCCCTCCCTGACCCTTCTAGGTCGGTACCCCTCCCTGACCCTTCTAGGTCGGTACCCCTCCCTGACCCTTCTAGGTCGGTACCCCTCCCTAACCCCAACCCTTCTAGGTCGGTACCCCTCCCTAACCCTTCTAGGTTGGTACCCCTCCCTAACCCTTCTAGGTTGGTACCCCTCCCTGACCCTTCTAGGTTGGTACCCCTCCCTGACCCTTCTCACTCACCCTTCTAGGTCGGTACCCCTCCCTAACCCTTCTAGGTCGGTACCCCTTCCCAACCCCATCCCTTCTAGGTTGGTACCCCTCCCTGACCCTTCTAGGTCGGTACCCCTCCCTGACCCTTCTAGGTTGGTACCCCTACCTGACCCTTCTCCCTGACCCTTCTCGGTCGGTACCCCTCCCTGACCCTTCTAGGTCGGTACCCCTCCCTAACCCTTCTAGGTCGGTACCCCTTCCCAACCCCATCCCTTCTAGGTTGGTACCCCTCCCTGACCCTTCTAGGTCGGTACCCCTCCCTGACCCTTCTAGGTCGGTACCCCTTCCCAACCCCGTCCCTTCTAGGTCGGTACCCCTCCCTGACCCTTCTAGGTCGGTGCCCCTCCCTGACCCTTCTAGGTCGGTACCCCTCCCTAACCCCAACCCTTCCGGGTCGGTACCCCTCCCTAAGCCCAACCCTTCCAGGTCAGTACCCCTCCCTGACCCTTCTAGGTCGGTACCCTTCCCTGACCCTTCTAGGTCGCTACCCCTCCCTGACCCTTCTACGTCGGTACCCCTCCCTGACCCTTCTAGGTCGGTACCCCTCCCTGACCCTTCTAGGTCGGTACCCCCTCCCTGACCCTTCTAGGTCGGTACCCCACCCTAACCCTTCCAGGTCGGTACCCCTCCCTAACCCTTCTAGGTCGGTACCTCTCCCTAACCCTTCTAGGTCGGTACCCCCTCCCTAACCCTTCTAGGTCGGTACCCCTCCCTGACCCTTCTAGGTTGGTACCCCTACCTGACCCTTCTCCCTGACCCTTCTAGGTCGGTACCCCTCCCTGACCCTTCTAGGTCGGTACCCCTCCCTAACCCTTCTAGGTCGGTACCCCTTCCCAACCCCATCCCTTCTAGATTGGTACCCTTCCCTGACCCTTCTAGGTCGGTACCCCTCCCTGACCCTTCTAGGTCGGTACCCCTCCCTGACCCTTCTCCCTGACCCTTCTAGGTCGGTACCCCTCCCTAACCCTTCTAGGTCGGTACCCCACCCTAACCCTTCCAGGTCGGTACCCCTCCCTAACCCTTCTAGGTTGTTACCCTTCCCTGACCCTTCTAGGTCGGTACCCCTCCCTGACCCTTCTAGGTCGGTACCCCTCCCTGACCCTTCTAGGTCGGTACCCCCTCCCTGACCCTTCTAGGTCGGTACCCCCTCCCTAACCCCAACCCTTCTAGGTCGGTACCCCTCCCTAACCCTTCTAGGTTGGTACCCCTCCCTAACCCTTCTAGGTTGGTACCCCTCCCTGACCCTTCTAGGTTGGTACCCCTCCCTGACCCTTCTCACTCACCCTTCTAGGTCGGTACCCCTCCCTAACCCTTCTAGGTCGGTACCCCTTCCCAACCCCATCCCTTCTAGGTCGGTACCCCTCCCCGACCCTTCTAGGTCGGTACCCCTCCCTGACCCTTCTAGGTCTGGACCCCTCCCTGACCCTTCTAGGTCGGTACCCCCGTCCCAACCCCATCCCTTCTAGGTCGCTACCCCTCCCTGACCCTTCTAGGTCGGTACCCCTCCCTGACCCTTCTAGGTCGGTACCCCTCCCTGACCCTTCTAGGTCGGTACCCTCCCCGACCCTTCTAGGTCGGTACCCCTCCCCCGACCCTTCTAGGTCGGTACCCCTCCCCGACCCTTCTAGGTCGGTACCCCTCCCCCGACCCTTCTAGGTCGGTACCCCCTCCCCGACCCTTCTAGGTCGGTACCCCTCCCCGACCCTTCTAGGTCGGTACCCCTCCCTGACCCTTCTAGGTCGGTACCCCTCCCTAACCCCAACCCTTCTAGGTCGGTACCCCTCCCTAACCCTTCTAGGTCGCTACCCCCTCCCTAACCCTTCTAGGTCGGTACCCCTCCCTGACCCTTCTAGGTTCGGTACCCCTCCCTGACCCTTCTAGGTCGGTACCCCTCCCTGACCCTTCTAGGTCGGTACCCCTCCCTGACCCTTCTAGGTCGGTACCCCTTCCCAGCCCCATCCCTTCTAGGTCGGGACCCCTCCCAGACCCTTCTAGGTCGGTACCCCTCCCTGACCCTTCCAGGTCGGTACCCCTCCCTGACCCTTCTAGGTCGGTACCCCGTCCCAACCCAGTCCCTTCTAGGTCGGTACCCCCTCCCTGACCCTTCTAGGTCGGTACCCCTCCCTGACCCTTCTAGGTCGGTACCCCTACCTGACCCTTCTCACTGACCCTTCTAGGTCGGTACCCCTCCCCGACCCTTCTAGGTCGGTACCCCTCCCCGACCCTTCTAGGTCGGTACCCCTTCCCAACCCCATCCCTTCTAGGTCGGTACCCCTCCCCGACCCTTCTAGGTCGGTACCCCTCCCCGACCCTTCTAGGTCGGTACCCCTCCCTGACCCTTCTAGGTCGGTACCCCTTCCCTAACCCCAACCCTTCTAGGTCGGTACCCCTCCCTGATCCCTTCTAGGTCGCTACCCCTCCCTAAGCCCAACCCTTCCAGGTCGGTACCCCACCCTGACCCTTCTAGGTCGGTACCCCACCCTGACCCTTCTAGGTCGGTACCCCTCCCTGACCCTTCTAGGTCGGTACCCCTCCCCGACCCTTCCAGGTCGCTACCCCTCCCTGACCCTTCTAGGTCGGTACCCCTCCCCCGACCCTTCTAGGTCGGTACCCCTCCCCGACCCCGACCCTTCCAGGTCGGTACACCCTCCCCGACCCCAACCCTTCCAGGTCGGTACCCCCTCCCTAACCCTTCTAGGTCGGTACCCCTCCCTAACCCTTCTAGGTCGGTACCCCTCCCTGACCCTTCTAGGTCGGTACCCCTCCCTGACCCTTCTAGGTCGGTACCCCTCCCTGACCCTTCTAGGTCGGTACCCCTCCCTGACCCTTCAAGGTCGGTACACCTCCCTGACCCTTCTAGGTCGGTAACCCCTCCCTGACCCTTCTACGTCGGTACCCCTCCCTGACCCTTCTAGGTCGGTACCCCTCCCTGACCCTTCTAGGTCGGTACCCCTCCCTGACCCTTCTAGGTCGGTACCCCTCCCTGACCCTTCTAGGTCGGTACCCCTCCCTAACCCTTCCAGGTCGGTACCCCACCCTAACCCTTCCAGGTCGGTACCCCTCCCTAACCCTTCTAGGTCGGTACCCCTCCCTGACCCTTCTAGGTCGGTACCCCTCCCTGACCCTTCTAGGTCGGTACCCCTCCCTGACCCTTCTAGGTCGCACCCCCGCCCTAAGCCCAACCCCTTCCAGGTCAGTACCCCACCCTAACCCTTCTAGGTCGGTACCCCCACCCTGACCCCTTCTAGGTCGGTACCCCACCCTAACCCTTCTAGGTCAGTACCCCTCCCTAACCCTTCCAGGTCAGTACCCCACCCTAACCCTTCTAGGTCGAGTACCCCTCCCCGACCCTTCCAGGTCGCTACCCCTCCCTGACCCTTCTAGGTCGGTACCCCTCCCCGACCCTTCTAGGTCGGTACCCCTCCCCGACCCCCGACCCTTCCAGGTCGGTACCCCTCCCCGATCCCAACCCCTCCAGGTCGGTACCCCTCCCTAACCTTTCTAGGTCGATCCCTCTCCCTAACCCTTCTTGGTCGGTACCCCTTCCCTGACCCTTCTAGGTCGGTACCCTCCCCGACCCTTCTAGGTCGGTACCCCCTCCCCGACCCTTCTAGGTCGGTACCCCTCCCCGACCCTTCTAGTTCGGTACCCCTCCCCGACCCTTCTAGGTCGGTAACCCTCCCCGACCCTTCTAGGTCGGTACCCCTCCCCAACCCTTCTAGGTCGGTACCCCTCCCTAACCCCAACCCTTCTAGGTCGGTAACCCTCCCTGACCCTTCTAGGTCAGTACCCCTCCCTAACCCTTCTAGGTCGCTACCCCTCCCTAACCCTTCTAGGTCGGTACCCCTCCCTGACCCTTCTAGGTCGGTACCCCTCCCTGACCCTTCTAGGTCGGTACCCCTCCCTGACCCTTCTAGGGTCGGTACCCCTCCCTAACCCCAACCCTTCTAGGTCGGTACCCCTCCCTAACCCTTCTAGGTTGGTACCCCTCCCTAACCCTTCTAGGTTGGTACCCCTCCCTGACCCTTCTAGGTTGGTACCCCTCCCTGACCCTTCTCACTCACCCTTCTAGGTCGGTACCCCTCCCTAACCCTTCTAGGTCGGTACCCCTTCCCAACCCCATCCCTTCTAGGTTGGTACCCCTCCCTGACCCTTCTAGGTCGGTACCCCTCCCTGACCCTTCTAGGTTGGTACCCCTACCTGACCCTTCTCCCTGACCCTTCTCGGTCGGTACCCCTCCCTGACCCTTCTAGGTCGGTACCCCTCCCTAACCCTTCTAGGTCGGTACCCCTTCCCAACCCCATCCCTTCTAGGTTGGTACCCCTCCCTGACCCTTCTAGGTCGGTACCCCCTCCCTGACCCTTCTAGGTCGGTACCCCTTCCCAACCCCGTCCCTTCTAGGTCGGTACCCCTCCCTGACCCTTCTAGGTCGGTGCCCCTCCCTGACCCTTCTAGGTCGGTACCCCTCCCTAACCCCAACCCTTCCGGGTCGGTACCCCTCCCTAAGCCCAACCCTTCCAGGTCAGTACCCCCTCCCTGACCCTTCTAGGTCGGTACCCTTCCCTGACCCTTCTAGGTCGCTACCCCTCCCTGACCCTTCTACGTCGGTACCCCTCCCTGACCCTTCTAGGTCGGTACCCCCTCCCTGACCCTTCTAGGTCGGTACCCCTCCCTGACCCTTCTAGGTCGGTACCCCCACCCTAACCCTTCCAGGTCGGTACCCCCTCCCTAACCCTTCTAGGTCGGTACCTCTCCCTAACCCTTCTAGGTCGGTACCCCTCCCTAACCCTTCTAGGTCGGTACCCCTCCCTGACCCTTCTAGGTTGGTACCCCTACCTGACCCTTCTCCCTGACCCTTCTAGGTCGGTACCCCTCCCTGACCCTTCTAGGTCGGTACCCCTCCCTAACCCTTCTAGGTCGGTACCCCTTCCCAACCCCATCCCTTCTAGATTGGTACCCTTCCCTGACCCTTCTAGGTCGGTACCCCTCCCTGACCCTTCTAGGTCGGTACCCCTCCCTGACCCTTCTAGGTCGGTACCCCTTCCCAACCCCATCCCTTCTAGGTCGGTACCCCTCCCTGACCCTTCTATGTCGCACCCCTCCCTAAGCCCAACCCTTCCAGGTCAGTACCCCACCCTAACCCTTCTAGGTCGGTACCCCACCCTAACCCTTCTAGGTCGGTACCCCACCCTAACACTTCTAGGTCAGTACCCCTCCCCAACCCTTCCAGGTCACTACCCCTCCCTAACCCTTCTAGGTAGGTACCCCTCCCCGACCCTTCTAGGTCGGTACCCCTCCCCGACCCCGACCCTTCCAGGTCGGTACACCTCCCCGATCCCAATCCTTCCAGGTCGGTACCCCTCCCTAACCTTTCTAGGTCGATACCTCTCCCTAACCCTTCTTGGTCGGTACCCTTCCCTGACCCTTCTAGGTCGGTACCCCTCCCTGACCCTTCTAGGTCGGTACCCCTCCCTGACCCTTCTAGGTCGGTACCCCTCCCTGACCCTTCTAGGTCGGTACACCTCCCTGACCCTTCTAGGTCGGTACCCCTCCCTGACCCTTCTAGGTCGGTACCCCTCCCTGACCCTTCTAGGTCGGTACCCCTCCCTAACCCCAACCCTTCTAGGTCGGTACCCCTCCCTAACCCTTCTAGGTTGGTACCCCTCCCTAACCCTTCTAGGTTGGTACCCCTCCCTGACCCTTCTAGGTTGGTACCCCTCCCTGACCCTTCTAACTCACCCTTCTAGGTCGGTACCCCTCCCTAACCCTTCTAGGTCGGTACCCCTTCCCAACCCCATCCCTTCTAGGTTGGTACCCCTCCCTGACCCTTCTAGGTCGGTACCCCTCCCTGACCCTTCTAGGTCTGGACCCCTCCCTGACCCTTCTAGGTCGGTACCCCCGTCCCAACCCCATCCCTTCTAGGTCGGTACCCCTCCCTGACCCTTCTAGGTCGGTACCACTCCCTGACCCTTCTAGGTCGGTACCCCTCCCTGACCCTTCTAGGTCGGTACCCTCCCCGACCCTTCTAGGTCGGTACCCCTCCCCGACCCTTCTAGGTCGGTACCCCTCCCCGACCCTTCTAGGTCGGTACCCCTCCCCGACCCTTCTAGGTCGGTACCCCTCCCCGACCCTTCTAGGTCGGTAACCCTCCCCGACCCTTCTAGGTCGGTAACCCTCCCTGACCCTTCTAGGTCGGTACCCCTCCCTAACCCCAACCCTTCTAGGTCGGTACCCCTCCCTAACCCTTCTAGGTCGCTACCCCTCCCTAACTCTTCTAGGTCGGTACCCCTCCCTGACCCTTCTAGTTCGGTACCCCTCCTTGACCCTTCTAGGTCGGTACCCCTCCCTGACCCTTCTAGGTCGGTACCCCTCCCTGACCCTTCTAGGTCGGTACCCCTCCCTGACCCTTCTAGGTCGGGACCCCTCCAAGACCCTTCTAGGTCGGTACCCCTCCCTAACCCTTCCAGGTCGGTACCCCTCCCTAACCCTTCTAGGTCGGTACCTCTCCCTAACCCTTCTAGGTCGGTACCCCTCCCTAACCCTTCTAGGTCGGTACCCCTCCCTGACCCTTCTAGGTTGGTACCCCTACCTGACCCTTCTCACTGACCCTTCTAGGTCGGTACCCCTCCCTGACCCTTCTAGGTCGGTTCCCCTCCCTAACCCTTCTAGGTCGGTACCCCTTCCCAACCCCATCCCTTCTAGGTTGGTACCCTTCCCTGACCCTTCTAGGTCGGTACCCCTCCCTGACCCTTCTAGGTCGGTACCCCTCCCTGACCCTTCTAGGTCGGTACCCCTTCCCAACCCCATCCCTTCTAGGTCGGTACCCCTCCCTGACCCTTCTAGGTCGCACCCCTCCCTAAGCCCAACCCTTCCAGGTCAGTACCCCACCCTAACCCTTCTAGGTCGGTACCCCACCCTAACCCTTCTAGGTCAGTACCCCTCCCTAACCCTTCTAGGTCAGTACCCCTCCCCAACCCTTCCAGGTCACTACCCCTCCCTAACCCTTCTATGTAGGTACCCCTCCCCGACCCTTCTAGGTCGGTACCCCTCCCCGACCCCGACCCTTCCAGGTCGGTACACCTCCCCGATCCCAACTCTTCCAGGTCGGTACCCCTCCCTAACCTTTCTAGGTCGATACCTCTCCCTAACCCTTCTTGGTCGGTACCCTTCCCTGACCCTTCTAGGTCGGTACCCCTCCCTGACCCTTCTAGGTCGGTACCCCTCCCTGACCCTTCTAGGTCGGTACCCCTCCCTGACCCTTCAAGGTCGGTACACCTCCCTGACCCTTCTAGGTCGGTACCCCTCCCTGACCCTTCTAGGTCGGTACCCTCCTTGACCCTTCTAGGTCGGTACCCCTCCCTGACCCTTCTAGGTCGGTACCCCTCCCTGACCCTTCTAGGTCGGTACCCCTCCCTGACCCTTCTAGGTCGGTACCCCTCCCTGACCCTTCTAGGTCGGTACCCCTCCCTAACCCTTCCAGGTCGGTACCCCTCCCTAACCCTTCTAGGTCGGTACCCCTCCCTAACCCTTCTAGGTCGGTACCCCTCCCTAACCCTTCTAGGTCGGTACCTCTCCCTAACCCTTCTAGGTCGGTACCCCTCCCTGACCCTTCTAGGTCGCACCCCTCCCTAAGCCCAACCCTTCCAGGTCAGTACCCCACCCTAACCCTTCTAGGTCGGTACCCCACCCTAACCCTTCTAGGTCGGTACCCCACCCTAACCCTTCTAGGTCAGTACCCCTCCCTAACCCTTCTAGGTCAGTACCCCACCCTAACCCTTCTAGGTCAGTACCCCTCCCCAACCCTTCCAGGTCACTACCCCTCCCTAACCCTTCTAGGTAGGTACCCCTCCCCGACCCTTCTAGGTCGGTACCCCTCCCCGACCCCGACCCTTCCAGGTCGGTACACCTCCCCGATCCCAACCCCTCCATGTCGGTACCCCTCCCTAACCTTTCTAGGTCGATACCTCTCCCTAACCCTTCTTGGTCGGTACCCTTCCCTGACCCTTCTAGGTCGGTACCCCTCCCTGACCCTTCTAGGTCGGTACCCCTCCCTGACCCTTCTAGGTCGGTACACCTCCCTGACCCTTCTAGGTCGGTACCCCTCCCTGACCCTTCTAGGTCGGTACCCCTCCCTGACCCTTCTAGGTCGGTACCCCTCCCTAACCCCAACCCTTCTAGGTCGGTACCCCTCCCTAACCCTTCTAGGTTGGTACCCCTCCCTAACCCTTCTAGGTTGGTACCCCTCCCTGACCCTTCTATGTTGGTACCCCTCCCTGACCCTTCTCACTCACCCTTCTAGGTCGGTACCCCTCCCTAACCCTTCTAGGTCGGTACCACTTCCCAACCCCATCCTTTCTAGGTTGGTACCCCTCCCTGACCCTTCTAGGTCGGTACCCCTCCCTAACCCCAACCCTTCTAGGTCGGTACCCCTCCCTAACCCTTCTAGGTTGGTACCCCTCCCTAACCCTTCTAGGTTGGTACCCCTCCCTGACCCTTCTAGGTTGGTACCCCTCCCTGACCCTTCTCACTCACCCTTCTAGGTCGGTACCCCTCCCTAACCCTTCTATGTCGGTACCCCTTCCCAACCCCATCCCTTCTAGGTTGGTACCCCTCCCTGACCCTTCTAGGTCGGTACCCCTCCCTGACCCTTCTAGGTCTGTACCCCTCCCTGACCCTTCTAGGTCGGTACCCCCGTCCCAACCCCATCCCTTCTAGGTCGGTACCCCTCCCTGACCCTTCTAGGTCGGTACCCCTCCCTGACCCTTCTAGGTCGGTACACCTCCCTGACCCTTCTAGGTCGGTACCCCTTCCTGACCCTTCTAGGTTGGTACCCCTCCCTAACCCCAACCCTTCTAGGTCGGTACCCCTCCCTGACCCTTCTAGGTTGGTACCCCTCCCTGACCCTTCTAGGTCGGTACCCCTCCCTGACCCTTCTAGGTCTGTACCCCTCCCTGACCCTTCTAGGTCGGTACCCCGTCCCAACCCCATCCCTTCTAGGTCGGTACCCCTCCCTGACCCTTCTAGGTCGGTACCACTCCCTGACCCTTCTAGGTCGGTACCCCTCCCTGACCCTTCTAGGTCGGTACCCTCCCCGACCCTTCTAGGTCGGTACCCCTCCCCGACCCTTCTAGGTCGGTAACCCTCCCCGACCCTTCTAGGTCGGTACCCCTCCCTGACCCTTCTAGGTCGGTACCCCTCCCTAACCCCAACCCTTCTAGGTCGGTACCCCTCCCTAACCCTTCTAGGTCGCTACCCCTCCCTGACCCTTCTAGGTCGGTACCCCTCCCTGACCCTTCTAGGTCGGTACCCCTCCCTGACCCTTCTAGGTCGGTACCCCTCCCTGACCCTTCTAGGTCGGTACCCCTCCCTAACCCTTCCAGGTCGGTACCCCTCCCTAACCCTTCTAGGTCGGTACCTCTCCCTAACCCTTCTAGGTCGGTACCCCTCCCTAACCCTTCTAGGACGGTACCCCTCCCTGACCCTTCTAGGTTGGTACCCCTACCTGACCCTTCTCCCTGACCCTTCTAGGTCGGTACCCCTCCCTGACCCTTCTAGGTCGGTACCCCTCCCTAACCCTTCTATGTCGGTACCCCTTCCCAACCCCATCCCTTCTAGGTTGGTACCCTTCCCTGACCCTTCTAGGTCGGTACCCCTCACTGACCCTTCTAGGTCGGTACCCCTCCCTGACCCTTCTAGGTCGGTACCCCTTCCCAACCCCATCCCTTCTAGGTCGGTACCCCTCCCTGACCCTTCTAGGTCGCACCCCTCCCTAAGCCCAACCCTTCCAGGTCAGTACCCCACCCTAACCCTTCTAGGTCGGTACCCCACCCTAACCCTTCTAGGTCGGTACCCCACCCTAACCCTTCTAGGTCAGTACCCCTCCCTAACCCTTCTAGGTCGGTACCCCACCCTAACCCTTCTAGGTCAGTACCCCTCCCCAACCCTTCCAGGTCACTACCCCTCCCTAACCCTTCTAGGTAGGTACCCCTCCCCGACCCTTCTAGGTCGGTACCCCTCCCCGACCCCGACCCTTCCAGGTCGGTACACCTCCCCGATCCCAACCCTTCCAGGTCGGTACCCCTCCCTAACCTTTCTAGGTCGATACCCCTCCCTAACCCTTCTTGGTCGGTACCCTTCCCTGACCCTTCTAGGTCGGTACCCCTCCCTGACCCTTCTAGGTCGGTACCCCTCCCCGACCCTTCTAGGTCGGTAACCCTCCCCGACCCTTCTAGGTCGGTACCCCTCCCCGACCCTTCTAGGTCGGTACCCCTCCCTAACCCCAACCCTTCTAGGTCGGTAACGCTCCCTAACCCTTCTAGGTCAGTACCCCTCCCTAACCCCAACCCTTCTAGGTCAGTACCCCTCCCTAACCCTTCTAGGTCGCTAGCCCTCCCTAACCCTTCTAGGTCGGTACCCCTCCCTGACCCTTCTAGGTCGGTAACCCTCCCCGACCCTTCTAGGTCGGTACCCCTCCCCGACCCTTCTAGGTCGGTACCCCTCCCTAACCCCAACCCTTCTAGGTCGGTAAACCTCCCTAACCCTTCTAGGTCAGTACCCCTCCCTAACCCCAACCCTTCTAGGTCAGTACCCCTCCCTAACCCTTCTAGGTCGCTACCCCTCCCTAACCCTTCTAGGTCGGTACCCCTCCCTGACCCTTCTAGGTCGGTACCCCTCCCTGACCCTTCTCACTGACCCTTCTAGGTCGGTACCCCTCCCTGACCCTTCTAGGTCAGTACCCCTCCCTAACCCTTCTAGATCGGTACCCCTTCCCAACCCCATCCCTTCTAGGTTGGTAACCCTCCCTGACCCTTCTTGGTCGGTACCCCTCCCTGACCCTTCTAGGTCGGTACCCCTCCCTGACCCTTCTAGGTCGGTACCCCTTCCCAACCCCATCCCTTCTAGGTCGGTACCCCTCCCTGACCCTTCTAGGTCGGTACCCCTCCCTGACCCTTCTAGGTCGGTACCCCTCCCTGACCCTTCTAGGTCGGTACCCCTCCATGACACTTCTAGGTCGGTACCCCTCCCCGACCCTTCTAGGTCGGTACCCTCCCCGACCCTTCTAGGTCGGTACCCCTCCCCGACCCTTCTAGGTCGGTACCCCTCCCCGACCCTTCTAGGTCGGTACCCCTCCCCGACCCTTCTAGGTCGGTACCCCTCCCTAACCCCAACCCTTCTAGGTCGGTAACCCTCCCTAACCCTTCTAGGTCAGTACCCCTCCCTAACCCCAACCCTTCTAGGTCAGTACCCCTCCCTGACCCTTCTAGGTCGCTAGCCCTCCCTAACCCTTCTAGGTCGGTACCCCTCCCTGACCCTTCTAGGTCGGTACCCCTCCCCGACCCTTCTAGGTCGGTACCCCTCCCCGACCCTTCTAGGTCGGTACCCCTCCCCGACCCTTCTAGGTCGGTACCCCTCCCCGACCCTTCTAGGTCGGTACCCCTCCCTGACCCTTCTAGGTCGGTACCCCTCCCTGACCCTTCTAGGTCGGTAACCCTCCCTAACCCTTCTAGGTCAGTACCCCTCCCTGACCCTTCTAGGTCGGTACCCCTCCCTAACCCCAACCCTTCTAGGTCGGTACCCCTCCCTAACCCTTCTAGGTCGCTACCCCTCCCTGACCCTTCTAGGTCGGTACCCCTCCCTAACCCCAACCCTTCTAGGTCGGTACCCCTCCCTAACCCTTCTAGGTCGCTACCCCTCCCTGACCCTTCTAGGTCGGTACCACTCCCTGACCCTTCTAGGTCGGGACCCCTCCCTGACCCTTCTAGGTCGGTACCCCTCCCTGACCCTTCTAGGTCGGTACCCCTCCCTAACCCTTCCAGGTCGGTACCCCTCCCTAACCCTTCTAGGTCGGTACCTCTCCCTAACCCTTCTAGGTCGGTACCCCTCCCTAACCCTTCTAGGTCGGTACCCCTCCCTGACCCTTCTAGGTTGGTACCCCTACCTGACCCTTCTCCCTGACCCTTCCGTGTCGGTACCCCTCCCTGACCCTTCTAGGTCGGTACCCCTTCCCAACCCCATCCCTTCTAGGTTGGTACCCTTCCCTGACCCTTCTAGGTCGGTACCCCTCCCTGACCCTTCTAGGTCGGTACCCCTCCCTGACCCTTCTAGGTCGGTACCCCTTCCCAACCCCATCCCTTCTAGGTCGGTACCCCTCCCTGACCCTTCTAGGTCGCACCCCTCCCTAAGCCCAACCCTTCCAGGTCAGTACCCCACCCTAACCCTTCTAGGTCGGTACCCCACCCTAACCCTTCTAGGTCGGTACCCCACCCTAACCCTTCTAGGTCAGTACCCCTCCCTAACCCTTCTAGGTCGGTACCCCACCCTAACCCTTCTAGGTCAGTACCCCTCCCCAACCCTTCCAGGTCACTACCCCTCCCTAACCCTTCTAGGTAGGTACCCCTCCCCGACCCTTCTAGGTCGGTACCCCTCCCCGACCCCGACCCTTCCAGGTCGGTACACCTCCCCGATCCCAACCCTTCCAGGTCGGTACCCCTCCCTAACCTTTCTAGGTCGATACCTCTCCCTAACCCTTCTTGGTCGGTACCCTTCCCTGACCCTTCTAGGTCGGTACCCCTCCCTGACCCTTCTAGGTCGGTACCCCTCCCCGACCCTTCTAGGTCGGTAACCCTCCCCGACCCTTCTAGGTCGGTACCCCTCCCCGACCCTTCTAGGTCGGTACCCCTCCCTAACCCCAACCCTTCTAGGTCGGTAATGCTCCCTAACCCTTCTAGGTCAGTACCCCTCCCTAACCCCAACCCTTCTAGGTCAGTACCCCTCCCTAACCCTTCTAGGTCGCTAGCCCTCCCTAACCCTTCTAGGTCGGTACCCCTCCCTGACCCTTCTAGGTCGGTAACCCTCCCCGACCCTTCTAGGTCGGTACCCCTCCCCGACCCTTCTAGGTCGGTACCCCTCCCTAACCCCAACCCTTCTAGGTCGGTAAACCTCCCTAACCCTTCTAGGTCAGTACCCCTCCCTAACCCCAACCCTTCTAGGTCAGTACCCCTCCCTAACCCTTCTAGGTCGCTACCCCTCCCTAACCCTTCTAGGTCGGTACCCCTCCCTGACCCTTCTAGGTCGGTACCCCTCCCTGACCCTTCTCACTGACCCTTCTAGGTCGGTACCCCTCCCTGACCCTTCTAGGTCAGTACCCCTCCCTAACCCTTCTAGATCGGTACCCCTTCCCAACCCCATCCCTTCTAGGTTGGTAACCCTCCCTGACCCTTCTTGGTCGGTACCCCTCCCTGACCCTTCTAGGTCGGTACCCCTCCCTGACCCTTCTAGGTCGGTACCCCTTCCCAACCCCATCCCTTCTAGGTCGGTACCCCTCCCTGACCCTTCTAGGTCGGTACCCCTCCCTGACCCTTCTAGGTCGGTACCCCTCCCTGACCCTTCTAGGTCGGTACCCCTCCCTGACCCTTCTAGGTCGGTACCCCTCCATGACACTTCTAGGTCGGTACCCCTCCCCGACCCTTCTAGGTCGGTACCCTCCCTGACCCTTCTAGGTCGGTACCCCTCCCCGACCCTTCTAGGTCGGTACCCCTCCCCGACCCTTCTAGGTCGGTACCCCTCCCCGACCCTTCTAGGTCGGTAACCCTCCCCAACCCTTCTAGGTCGGTACCCCTCCCCGACCCTTCTAGGTCGGTACCCCTCCCTAACCCCAACCCTTCTAGGTCGGTAACCCTCCCTAACCCTTCTAGGTCAGTACCCCTCCCTAACCCCAACCCTTCTAGGTCAGTACCCCTCCCTAACCCTTCTAGGTCGCTAGCCCTCCCTAACCCTTCTAGGTCGGTACCCCTCCCTGACCCTTCTAGGTCGGTACCCCTCCCCGACCCTTCTAGGTCGGTACCCCTCCCCGACCCTTCTAGGTCGGTACCCCTCCCCGACCCTTCTAGGTCGGTACCCCTCCCCGACCCTTCTAGGTCGGTACCCCTCCCCGACCCTTCTAGGTCGGTAACCCTCCCTGACCCTTCTAGGTCGGTAACCCTCCCTGACCCTTCTAGGTCGGTAACCCTCCCTAACCCTTCTAGGTCAGTACCCCTCCCTGACCCTTCTAGGTCGGTACCCCTCCCTAACCCCAACCCTTCTAGGTCGGTACCCCTCCCTAACCCTTCTAGGTCGCTACCCCTCCCTGACCCTTCTAGGTCGGTACCCCTCCCTGACCCTTCTAGGTCGGTACCCCTCCCTGACCCTTCTAGGTCGGTACCCCTCCCTGACCCTTCTAGGTCGGTACCCCTCCGTGACCCTTCTAGGTCGGTACCCCTCCCTGACGCTTCTAGGTCGGTACCCCTCCCTAACCCTTCTAGGTCGGTACCCCTCCCTAACCCTTCTAGGTCGGTACCCCTCCCTGACCCTTCTAGGTCGGTACCCCTCCCTGACCCTTCTAGGTCGGTACCCCTCCCTAACCCCAACTCCTTCCGGGTCGGTACCCCTCCCTAAGCCCAACCCTTCCAGGTCAGTACCCCTCCCTGACCCTTCTAGGTCGGTACCCCTCCCTGACCCTTCTAGGTCGCTACCCCTCCCTGACCCTTCTACGTCGGTACCCCTCCCTGACCCTTCTAGGTCGGTACCCCTCCCTTACCCTTCTAGGTCGGTACCCCTCCCTGACCCTTCTAGGTCGGTACCCCTCCCTAACCCTTCTAGGTCAGTACCCCACCCTAACCCTTCTAGGTCGGTACCCCTCCCTAACCCTTCTAGGTCGGTACCCCTCCCTGACCCTTCTAGGTTGGTACCCCTACCTGACCCTTCTCCCTGACCCTTCTAGGTCGGTACCCCTCCCTAACCCTTCTAGGTCGGTACCCCACCCTAACCCTTCCAGGTCGGTACCCCTCCCTAACCCTTCTAGGTCGGTACCCTTCCCTGACCCTTCTAGGTCGGTACCCCTCCCTGACCCTTCTAGGTCGGTACCCCTCCCTGACCCTTCTAGGTCGGTACCCCTTCCCAACCCCATTCCTTCTAGGTCGGTACCCCTCCCTGACCCTTCTAGGTCGGTACCCCTCCCTAAGCCCAACCCTTCCAGGTCAGTACCCCACCCTAACCCTTCTAGGTCAGTACCCCACCCTAACCCTTCTAGGTCGGTACCCCACCCTAACCCTTCTAGGTCAGTACCCCTCCCTAACCCTTCTAGGTCGGTACCCCACCCTAACCCTTCTAGGTCAGTACCCCTCCCCAACCCTTCCAGGTCACTACCCCTCCCTAACCCTTCTAGGTAGGTACCCCTCCCCGACCCTTCTAGGTCGGTACCCCTCCCCGACCCCGACCCTTCCAGGTCGGTACCCCTCCCCGATCCCAACCCTTCCAGGTCGGTACCCCTCCCTAACCTTTCTAGGTCGATACCCCTCCCTAACCCTTCTTGGTCGGTACCCCTCCCTGACCCTTCTAGGTCGGTACCCCTCCCTGACCCTTCTAGGTCGGTACCCCTCCCTGACCCTTCTAGGTCGGTACACCTCCCTGACCCTTCTAGGTCGGTACCCCTCCCTGACCCTTCTAGGTCGGTACCCCTCCCTGACCCTTCTAGGTCAGTACCCCTCCCTGACCCTTCTAGGTCGGTACCCCACCCTAACCCCAACCCTTCTAAGTCAGTAACCCTCCCTAACTACAACCCTTCTAGGTCGGTACCCCTCCCTAACCCTTCTAGGTCGGTACCCCTCCCAAACCTTCTAGGTTGGTACCCCTCCCTAACCCTTCTAGGTCGGTACCCCTCCCTGACTCTTCTAGGTCGGTACCCCTCCCTAACCCCAACCCTTCCGGGTCGGTACCCCTCCCTAAGCCCAACCCTTCCAGGTCAGTACCCCTCCCTGACCCTTCTAGGTCGGTACCCCTCCCTGACCCTTCTAGGTCGCTACCCCTCCCTGACCCTTCTACGTCGGTACCCCTCCCTGACCCTTCTAGGTTGGTAACCCCTCCCTGACCCTTCTAGGTCGGTACCCCTCCCCGACCCTTCTAGGTCGGTACCCTCCCCGACCCTTCTAGGTCGGTACCCCTCCCCGACCATTCTAGGTCGGTACCCCTCCCCGACCCTTCTAGGTCGGTAACCCTCCCCGACCCTTCTAGGTCGGTACCCCTCCCCGACCCTTCTAGGTCGGTAACCCTCCCTAACCCTTCTAGGTCAGTACCCCTCCCTAACCCCAACCCTTCTAGGTCAGTACCCCTCCCTAACCCTTCTAGGTCGGTACCCCTCCCTGACCCTTCTAGGTCGGTACCCCTCCCTGACCCTTCTAGGTCGGTACCCCTCCCTGACCCTTCTAGGTCGGTACCCCTCCCTGACCCTTCTAGGTCGGTACACCTCCCTGACCCTTCTAGGTCGGTACCCCTCCCTGACCCTTCTAGGTCGGTACCCCTCCCTGACCCTTCTAGGTCGGTACCCCTCCCTAACCCCAACCCTTCTAAGTCAGTACCCCTCCGTAACCCCAACCCTTCTAGGTCGGTACCCCTCCCTAACCATTCTAGGTTGGTACCCCTCCCTAACCCTTCTAGGTCGGTACCCCTCCCTGACCCTTCTAGGTTGGTACCCCTCCCTGACCCTTCTCACTGACCCTTCTAGGTCGGTACCCCTCCCTGACCCTTCTAGGTCAGTACCCCTCCCTAACCCTTCTAGGTCGGTACCCCTTCCCAACCCCATCCCTTCTAGGTTGGTACCCCTCCCTGACCCTTCTAGGTCGGTACCCCTCCCTGACCCTTCTAGGTCGGTACCCCACCCTAACCCCAACCCTTCTAAGTCAGTAACCCTCCCTAACTACAACCCTTCTAGGTCGGTACCCCTCCCTAACCCTTCTAGGTCGGTACCCCTCCCAAACCTTCTAGGTTGGTACCCCTCCCTAACCCTTCTAGGTCGGTACCCCTCCCTGACTCTTCTAGGTCGGTACCCCTCCCTAACCCCAACCCTTCCGGGTCGGTACCCCTCCCTAAGCCCAACCCTTCCAGGTCAGTACCCCTCCCTGACCCTTCTAGGTCGGTACCCCTCCCTGACCCTTCTAGGTCGCTACCCCTCCCTGACCCTTCTACGTCGGTACCCCTCCCTGACCCTTCTAGGTTGGTAACCCCTCCCTGACCCTTCTAGGTCGGTACCCCTCCCCGACCCTTCTAGGTCGGTACCCTCCCCGACCCTTCTAGGTCGGTACCCCTCCCCGACCATTCTAGGTCGGTACCCCTCCCCGACCCTTCTAGGTCGGTAACCCTCCCCGACCCTTCTAGGTCGGTACCCCTCCCCGACCCTTCTAGGTCGGTAACCCTCCCTAACCCTTCTAGGTCAGTACCCCTCCCTAACCCCAACCCTTCTAGGTCAGTACCCCTCCCTAACCCTTCTAGGTCGGTACCCCTCCCTGACCCTTCTAGGTCGGTACCCCTCCCTGACCCTTCTAGGTCGGTACCCCTCCCTGACCCTTCTAGGTCGGTACCCCTCCCTGACCCTTCTAGGTCGGTACACCTCCCTGACCCTTCTAGGTCGGTACCCCTCCCTGACCCTTCTAGGTCGGTACCCCTCCCTGACCCTTCTAGGTCGGTACACCTCCCTGACCCTTCTAGGTCGGTACCCCTCCCTGACCCTTCTAGGTTGGTACCCCTCCCTGACCCTTCTCACTGACCCTTCTAGGTCGGTACCCCTCCCTGACCCTTCTAGGTCAGTACCCCTCCCTAACCCTTCTAGGTCGGTACCCCTTCCCAACCCCATCCCTTCTAGGTTGGTACCCCTCCCTGACCCTTCTAGGTCGGTACCCCTCCCTGACCCTTCTAGGTCGGTACCCTTTCCCAACCCCACCCCTTCTAGGTCGGTACCCCTCCCTGACCCTTCTAGGTCGGTACCCCTCCCTGACCCTTCTAGGTCGGTACCCCTCCCCGACCCTTCTAGGTCGGTACCCCTCCCCGACCCTTCTAGGTCGGTACCCCTCCCCGACCCTTCTAGGTCGTTACCCCTCCCCGACCCTTCTAGGTCGGTACCCTCCCCGACCCTTCTAGGTCGGTACCCCTCCCCGACCCTTCTAGGTCGGTACCCCTCCGTGACCCTTCTAGGTCGGTGCCCCTCCCTGACCCTTCTAGGTCGGTACCCCTCCCTAACCCCAACCCTTCCGGGTCGGTACCCCTCCCTAAGCCCAACCCTTCCAGGTCAGTACCCCTCCCTGACCCTTCTAGGTCGGTACCCCTCCCTGACCCTTCTAGGTCGCTACCCCTCCCTGACCCTTCTACGTCGGTACCCCTCCCTGACCCTTCTAGGTCGGTACCCCTCCCTGACCCTTCTAGGTCGGTACCCCTACCTGACCCTTCTAGGTCGGTACCCCTCCCTGACCCTTCTAGGTCGGTACCCCTCCCTGACCCTTCTAGGTCGGTACCCCTTCCCAACCCCATCCCTTCTAGGTTGGTACCCCTCCCTGACCCTTCTAGGTCGGTACAACTCCCTGACCATTCTAGGTCGGTACCCCTTCCCAACCCCATCCCTTCTAGGTCGGTACCCCTCCCTGACCCTTCTAGGTCGGTACCCCTCCCTAACCCCAACCCTTCTAAGTCAGTACCCCTCCCTAACCCCAACCCTTCTAGGTCGGTACCCCTCCCTAACCCTTCTAGGTCGGTACCCCTCCCTGACCCTTCTAGGTTGGTACCCCTACCTGACCCTTCTCCCTGACCTTTCTCGGTCGGTACCCCTCCCTGACCCTTCTAGGTCGGTACCCCTCCATAACCCTTCTAGGTTGGTACCCCTTCCCAACCCCATCCCTTCTAGGTTGGTACCCCTCCCTGACCCTTCTAGGTCGGTACCCCTTCCCAACCCCATCCCTTCTAGGTCGGTACCCCTCCCTGACCCTTCTAGGTCGCTGCCCCTCCCTGACCCTTCTAGGTCGGTACCCCTCCCTAACCCCAACCCTTCCGGGTCGGTACCCCTCCCTAAGCCCAACCCTTCCAGGTCAGTACCCCTCCCTGACCCTTCTAGGTCGGTACCCCTCTCTGACCCTTCTAGGTCGCTACCCCTCCCTGACCCTTCTAGGTCGGTACCCCTCCCTGACCCTTCTAGGTCGGTACCCCTCCCTGACCCTTCTAGGTCGGTACCCCTCCCTGACCCTTCTATGTTGGTACCCCTACCTGACCCTTCTCCCTGACCCTTCTCGGTCGGTACCCCTCCCTGACCCTTCTAGGTCGGTACCCCTCCCTAACCCATCTAGGTCGGTACCCCTTCCCAACCCCATCCCTTCTAGGTTGGTACCCCTCCCTGACCCTTCTAGGTCGGTACCCCTCCCCTGAACCTTCTAGGTCGGTACCCCCTTCGCAACCCCATCCCTTCTAGGTCGGTACCCCTCCCTGACCCTTCTAGGTCGGTGCCCCTCCCTGACCCTTCTAGGTCGGTACCCCTCCCTAACCCCAACCCTTCCGGGTCGGTACCCCTCCCTAAGCCCAACCCTTCCAGGTCAGTACCCCTACCTGACCCTTCTCCCTGACCCTTCTCGGTCGGTACCCCTCCCTGACCCTTCTAGGTCGGTACCCCTCCCTAACCCATCTAGGTCGGTACCCCTTCCCAACCCCATCCCTTCTAGGTCGGTACCCCCACCCTAACCCTTCCAG
This sequence comes from Salmo salar, assembly GCF_965601325.2. Taxonomy (NCBI): domain Eukaryota; kingdom Metazoa; phylum Chordata; class Actinopteri; order Salmoniformes; family Salmonidae; genus Salmo; species Salmo salar. The sequence goes on from NW_027675336.1 coordinate 192,477, forward strand.
GTCAGTACCCCTCCCTAACCCTTCTAGGTCGGTACCTCTCCCTAACCCTTCTAGGTCGGTACCCCTCCCTAACCCTTCTAGGTCGGTACCCCTCCCTGACCCTTCTAGGTCGGTACCCCTCCCTAACCCTTCTAGGTCGGTACCCATTCCCAACCCCATCCCTTCTAGGTTGGTACCCTTCCCTGACCCTTCTAGGTCGGTACCCCTCCCTGACCCTTCTAGGTCGGTACCCCTCCCTGACCCTTCTAGGTCGGTACCCCTTCCCAACCCCATCCCTTCTAGGTCGGTACCCCTCCCTGACCCTTCTAGGTCGGTACCCCTCCCTAAGCCCAACCCTTCCAGGTCAGTACCCCACCCTAACCCTTCTAGGTCGGTACCCCACCCTAACCCTTCTAGGTCGGTACCCCACCCTAACCCTTCTAGGTCAGTACCCCTCCCTAACCCTTCTAGGTCGGTACCCCACCCTAACCCTTCTAGGTCAGTACCCCTCCCCAACCCTTCCAGGTCACTACCCCTCCCTAACCCTTCTAGGTAGGTACCCCTCCCCGACCCTTCTAGGTCGGTACCCCTCCCCTACCCTTCTAGGTCGGTACCCCTCCCCGACCCTTCTAGGTCGGTACCCTCCCCGACCCTTCTAGGTCGGTACCCCTCCCCGACCCTTCTAGGTCGGTACCCCTCCCCGACCCTTCTAGGTCGGTACCCCTCCGTGACCCTTCTAGGTCGGTGCCCCTCCCTGACCCTTCTAGGTCGGTACCCCTCCCTAACCCCAACCCTTCCGGGTCGGTACCCCTCCCTAAGCCCAACCCTTCCAGGTCAGTACCCTCCCTGACCCTTCTAGGTCGGTACCCCTCCCTGACCCTTCTAGGTCGCTACCCCTCCCTGAACCTTCTACGTCGGTACCCCTCCCTGACCCTTCTAGGTCGGTACCCCTCCCTGACCCTTCTAGGTCGGTACCCCTACCTGACCCTTCTAGGTCGGTACCCCTCCCTGACCCTTCTAGGTCGGTACCCCTCCCTGACCCTTCTAGGTCGGTACCACTTCCCAACCCCATCCCTTCTAGGTTGGTACCCCTCCCTGACCCTTCTAGGTCGGTACAACTCCCTGACCATTCTAGGTCGGTACCCCTTCCCAACCCCATCCCTTCTAGGTCGGTACCCCTCCCTGACCCTTCTAGGTCGAGTACCCCTCCCTAACCCCAACCCTTCTAGGTCGGTACCCCTCCCTAACCCTTCTAGGTCGGTACCCCTCCCTGACCCTTCTAGGTTGGTACCCCCTACCTGACCCTTCTCCCTGACCTTTCTCGGTCGGTACCCCTCCCTGACCCTTCTAGGTCGGTACCCCTCCATAACCCTTCTAGGTTGGTACCCCTTCCCAACCCCATCCCTTCTAGGTTGGTACCCCTCCCTGACCCTTCTAGGTCGGTACCCCTCCCTGACCCTTCTAGGTCGGTACCCCTCCCTGACCCTTCTAGGTCGGTACCCCTTCCCAACCCCATCCCTTCTAGGTCGCTGCCCCTCCCTGACCCTTCTAGGTCGGTACCCCTCCCTAACCCCAACCCTTCCGGGTCGGTACCCCTCCCTAAGCCCAACCCTTCCGGGTCGGTACCCCTCCCTAAGCCCAACCCTTCCAGGTCAGTACCCCTCCCTGACCCTTCTAGGTCGGTACCCCTCTCTGACCCTTCTAGGTCGCTACCCCTCCCTGACCCTTCTACGTCAGTACCCCTCCCTGACCCTTCTAGGTCGGTACCCCTCCCTGACCCTTCTAGGTCGGTACCCCTCCCTGACCCTTCTATGTTGGTACCCCTACCTGACCCTTCTCCCTGACCCTTCTCGGTCGGTACCCCTCCCTGACCCTTCTAGGTCGGTACCCCTCCCTAACCCATCTAGGTCGGTACCCCTTCCCAACCCCATCCCTTCTAGGTTGGTACCCCTCCCTGACCCTTCTAGGTCGGTACCCCTCCCTGAACCTTCTAGGTCGGTACCCCTTCGCAACACCATCCCTTCTAGGTCGGTACCCCTCCCTGACCCTTCTAGGTCGGTGCCCCTCCCTGACCCTTCTAGGTCGGTACCCCTCCCTAACCCCAACCCTTCTTGGTCGGTACCCCTCCCTAAGCCCAACCCTTCCAGGTCAGTACCCCTACCTGACCCTTCTCCCTGACCCTTCTCGGTCGGTACCCCTCCCTGACCCTTCTAGGTCGGTACCCCTCCCTAACCCATCTAGGTCGGTACCCCTTCCCAACCCCATCCCTTCTAGGTCGGTACCCCACCCTAACCCTTCCAGGTCAGTACCCCTCCCTAACCCTTCTAGGTCGGTACCTCTCCCTAACCCTTCTAGGTCGGTACCCCTCCCTAACCCTTCTAGGTCGGTACCCCTCCCTGACCCTTCTAGGTTGGTACCCCTACCTGACCCTTCTCCCTGACCCTTCTAGGTCGGTACCCCTGCCTAACCCTTCTAGGTCGGTACCCCTTCCCAACCCCATCCCTTCTAGGTTGGTACCCTTCCCTGACCCTTCTAGGTCGGTACCCCTCCCTGACCCTTCTAGGTCGGTACCCCTCCCTGACCCTTCTAGGTCGGTACCCCTTCCCAACCCCATCCCTTCTAGGTCGGTACCCCTCCCTGACCCTTCTAGGTCGGTACCCCTCCCTAAGCCCAACCCTTCCAGGTCAGTACCCCACCCTAACCCTTCTAGGTCGGTACCCCACCCTAACCCTTCTAGGTCGGTACCCCTCCCTAACCCTTCTAGGTTGGTACAACTCCCTAACCCTTCTAAGTCGGTACCCCTCCCTGACCCTTCTAGGTCGGTACCCCTCCCTAACCCCAACTCCTTCCGGGTCGGTACCCCTCCCTAAGCCCAACCCTTCAGGTCAGTACCCCTCCCTGACCCTTCTAGGTCGGTACCCCACCCTAACCCTTCTAGGTCGGTACCCCCACCCTAACCCTTCTAGGTCGGTACCCCACCCTAACCCTTCTAGGTCAGTACCCCTCCCTAACCCTTCTAGGTCGGTACCCCACCCTAACCCTTCTAGGTCAGTACCCCTCCCCAACCCTTCCAGGTCACTACCCCTCCCTAACCCTTCTAGGTAGGTACCCCTCCCCGACCCTTCTAGGTCGGTACCCCTCCCCTACCCCGACCCTTCCAGGTCGGTACACCTCCCCCCCAGCCGATCCCAACCCTTCCAGGTCGGTACCCCTCCCTAACCTTTCTAGGGTCGATACCCCTCCCTAACACTTCTTGGTCGGTACCCCTCCCTGACCCTTCTAGGTCGGTACCCCTCCCTGACCCTTCTAGGTCGGTACCCCTCCCCGACCCTTCTAGGTCGGTACCCCTCCCCGACCCTTCTAGGTCGGTACCCCTCCCCGACCCTTCTAGGTCGGTACCCTCCCCGACCGTTCTAGGTCGGTACCCCCCCCTCCCCGACCCTTCTAGGTCGGTACCCCCTCCCCGACCTTTCTAGGTCGGTACCCCTCCCCGACCCTTCTAGGTCGGTAACCCTCCCCGACCCTTCTAGGTCGGTACCCCTCCCCGACCCTTCTAGGTCGGTACCCCTCCCTAACCCCAACCCTTCTAGGTCGGTAACCCTCCCTAACCCTTCTAGGTCAGTACCCCTCCCTAACCCCAACCCTTCTAGGTCAGTACCCCTCCCTAACCCTTCTAGGTCGGTACCCCTCCCTAACCCTTCTAGGTCGGTACCCCTCCCTAACCCTTCTAGGTTGGTACAACTCCCTAACCCTTCTAGGTCGGTACCCCTCCCTGACCCTTCTAGGTCGGTACCCCTCCCTAACCCCAACTCCTTCCGGGTCGGTACCCCTCCCTAAGCCCAACCCTTCCAGGTCAGTACCCCTCCCTGACCCTTCTAGGTCGGTACCCCTCCCTGACCCTTCTAGGTCGGTACCCCTCCCTGACCCTTCTAGGTCGCTACCCCTCCCTGACCCTTCTACGTCGGTACCCCTCCCCTGACCCTTCTAGGTCGGTACCCCCTCCCTGACCCTTCTAGGTCGGTACCCCTCCCTGACCCTTCTAGGTTGGTACCCCTACCTGACCCTTCTGCCTGACCCTTCTAGGTCGGCTACCCCCTCCCTAACCCTTCTAGGTCGGTACCCCACCCTAACCCTTCCAGGTCGGTACCCCTCCCTAACCCTTCTAGGTTGGTACCCTTCCCTGACCCTTCTAGGTCGGTACCCCTCCCTGACCCTTCTAGGTCGGTACCCCTCCCTGACCCTTCTAGGTCGGTACCCCTCCCTAAGGCCCAACCCTTCCAGGTCAGTACCCCACCCTAACCCTTCTAGGTCGGCTACCCCACCCTAACCCTTCTAGGTCGGTACCCCACCCTAACCCTTCTAGGTCGGTACCCCACCCTAACCCTTCTAGGTCGGTACCCCACCCTAACCCTTCTAGGTCGGTACCCCACCCTAACCCTTCTAGGTCAGTACCCCTCCCCAACCCTTCCAGGTCACTACCCCTCCCTAACCCTTCTAGGTAGGTACCCCTCCCCGACCCTTCTAGGTCGGTACCCCTCTCCGACCCCGACCCTTCCAGGTCGGTACACCTCCCCGATCCCAACCCTTCCAGGTCAGTACCCCTCCCTAACCTTTCTAGGTCGATACCCCTCCCTAACCCTTCTTGGTCGGTACCCCTCCCTGACCCTTCTAGGTCGGTACACCTCCCTGACCCTTCTAGGTCGGTACCCCTCCCTGACCCTTCTAGGTCGGTACACCTCCCTGACCCTTCTAGGTCGGTACCCCTCCCTGACCCTTCTAGGTCGGTACCCCTCCCTGACCCTTCTAGGTCGGTACCCCTCCCTGACCCTTCTAGGTCGGTACCCCTCCCTGACACTTCTAGGTCGGTACCCCTCCCTGACCCTTCTAGGTCGGTACCCCTCCCTGACCCTTCTAGGTCGGTACCCCTCCCTGACCCTTCTAGGTCAGTACCCCTCCCTGACCCTTCTAGGTCGGTACCCCCACCCTAACCCCAACCCTTCTAAGTCAGTAACCCTCCCTAACTACAACCCTTCTAGGTCGGTACCCCTCCCTAACCCTTCTAGGTCGGTACCCCTCCCAACCCTTCTAGGTTGGTACCCCTCCCTAACCCTTCTATGTCGGTACACCTCCCTGACCCTTCTAGGTCGGTACCCCTCCCTAACCCCAACCCTTCCGGGTCGGTACCCCTCCCTAAGCCCAACCCTTCCAGGTCGGTACCCCTCCCTGACCCTTCTAGGTCGCTACCCCTCCCTGACCCTTCTACGTCGCTACCCCTCCCTGACCCTTCTACGTCGGTACCCCCTCCCTGACCCTTCTAGGTCGGTACCCCTCCCTGACCCTTCGAGGTCGGTACCCCTCCCTGACCCTTCTAGGTCGGTACCCTCAACCTGACCCTTCCAGGTCGGTACCCCACCCTAACCCTTCCAGGTCGGTACCCCTCCCTAACCCTTCTAGGTCGGTACCCCTCCCTAACCCTTCTAGGTCGGTACCCCTCCCTGACCCTTCTAGGTTGGTACCCCTACCTGACCCTTCTCCATAACCCTTCTAGGATCGGTACCCCACCCTAACCCTTTCTAGGTCGGTACCCCACCCTAACCCTTCTAGGTCAGTACCCCTCCCTAAACCCTTCTAGGTCGGTACCCCACCCTAACCCTTCTAGGTCAGTACCCCTCCCCAACCCTTCCAGGTCACTACCCCTCCCTAACCCTTCTAGGTAGGTACCCCTCCCCGACCCTTCTAGGTCGGTACCCCTCCCCGACCCCGACCCTTCCAGGTCGGTACACCTCCCCGATCCCAACCCTTCCAGGTCGGTACCCCCTCCCTAACCTTTCTAGGTCGATACCCCTCCCTAACCCTTCTTGGTCGGTACCCCTCCCTGACCCTTCTAGGCTCGGTACCCCTCTCCTGACCCTTCTAGGTCGGCTACCCCTCCCCGACCCTTCTAGGTCGGTACCCCCTCCCCGACCCTTCTAGGTCGGTACCCCTCCCCGACCCTTCTAGGTCGGTACCCTCCCCGACCTTTCTAGGTCGGTACCCCTCCCCGACCCTTCTAGGTCGGTACCCGCTCCCTGACCCTTCTAGGTCGGTACCCCTCCCCGACCCTTCTAGGTCGGTAACCCTCCCCGACCCTTCTAGGTCGGTACCCCCTCCCCGACCCTTCTAGGTCGGTACCCCTCCCTAACCCCAACCCTTCTAGGTCGGTAACCCTCCCTAACCCTTCTAGGTCAGTTACCCCTCCCTAACCCCAACCCTTCTAGGTCAGTACCCCTCCCTAACCCTTCTAGGTCGGTACCCTTCCCTGACCCTTCTAGGTCGGTACCCCTCTCTGACCCTTCTAGGTCGGTACCCCTCCCTGACCCTTCTAGGTCGGTACCCCTCCCTGACCCTTCTAGGTCGGTACACCTCCCTGACCCTTCTAGGTCGGTACCCCTCCCTGACCCTTCTAGGTCAGTACCCCTCAATGACCCTTCTAGGTCGGTACCCCTCCCTAACCCCAACCCTTCTAAGTCAGTACCCCTCCGTAACCCCAACCCTTCTAGGTCGGTACCCCTCCCTAACCCTTCTAGGTTGGTACCCCTCCCTAACCCTTCTAGGTCGGTACCCCTCCCTGACCCTTCTAGGTTGGTACCCCTCCCTGACCCTTCTAGGTTGGTACCCCTCCCTGACCCTTCTCACTGACCCTTCTAGGTCGGTACCCCTCCCTGACCCTTCTAGGTCAGTACCCCTCCCCCTAACCCTTCTAGGTC
>NW_027675337.1:0-140000 GCF_965601325.2 Salmo salar
CTGGGGTATACAACACCAACACCACCATATAGCTGTCTGGGGTATACAACACCACCATATAGCTGTCTGGGGTATACAACACCACCACCACCATATAGCTGTCTGGGGTATACAACACCAACATATAGCTGTCTGGGGTATACAACACCAACACCACCATATAGCTGTCTGGGGTATACAACACCAACACCACCATATAGCTGTCTGGGGTATACAACACCACCATATAGCTGTCTGGGTATACAACACCAACACCACCATATAGCTGTCTGGGGTATACAACACCACCATATAGCTGTCTGGGGTATACAACACCAACACCACCATATAGCTGTCTGGGGTATACAACACCAACACCACCATATAGCTGTCTGGGGTATACAACACCACCACCACCATATAGCTGTCTGGGGTATACAACACCACCATATAGCTGTCTGGGGTATACAACACCACCATATAGCTGTCTGGGGTATACAACACCACCATATAGCTGTCTGGGGTATACAACACCAACACCAACATATAGCTGTCTGGGGTATACAACACCAACATATAGCTGTCTGGGGTATACAACACTAACACCACCATATAGCTGTCTGGGGTATACAACAACAACACCAACATATAGCTGTCTGGGGTATACAACACCAACACCACCATATAGCTGTCTGGGGTATACAACACCAACACCACCATATAGCTGTCTGGGGTATACAACACCAACACCACCATATAGCTGTCTGGGGTATACAACACCACCACCAACATATAGCTGTCTGGGGTATACAACACCACCATATAGCTGTCTGGGGTATACAACACCAACACCACCATATAGCTGTCTGGGGTATACAACACCAACACCAACATATAGCTGTCTGGGGTATACAACACCACCATATAGCTGTCTGGGGTATACAACACCAACATATAGCTGTCTGGGGTATACAACACCAACACCACCATATAGCTGTCTGGGGTATACAACACCATCACCACCATATAGCTGTCTGGGGTATACAACACCAACATATAGCTGTCTGGGGTATACAACACCAACACCACCATATAGCTGTCTGGGGTATACAACACCAACACCACCATATAGCTGTCTGGGGTATACAACACCACCATATAGCTGTCTGGGGTATACAACACCACCATATAGCTGTCTGGGGTATACAACACCACCACCACCATATAGCTGTCTGGGGTATACAACACCAACACCACCATATAGCTGTCTGGGGTATACAACACCAACACCAACATATAGCTGTCTGGGGTATACAACACCAACACCACCATATAGCTGTCTGGGGTATACAACACCAACACCACCATATAGCTGTCTGGGGTATACAACACCAACACCAACATATAGCTGTCTGGGGTATACAACACCACCATATAGCTGTCTGGGTATACAACACCACCACCACCATATAGCTGTCTGGGGTATACAACACCAACACCACCATATAGCTGTCTGGGGTATACAACACCAACACCAACATATAGCTGTCTGGGGTATACAACACCAACACCACCATATAGCTGTCTGGGGTATACAACACCACCATATAGCTGTCTGGGGTATACAACACCAACACCACCATATAGCTGTCTGGGGTATACAACACCACCATATAGCTGTCTGGGGTATACAACACCAACACCAACATATAGCTCTCTGGGGTATACAACACCACCACCACCATATAGCTGTCTGGGGTATACAACACCACCATATAGCTGTCTGGGGTATACAACACCACCATATAGCTGTCTGGGGTATACAACACCACCACCACCATATAGCTGTCTGGGGTATACAACACCAACACCACCATATAGCTGTCTGGGGTATACAACACCAACACCACCATATAGCTGTCTGGGGTATACAACACCACCACCACCATATAGCTGTCTGGGGTATACAACACCAACATATAGCTGTCTGGGGTATACAACACCAACATATAGCTGTCTGGGGTATACAACACCATCACCACCATATAGCTGTCTGGGGTATACAACACCAACACCACCATATAGCTGTCTGGGGTATACAACACCAACACCACCATATAGCTGTCTGGGGTATACAACACCAACACCACCATATAGCTGTCTGGGGTATACAACACCACCATATAGCTGTCTGGGGTATACAACACCACCATATAGCTGTCTGGGGTATACAACACCACCACCATATAGCTGTCTGGGGTATACAACACCACCAACATATAGCTGTCTGGGGTATACAACACCAACATATAGCTGTCTGGGGTATACAACACCACCACCAACATATAGCTGTCTGGGGTATACAACACCAACACCACCATATAGCTGTCTGGGGTATACAACACCAACACCACCATATAGCTGTCTGGGGTATACAACACCAACACCACCATATAGCTGTCTGGGGTATACAACACCACCACCACCATATAGCTGTCTGGGGTATACAACACCACCACCACCATATAGCTGTCTGGGGTATACAACACCAACATATAGCTGTCTGGGGTATACAACACCAACACCACCATATAGCTGTCTGGGGTATACAACACCAACACCACCATATAGCTGTCTGGGGTATACAACACCACCATATAGCTGTCTGGGGTATACAACACCACCACCACCATATAGCTGTCTGGGGTATACAACACCAACATATAGCTGTCTGGGGTATACAACACCAACACCACCATATAGCTGTCTGGGGTATACAACACCAACACCACCATATAGCTGTCTGGGGTATACAACACCACCATATAGCTGTCTGGGTATACAACACCAACACCACCATATAGCTGTCTGGGGTATACAACACCACCATATAGCTGTCTGGGGTATACAACACCAACACCACCATATAGCTGTCTGGGGTATACAACACCACCACCACCATATAGCTGTCTGGGGTATACAACACCACCAACATATAGCTGTCTGGGGTATACAACACCAACATATAGCTGTCTGGGGTATACAACACCAACACCACCATATAGCTGTCTGGGGTATACAACACCAACACCACCATATAGCTGTCTGGGGTATACAACACCAACACCACCATATAGCTGTCTGGGGTATACAACACCACCACCACCATATAGCTGTCTGGGGTATACAACACCACCACCACCATATAGCTGTCTGGGGTATACAACACCAACATATAGCTGTCTGGGGTATACAACACCAACACCACCATATAGCTGTCTGGGGTATACAACACCAACACCACCATATAGCTGTCTGGGGTATACAACACCACCATATAGCTGTCTGGGGTATACAACACCACCACCACCATATAGCTGTCTGGGGTATACAACACCAACATATAGCTGTCTGGGTTATACAACACCAACACCACCATATAGCTGTCTGGGGTATACAACACCAACACCACCATATAGCTGTCTGGGGTATACAACACCACCATATAGCTGTCTGGGGTATACAACACCAACACCACCATATAGCTGTCTGGGGTATACAACACCACCATATAGCTGTCTGGGGTATACAACACCAACACCACCATATAGCTGTCTGGGGTATACAACACCACCACCACCATATAGCTGTCTGGGGTATACAACACCACCATATAGCTGTCTGGGGTATACAACACCACCATATAGCTGTCTGGGGTATACAACACCACCATATAGCTGTCTGGGGTATACAACACCAACACCAACATATAGCTGTCTGGGGTATACAACACCAACATATAGCTGTCTGGGGTATACAACACCACCATATAGCTGTCTGGGGTATACAACACTAACACCACCATATAGCTGTCTGGGGTATACAACAACAACACCAACATATAGCTGTCTGGGGTATACAACACCAACACCACCATATAGCTGTCTGGGGTATACAACACCAACACCACCATATAGCTGTCTGGGGTATACAACACCAACACCACCATATAGCTGTCTGGGGTATACAACACCACCACCAACATATAGCTGTCTGGGGTATACAACACCACCATATAGCTGTCTGGGGTATACAACACCAACACCACCATATAGCTGTCTGGGGTATACAACACCAACACCAACATATAGCTGTCTGGGGTATACAACACCACCATATAGCTGTCTGGGGTATACAACACCAACATATAGCTGTCTGGGGTATACAACACCAACACCACCATATAGCTGTCTGGGGTATACAACACCATCACCACCATATAGCTGTCTGGGGTATACAACACCAACATATAGCTGTCTGGGGTATACAACACCAACACCACCATATAGCTGTCTGGGTATACAACACCAACACCACCATATAGCTGTCTGGGGTATACAACACCACCATATAGCTGTCTGGGGTATACAACACCACCATATAGCTGTCTGGGGTATACAACACCACCACCACCATATAGCTGTCTGGGGTATACAACACCAACACCACCATATAGCTGTCTGGGGTATACAACACCAACACCAACATATAGCTGTCTGGGGTATACAACACCAACACCACCATATAGCTGTCTGGGGTATACAACACCAACACCACCATATAGCTGTCTGGGGTATACAACACCAACACCAACATATAGCTGTCTGGGGTATACAACACCACCATATAGCTGTCTGGGGTATACAACACCACCACCACCATATAGCTGTCTGGGGTATACAACACCAACACCACCATATAGCTGTCTGGGGTATACAACACCAACACCAACATATAGCTGTCTGGGGTATACAACACCAACACCACCATATAGCTGTCTGGGGTATACAACACCACCATATAGCTGTCTGGGGTATACAACACCAACACCACCATATAGCTGTCTGGGGTATACAACACCACCATATAGCTGTCTGGGGTATACAACACCAACACCAACATATAGCTGTCTGGGGTATACAACACCAACACCACCATATAGCTGTCTGGGGTATACAACACCACCACCACCATATAGCTGTCTGGGGTATACAACACCACCATATAGCTGTCTGGGGTATACAACACCAACACCACCATATAGCTGTCTGGGGTATACAACACCAACACCAACATATAGCTGTCTGGGGTATACAACACCAACACCACCATATAGCTGTCTGGGGTATACAACACCACCATATAGCTGTCTGGGGTATACAACACCAACACCAACATATAGCTGTCTGGGGTATACAACACCAACACCACCATATAGCTGTCTGGGGTATACAACACCAACACCACCATATAGCTGTCTGGGGTATACAACACCACCATATAGCTGTCTGGGGTATACAACACCACCATATAGCTGTCTGGGGTATACAACACCACCACCACCATATAGCTGTCTGGGGTATACAACACCAACACCACCATATAGCTGTCTGGGGTATACAACACCAACACCAACATATAGCTGTCTGGGGTATACAACACCAACACCACCATATAGCTGTCTGGGGTATACAACACCAACACCACCATATAGCTGTCTGGGGTATACAACACCAACACCAACATATAGCTGTCTGGGGTATACAACACCACCATATAGCTGTCTGGGGTATACAACACCAACACCACCATATAGCTGTCTGGGGTATACAACACCAACACCAACATATAGCTGTCTGGGGTATACAACACCAACACCACCATATAGCTGTCTGGGGTATACAACACCACCATATAGCTGTCTGGGGTATACAACACCAACACCAACATATAGCTGTCTGGGGTATACAACACCAACACCACCATATAGCTGTCTGGGGTATAAAACACCAACACCACCATATAGCTGTCTGGGGTATACAACACCATCACCACCATATAGCTGTCTTGGGTATACAACACCAACACCACCATATAGCTGTCTGGGGTATACAACACCACCATATAGCTGTCTGGGGTATACAACACCACCATATAGCTGTCTGGGGTATACAACACCACCATATAGCTGTCTGGGGTATACAACACCACCACCACCATATAGCTGTCTGGGGTATACAACACCACCATATAGCTGTCTGGGGTATACAACACCAACACCACCATATAGCTGTCTGGGGTATACAACACCAACATATAGCTGTCTGGGGTATACAACACCACCATATAGCTGTCTGGGGTATACAACACCAACACCACCATATAGCTGTCTGGGGTATACAACACCAACACCACCATATAGCTGTCTGGGGTATACAACACCAACACCACCATATAGCTGTCTGGGGTATACAACACCACCATATAGCTGTCTGGGGTATACAACACCAACACCAACATATAGCTGTCTGGGGTATACAACACCACCATATAGCTGTCTGGGGTATACAACACCACCATATAGCTGTCTGGGGTATACAACACCACCATATAGCTGTCTGGGGTATACAACACCACCACCACCATATAGCTGTCTGGGGTATACAACACCAACACCACCATATAGCTGTCTGGGGTATACAACACCAACACCACCATATAGCTGTCTGGGGTATACAACACCACCATATAGCTGTCTGGGGTATACAACACCACCATATAGCTGTCTGGGGTATACAACACCACCATATAGCTGTCTGGGGTATACAACACCACCACCACCATATAGCTGTCTGGGGTATACAACACCACCATATAGCTGTCTGGGGTATACAACACCACCATATAGCTGTCTGGGGTATACAACACCAACACCACCATATAGCTGTCTGGGGTATACAACACCACCACCAACATATAGCTGTCTGGGGTATACAACACCACCATATAGCTGTCTGGGGTATACAACACCACCACCACCATATAGCTGTCTGGGGTATACAACACCAACACCACCATATAGCTGTCTGGGGTATACAACACCACCACCATATAGCTGTCTGGGGTATACAACACCACCACCACCATATAGCTGTCTGGGGTATACAACACCAACACCACCATATAGCTGTCTGGGGTATACAACACCAACACCACCATATAGCTGTCTGGGGTATACAACACCAACACCACCATATAGCTGTCTGGGGTATACAACACCAACACCACCATATAGCTGTCTGGGGTATACAACACCAACACCACCATATAGCTGTCTGGGGTATACAACACCACCACCACCATATAGCTGTCTGGGGTATACAACACCACCACCACCATATAGCTGTCTGGGGTATACAACACCACCACCATATAGCTGTCTGGGGTATACAACACCACCATATAGCTGTCTGGGGTATACAACACCAACACCACCATATAGCTGTCTGGGGTATACAACACCAACACCACCATATAGCTGTCTGGGGTATAACACCAACACCACCATATAGCTGTCTGGGGTATACAACACCAACACCACCATATAGCTGTCTGGGGTATACAACACCAACACCACCATATAGCTGTCTGGGGTATACAACACCACCATATAGCTGTCTGGGGTATACAACACCAACACCACCATATAGCTGTCTGGGGTATACAACACCACCACCACCATATAGCTGTCTGGGGTATACAACACCAACACCACCATATAGCTGTCTGGGGTATACAACACCACCACCACCATATAGCTGTCTGGGGTATACAACACCAACACCACCATATAGCTGTCTGGGGTATACAACACCAACACCACCATATAGCTGTCTGGGGTATACAACACCAACACCACCATATAGCTGTCTGGGGTATACAACACCAACACCACCATATAGCTGTCTGGGGTATACAACACCAACACCACCATATAGCTGTCTGGGGTATACAACACCACACACCATATAGCTGTCTGGGGTATACAACACCAACACCACCATATAGCTGTCTGGGGTATACAACACCACCACCACCATATAGCTGTCTGGGGTATACAACACCACACCACCATATAGCTGTCTGGGGTATACAACACCAACACCACCATATAGCTGTCTGGGGTATACAACACCACCATATAGCTGTCTGGGGTATACAACACCAACACCACCATATAGCTGTCTGGGGTATACACCACCACCATATAGCTGTCTGGGGTATACAACACCACCATATAGCTGTCTGGGGTATACAACACCACCATATAGCTGTCTGGGGTATACAACACCAACACCACCATATAGCTGTCTGGGGTATACAACACCAACACCACCATATAGCTGTCTGGGGTATACAACACCACCATATAGCTGTCTGGGGTATACAACACCAACACCACCATATAGCTGTCTGGGGTATACAACACCAACACCACCATATAGCTGTCTGGGGTATACAACACCAACACCACCATATAGCTGTCTGGGGTATACAACACCACCATATAGCTGTCTGGGGTATACAACACCACCATATAGCTGTCTGGGGTATACAACACCAACACCACCATATAGCTGTCTGGGGTATACAACACCACACCACCATATAGCTGTCTGGGGTATACAACACCAACACCACCATATAGCTGTCTGGGGTATACAACACCAACACCACCATATAGCTGTCTGGGGTATACAACACCAACACCACCATATAGCTGTCTGGGGTATACAACACCACCACCACCATATAGCTGTCTGGGGTATACAACACCAACACCACCATATAGCTGTCTGGGGTATACAACACCACCATATAGCTGTCTGGGGTATACAACACCAACATATAGCTGTCTGGGGTATACAACACCAACACCACCATATAGCTGTCTGGGGTATACAACACCACCACCACCATATAGCTGTCTGGGGTATACACACACCACCATATAGCTGTCTGGGGTATACAACACCAACACCACCATATAGCTGTCTGGGGTATACAACACCAACACCAACATATAGCTGTCTGGGGTATACAACACCACCATATAGCTGTCTGGGGTATACAACACCAACACCACCATATAGCTGTCTGGGGTATACAACACCACCATATAGCTGTCTGGGGTATACAACACCACACCACCATATAGCTGTCTGGGGTATACAACACCACCATATAGCTGTCTGGGGTATACAACACCAACACCACCATATAGCTGTCTGGGGTATACAACACCAACACCACCATATAGCTGTCTGGGGTATACAACACCAACACCACCATATAGCTGTCTGGGGTATACAACACCACCACCACCATATAGCTGTCTGGGGTATACAACACCAACACCACCATATAGCTGTCTGGGGTATACAACACCAACACCACCATATAGCTGTCTGGGGTATACAACACCACCATATAGCTGTCTGGGGTATACAACACCACCACCATATAGCTGTCTGGGGTATACAACACCAACACCACCATATAGTGTTTGTTTTAGGAAGCCAATCGGGGGATGAGATCCCTGTGTTTTTAGAAAGCCAATCAGAGTGTGAGATCCCTGTGTTTTTAGAAAGCCAATCAGAGTGTGAGATCCCTGTGTTTTAGGAAGCCAATCGGGGGATTGAGATCCCTGTGTTTTTAGAAAGCCAATCAGAGTGTGAGATCCCTGTGTTTTAGAAAGCCAATCAGAGTGTGAGATCCCTGTGTTTTAGGAAGCCAATCGGGGGATGGAGATCCCTGTGTTTTTAGAAAGCCAATCAGAGGAGGGAGATCCCTGTGTTTTTAGGAAGCCAATCGGAGGGTGAGATCCCTGTGTTTTAGGAAGCCAATCGGAGGGTGAGATCCCTGTGTTTTAGGAAGCCAATAAGAGGGTGAGATCCCTGTGTTTTAGGAAGCCAATCGGAGGAGGAGATCCCTGTGTTTTAGGAAGCCAATCGGAGTGTGAGATCCCTGTGTTTTAGGAAGCCAATCGGGGGATGAGATCCCTGTGTTTTTAGGAAGCCAATCAGAGTGTGAGATCCCTGTGTTTTAGGAAGCCAATCGGAGGAGGAGATCCCTGTGTTTTTTAGGAAGCCAATCGGAGGAGGAGATCCCTGTGTTTTTAGGAAGCCAATCGGAGGGTGAGATCCCTGTGTTTTAGAAAGCCAATCAGAGTGTGAGATCCCTGTGTTTTTAGGAAGCCAATCGGAGGGTGAGATCCCTATGTTTTAGGAAGCCAATCGGAGGGTGAGATCCCTGTGTTTTGGGAAGCCAATCGG
This sequence comes from Salmo salar, assembly GCF_965601325.2. Taxonomy (NCBI): domain Eukaryota; kingdom Metazoa; phylum Chordata; class Actinopteri; order Salmoniformes; family Salmonidae; genus Salmo; species Salmo salar. Next base: position 10,155 of record NW_027675337.1, read on the forward strand.
AGGGTGAGATCCCTGTGTTTTAAGGAAGCCAATCGGAGGAGGAGATCCACTGTGTTTTAGGAAGCCAATCGGAGGGTGAGATCCCTGTGTTTTTAGAAAGCCAATCGGAGGAGGAGATCCCTATGTTTTAGAAAGCCAATCAGAGGAGGAGATCCCTGTGTTAGGAAGCCAATCGGAGTGTGCGATCCCTGGATGAAACCTGGCCTGCTACTTCCCCAACTCTTTGTTTTTATCCAAAGCTCTTTATTCCAGTTCAAATAGTGACTTCACTGTCACAACAATGACATTGTATTTTTTATAAAACGCAGGGCCACGTTCCCAACCGATCCAGCCAGAAAACATTTAGTATGTTGAAGACAGCCTGAACTTGGAACAAATCTGTTTCTACTCGATCCCCGACCCGAAGATGGGTTTAGTGATATAATGAGCTTGAGAAGGCACAGCGTATCCTGTCATTCTCCCTACAGCCAATGGGATTGGGTTTTACGTCACCTAACTAAGAGGGAAGCTAAAACCATTAGTGGCGATGTGATCATTGAGGCTCACCGGCTTTTGTAAAGTTGTATAATTCTACTTGGCTTTGAATCTGTTGGCTGAACAAGCTATTATCCAACATAACAGACAGACTGTTGGGCTGTAGTCCCTCACCAGGACCAGGACCAGTGTTGGGCTGTAGTCCCTCACCAGGACCAGGACCAGTGTTGGGCTGTAGTCCCTCACCAGGACCAGGACCAGTGTTGGGCTGTAGTCCCTCACCAGGACCAGGACCAGTGTTGGGCTGTAGTCCCTCACCAGGACCAGTGTTGGGCTGTAGTCCCTCACCAGGACCAGTGTTGGGCTGTAGTCCCTCACCAGGACCAGTGTTGGGCTGTAGTCCCTCACCAGGACCAGTGTTGGGCTGTAGTCCCTCACCAGGACCAGTGTTGGGCTGTAGTCCCCTCACCAGGACCAGTGTTGGGCTGTAGTCCCTCACCAGGACCAGTGTTGGGCTGTAGTCCCTCACCAGGACCAGTGTTGGGCTGTAGTCCCTCACCAGGACCAGTGTTGGGCTGTAGTCCCCTCACCAGGACCAGTGTTGGGCTGTAGTCCCTCACCAGGACCAGTGTTGGGCTGTAGTCCCTCACCAGGACCAGTGTTGGGCTGTAGTCCCTCACCAGGACCAGTGTTGGGCTGTAGTCCCTCACCAGGACCAGTGTTGGGCTGTAGTCCCTCACCAGGACCAGTGTTGGGCTGTAGTCCCTCACCAGGACCAGTGTTGGGCTGTAGTCCCTCACCAGGACCAGGACCAGTGTTGGGCTGTAGTCCCTCACCAGGACCAGGACCAGTGTTGGGCTGTAGTCCCTCACCAGGACCAGTGTTGGGCTGTAGTCCCTCACCAGGACCAGGACCAATCGGAGATCCCTGTGTTTTAGGAAGCCAATCGGAAGCCAATCGGAGGGTGAGATCCCTGTGTTTTAGAAAGCCAATCAGAGTGTGAGATCCCTGTGTTTTAGGAAGCCAATCGGAGTGTGAGATCCCTGTGTTTTACGAAGCCAATCAGAGTGTGCGATCCCTGGATGAAACCTGGCCTGCTACTTCCCCAACTCTTTGTTTTTATCCAAAGCTCTTTATTCCAGTTCAAATAGTGACTTCACTGTCACAACAATGACATTGTATTTTTTATAAAACGCAGGGCCACGTTCCAACCGATCCAGCCAGAAAACATTTAGTATGTTGAAGACAGCCTGAACTTGGAACAAATCTGTTTCTACTCGATCCCCGACCCGAAGATGGGTTTAGTGATATAATGAGCTGAGAAGGCACAGCGTATCCTGTCATTCTCCCTACAGCCAATGGGATTGGGTTTTAGGTCACCTAACTAAGAGGGAAGCTAAAACCATTAGTGGCGATGTGATCATTGAGGCTCACCGGCTTTTGTAAAGTTGTATAATTATACTTGGCTTTGAATCTGTTGGCTGAACAAGCTATTATCCAACATAACAGACAGACTGTTGGGCTGTAGTCCCTCACCAGGACCAGGACCAGTGGTTGGGCTGTAGTCCCTCACCAGGACCAGGACCAGTGTTGGGCTGTAGTCCCTCACCAGGACCAGGACCAGTGTTGGGCTGTAGTCCCTCACCAGGACCACGACCAGTGTTGGGCTGTAGTCCCTCACCAGGACCAGGACCAGTGTTGGGCTGTAGTCCCTCACCAGGACCAGTGTTGGGCTGTAGTCCCTCACCAGGACCAGGACCAGTGTTGGGGCTGTAGTCCAGGCATGTCCCTCACCAGGACTGGACCAGTGTTGGGCTGTAGTTCAGGCATGTCCCTCACCAGGACCAGACCAGTGTCCCTCACCAGGACCAGTGTTGGGCTGTAGTCCCTCACCAGGACCAGGGACCAGTGTCCCTCACCAGGACCAGACCAGTGTCCCTCACCAGGACCAGTGTTGGGCTGTAGTCCCTCACCAGGACCAGGACCAGTGTCCCTCACCAGGACCAGACCAGTGTCCCCTCACCAGGACCAGTGTTGGGCTGTAGTCCCTCACCAGGACCAGTGTCCCTCACCAGGACCAGTGTTGGGCTGTAGTCCCTCACCAGGACCAGGACCAGTGTCCCTCACCAGGACCAGACCAGTGTCCAGCAGCAGGACCAGTGTTGGGCTGTAGTCCCTCACCAGGACCAGGACCAGTGTCCCTCACCAGGACCAGTGTTGGGCTGTAGTCCCTCACCAGGACCAGGACCAGTGTCCCTCACCAGGACCAGTGTTGGGCTGTAGTCCCTCACCAGGACCAGGACCAGTGTTGGGCTGTAGTCCCTCACCAGGACCAGGACCAGTGTCCCTCACCAGGACCAGTGTTGGGCTGTAGTCCCTCACCAGGACCAGGACCAGTGTCCCTCACCCCAGGACCAGTGTTGGGCTGTAGTCCCTCACCAGGACCAGGACCAGTGTCCCTCACCAGGACCAGGACCAGTGTCCCTCACCAGGACCAGTGTTGGGCTGTAGTCCCTCACCAGGACCAGGACCAGTGTCCCTCACCAGGACCAGTGTTGGGCTGTAGTCCCTCACCAGGACCAGGACCAGTGTCCCTCACCAGGACCAGTGTTGGGCTGTAGTCCCTCACCAGGACCAGGACCAGTGTCCCTCACCAGGACCAGACCAGTGTCCCTCACCAGGACCAGTGTTGGGCTGTAGTCCCTCACCAGGACCAGGACCAGTGTTGGGCTGTAGTCCCCTCACCAGGACCAGGACCAGTGTCCCTCACCAGGACCAGTGTTGGGGCTGTAGTCCCTCACCAGGACCAGGACCAGTGTCCCTCACCAGGACCAGTGTTGGGCTGTAGTCCCTCACCAGGACCAGGACCAGTGTCCCTCACCAGGACCAGGACCAGTGTCCCTCACCAGGACCAGTGTTGGGCTGTAGTCCCTCACCAGGACCAGGACCAGTGTCCCTCACCAGGACCAGTGTTGGGCTGTAGTCCCTCACCAGGACCAGGACCAGTGTCCCTCACCAGGACCAGTGTTGGGCTGTAGTCCCTCACCAGGACCAGGACCAGTGTCCCTCACCAGGACCAGGACCAGTGTCCCTCACCAGGACCAGTGTTGGGCTGTAGTCCCTCACCAGGACCAGGACCAGTGTCCCTCACCAGGACCAGACCAGTGTCCCTCACCAGGACCAGTGTTGGGCTGTAGTCCCTCACCAGGACCAGACCAGTGTCCCTCACCAGGACCAGGACCAGTGTCCCTCACCAGGGACCAGGACCAGTGTCCCTCACCAGGACCAGGACCAGTGTCCCTCACCAGGACCAGGACCAGTGTCCAGCAGCAGGACGTCTTACATGAAGGTCGTCTTCAGACCACTTGACTCTAGGTGCTGTAGTTGGATTGGCCTTCTCCTCAGTAATACATGTTTTCTGAACAATCCCAATGTAAATCTGCCAACACCCTGCTCATAACATCATTCAGTCTTCTTCTAAATGTAACTTTTATTTAACTATGCAATTTATTTTTATTTAACTACTGCGTGTGGTTCAGTAGTTTAGCTGAGAAGATCTGAGAAGATCAAGACTGTGTGTGGTTCAGTAGTGAAGCTGAGAAGATCTGAGAAGATCTGAGAAGATCAGACTGTGTGTGGTTCAGTAGTGAAGCTGAGAAGATCTGAGAAGATCTGAGAAGATCAGACCTGCGTGTGGTTCAGTAGTTTAGCTGAGAAGATCAGACCTGCGTGTGGTTCAGTAGTTTAGCTGAGAAGATCAGACCTGCGTGTGGTTCAGTAGTTTAGCTGAGAAGATCAGACCTGCGTGTGGTTCAGTAGTTTAGCTGAGAAGATCAGACCTGCGTATAGTATGGAAACGAAGTGGCCGAAACCCAAACCTCCTTCCCATGTGACTCAGTCGTCCAGTTTTTAAAAAACGAGACCTTTTTTTTAACTCTGCAGGCTTGTTGTTTAATAACATGTGTCTGGTTCTCTCTGTCCTGCTGTGGACTGTATTTCCCAGCCCTGGCTGCTGCTGTTATAGATGACCTATTGAAACGGCTTTCAGCAGTAGCTCCCGCCCCCAGCCCCCCTCCCCCTAGCGGTCTACTGTTACCAGGGCAACGCCTTTCATAGAACCATGTCATGTGACCGCCGGGGGGGGTTTGACGAGAGAGAGAGAGAGAGAGAGAGAGAGAGAGAGAGAGAGAGAGAGAGAGAGAGAGAGAGAGAGAGAGAGAGAGAGAGAGAGAGAGAGAGAGAGAGAGAGAGAGAGAGAGAGAGAGAGAGAGAGAGAGAGAGAGAGAGAGAGAGAGAGAGAGAGAGAGAGAGAGAGAGAGAGAGAGAGAGAGAGAGAGAGAGAGAGAGAGAGAGAGAGAGAGAGAGAGAGAGGAGAGAGAGAGAGAGAGAGAGAGAGAGAGAGAGAGAGAAAGCAGCTGTGGGGGCTTGTGGGACTCCTCCTCCTTCTTGGGTTTTTTTGGGTGTCGCTAGTTGTTGTCACTGCTGCCTGGTCCAGTCGAGCGTCTTTCTCTGTCCCTGTTTACTGCTGTTCTGTTAGCGAGATACTCTGCTGGTTACCGCTGCCTGGTCCAGTCGAGCGTCCTAGTCGAGCCTCTCTCTGTCCCCCCTGCTTCCTGCTGTTCTGTTAGCTGGATACTCTCCTGTCGTCCCCGCTGCCAGGTCCAGTCCAGCCTCCTAGTCGAGCCTCTCTCTCTGTCCCCCTGCTTCCTGCTGTTCTGTTAGCTGGATACTCTCCTGTCGGTCCCCCGCTGCCAGGTCCAGTCCAGCCTCCTAGTCGAGCCTCTCTCTGTCCCCCTGCTTCCTGGCTGTTCTGTAGTTGGCGCTGCTGTCATTATGGACTGTTAGCAGATCTACATTTACTACACACCAAGTGAGGTAAGATCTCTGGTCTTGTCTTTTTTGTGTGAGAAACGTTTTTCATGTTTTGTTAAATGATTTGCTATTTCTTTAATAAGCTCAGCAACGAACACACTTCTCATATGCCTTTTTTTTTTGTTGCAATGTTTTGAGAGCTGCGCGTTTGACCACAAGCAACAGGCATCAGAACCATTTGCATTGTGTTGGTTTGAATAAGGAACTGTGAAGGGCTATGAAATACTACTTTCCCATCAGCCCAGAGACGGAATTAGAATACTTGTTGGATAGAGGGGGTTAGATAGAGGGGGTTAGAATACTGTTGGATAGAGGGGGTTAGATAGAGGGGGTTAGAATACTGTTGGATAGAGGGGGTTAGAATACTGTTGGATAGAGGGGGTTAGAATACTGTTGGATAGAGGGGGGTTAGATAGAGGGGGTTAGAATACTGTTGGATAGAGGGGGTTGAGATAGAGGGGGTTAGAATACTGTTGGATAGAGGGGGTTGGATAGAGGGGGTTAGAATACTGTTGGATAGAGGGGGTTGGATAGAGGGGGTTAGAATACTGTTGGATAGAGGGGGTTGAATAGAGGGGGTTAGGATACTGTTGGGTAGAGAGGGGGGTTAGAATACTGTTGGGTAGGGAGGGGGGTTAGAATACTGTTGGATAGAGAGGGGGTTAGAATACTGTTGGATAGAGAGGGGGTTAGAATACTGTTGAATAGAGAGGGGGTTAGAATACTGTTGGGTAGAGAGGGGGTTAGAATACTGTTGGATAGAGAGGGGGTTAGAATACTGTTGGATAGAGGGGGGGTTAGAATACTGTTGGATAGAGAGGGGGTTGGAATACTGTTGGATAGAGAGGGGGGTTGGAATACTGTTGGATAGAGAGGGGGGTTAGAATACTGTTGGATAGAGAGGGGGGTTAGAATACTGTTGGATAGAGAGGGGGGTTAGAATACTGTTGGGTAGAGAGGGGGGTTAGAATACTGTTGGGTAGAGAGGGGGTTAGAATACTGTTAGGGGTTATTGGAGAGAGGGGGTTAGAATACTGTTGGGTAGAGAGGGGGGTTAGAATACTGTTGGGTAGAGAGGGGGGTTAGAATACTGTTGGATAGAGAGGGGGTTGGAATACTGTTGGATAGAGAGGGGGTTGGAATACTGTTGGATAGAGAGGGGGCTACCAAAGCGTTATAATGTCAGTGGGCTGGAGGTTGGGGCTGGGGTTAGAGGGGGGGAGTTCAGGGGTCAAGCAGCTGCCTCAGAGGAGAGGATGGGGTTAGAGGAGGGGATGGGGTTAGAGGAGGGGAGGGGATGGGGTTTTAAGGGAGGGAGAGGGGGAGATCCAGCAGCCTGTGGGGACCAGAGATAAAGAGAGGGGGGGGTACATATCTCCTCTACAGACACACTGACATGTTCTCTTCTCCCTCGCCTCACTGGCTCATCCCTCGCTTTATCTTTCCCTCTTTCTCTCTCTGCTCTAAACAGCTTAATACAGCAGTGGTAGGAGTCCTCTCTCTCTCTCTCTCTCCTCTCTCTCTCACTCTCACTCTCACTCTCACTCTCACTCTCTCACTCTCACTCTCACTCTCTTACTCTACTCAGCTTAATACAGCAGTGGTAGGAGTCTCTCTCAGCAACAGGTCTTTCTATCTGAGTAAGGTGTAGCAGGTTAAGATGATATTGAGGTAGTTCAGGATGTGGACTGGTGACCCGGGGTCCATTCCTCTGAGATGATATTGAGGTAGTTCAGGATGTGGACTGGTGACCTGGGGTCCGTTCATCTGAGATGATATTGAGGTAGTTCAGGATGTAGACTGGTGACCTGGGGTCCGTTCCTCTGAGATGATATTGAGGTAGTTCAGGATGTAGACTGGTGACCTGGGGTCCATTCCTCTGAGATGATATTGAGGTAGTTCAGGATGTAGACTGGTGACCTGGGGTCCATTCCTCTGAGATGATATTGAGGTAGTTCAGGATGTAGACTGGTGACCTGGGGTCCATTCCTCTATGATATTGAGGTAGTTCAGGATGTAATGACCCGGGGTCCATTCCTCTGAGCTAAAAGCCCTCATCTCACAGTGGAATGTAATTGCTGTTGCTTCTTCATGGGTAATTCACGTCCCGTGATGATGACACGTCACGTTGGTGTTCAGCTGTCTGTGTTGTTGCTGCTGCTGCTGCTGTCTGGACGACACGGGGACGGGTGAGCTCACCTCACGGAAGTGTGTGTTTCCCAGAGGACGTTTTAAAGAGGGTGATTTTAGACGAGAGGACGGACAGCGAAACAACGGTTGACAAACGACGGTAGAAACAAGAGACACTTGTGTCGGTTTCAGCTCTTTTCGTTCCAGTTTTAACCAGCTCCAAACGGGCCAATCGCTGCAGTCTCAACGGAGCCTCTTCCTGTTGTGAAACGGGGGCTGTAGAAATACAGGCTCTCTGTCTCTGCACAGGCAAGGAGGAGGCCCTTTGGAGGGAGAAGAAGAAGGGTTAACTGGGGGATTGATCTCTCTTCTCTATAATTCTCTGTCTCTCTGTATGTATCTCTTTTGCTGTATACATCTCTCTCTCTGTATATCTCTCTCTCTCTCTCTCTCTCTGTATATCTCTCTCTCTCTCTCTCTCTCTGTATATCTCTCTCTGTATCTCTCTCTGTATCTCTCTCTCTCTCTCTCTCTGTATCTCTCTCTCTCTCTCTGTATCGCTCTCTCTCTCTCTGTATCGCTCTCTCTCTCTCTCTGTATCTCTCTCTCTCTCTCTCTGTATCTCTCTCTCTGTATCTCTCTCTGTATCTCTCTCTCTCTCTGTATCTCTCTCTCTCTCTGTATCTCTCTCTCTCTCTGTATCTCTATCTCTCTCTCTGTATCTCTGTCTGTATCTGGGGAGGCAGGTAGTCTAGTGGTTAGAGCGTTGGGCCAGTAACCGGAAGGTTGCAAGATCGAATCCCCCGAGCTGACAAGGTAAAAATCTGTCGTTCTGCTCCCCCTGAACAAGGCAGTTAACCCACTGTTCCCTGGTAGGCTGTCATTATAAATAAGAATTTGTTCTTAACTGACTTGCCTGGTTAAATAAAAGTAAGAAATAAAACAATTGTCTTTCTGTCTCGATTGAATTAAGTTGAATTAAATTTGCTTTATTGGCATGATGTAACAATGTACTGTACCAGTCAAAAGCTTGGACACACCGACTCATTCAAGGGTTTTTCTTTATTTTTACTATTTTCTACATTGTAGAATAATAGTGAAGACATCAAAAATATGAAATAACTCATATGGAATCATGTAGTAACTAAAAAAGGGTTAAACAATTCAAAATATATTTTATTTTCTTCAAAGTAGCCACCCTTTGCCTTGATGACAGCTTTGTACACTCTTGGCATTCTCTCAACCAGCTTCACCTGGAATGCTTTTCCAACAGTCTTGAAGAAGTTCCCACATATGCTGAGCACTTGTTGGCTGCTTTTCCTTCACTCTGCGGTCCAACTCATCTCAAAACCATCTCAATTGGGTTGAGGTTGGGGGATTGTGGAGGCCAGGTGATCTGATGCAGCACTCCATCACTCTCCTTCCTGGTCAAATAGCCCTTACACAGCCTAGAGGTGTGTTGGGTCATTGTCCTGTTGAAAAACAAATGATAGTCCCACTAAGCGCAAACCAGATGGGATGGCGTATCGCTGCAGAATGCTGTGGTAGCCATGCTGGTTAAGTGTGCCTTGAATTCTAAATAAATCAGTGTCACCAACAAAGCACCCCCACACCATCACACCACCTCCTCCTCCATGCTTCACGGTGTGAACCACACATGCAGAGATCATCCGTTCACCTACTCTGAGTCTCACAAAGACACAGCGGTTAGAACCAAAAATCTAAAATTTGGACTCATCAGACCAAAGGACAGATTTCCACCTGTCTAATGTCCATTGCTCGTGTTTCTTGGCCCAAGCAAGTCTCTTCTTCTTATTGGTGTCCTTTAGTAGTGGTTTCTCTGCAGCAATTCAGCCATGAAGGTCTGATTCACACAGTCTCCTCTGAACAGTTGATGTTGAGATGTGTCTGTTACTTGAACTCTGTGCAGCATTTATTTGGGCTGCAATTTCTGAGGCTGGTAACTCTAATGAACTTATCCTCTGCAGCAGAGGTAACTCTGGGTCTTCCTGTCCTGTGGCGGTCCTCATGAGAGCCAGTTTCATCAAATGAAAATCAAATTTTTAACCAAGTACACATGGTTAGCAGATGTTATTGTGAGCGTAGTGAAATGCTTGTGCTTCTAGTTCCGACAGTCTTGGTATGACTGCAGTAGATCAGTAACTAGGATCAGTATGACTGTAGTAGATCAGTAATTAGGATCAGTCTTGGTATGACTGTAGCAGATCAGTAACTAGGATCAGTCTGACTGTAGTAGATCAGTAACTAGGATCAGTCTTGGTATGACTGTAGTAGATCAGTAACTAGGATCAGTATGACTGTAGTAGATCAGTAACTAGGATCAGTCTTGGTATGACTGTAGTAGATCAGTAACTAGGATCAGTATGACTGTAGTAGATCAGTAACTAGGATCAGTCTTGGTATGACTGTAGTAGATCAGTAACTAGGATCAGTCTGACTGTAGTAGATCAGTAACTAGGATCAGTCTTGGTATGACTGTAGTAGATCAGTAACTAGCACTGTTCCCCCGGTAGGCCGTCATTGTAAATAAGAATTAGTTCTTAACTGACTTGCCTAGTTAAATAAAAGGTTAAAATAAAAAATGATCTTAATCCTCTGCAGCAGAGGTAACTCTGGGTCTTCCTTTCCTGTGGCGGTCCTCATGAGAGCCAGTTTCATCATAGCGCTTGATGGTTTTTGCGACTCTACTTAAAGAAACTTTCAAAGTTCTTAATGTTCCGTATTGACTGACCTTCATGTCTTAAAGTGATGATGGACTGTCGTTTCTCTTTGCTTATTTGAGCTGTTCTTGCCATAATATGGACTTTGGTCGTTTACCAAATAGCGCTATCTTCTGTTTAACCACCCCTACCTTGTCACAACACACCTGATTGGCTCAAACGCATTAAGAAGGAAAGAAATTCCACAAATTAACAAGGCACACCTGTGAATTGAAATGCATTCCAGGTGACTACCTCGCGAAGCTGGTTGAGAGAACGCCAAGAGTGTGCAAAGCTGTCGTCAAGGCAAAGGGTGGCTAATTTGAATCTCAAATATAAAATTGGTTACTACAAATCCCATATGTTTTGATGTCGTCACTATTATTCTACAATGTAGAATAATATTAAACAAGTAAGAAAAAAACCTTGAATGAGTCCAAACTGTTGACTGGTACTGTACATAATGCCAAAAGCTTACTCTGGAGATTTACAATATTAACAGAATTAAAATATTAATTAAGACATTCAACGGGACAACAGCAATAATCAAGGGTCAAAATAAACATACTTTGATGAATGACAATAAGCGTAGAGGACATGATTGGGTCTGTCAGACACTGTCCCTCATCTTATGGCAGGAAGCAATGTAGTGCGCTGCCAACCCACAGCTCTCTGCGTCCTCCCCCCAACAGGACGGGTAGCCTGTCCTCATCAGAGAGGTCTTTTGAAACCTTGAATAAGGGTTTCAAATTTGGGGAAATGACACTCTCTCTAATTGTTTTATATTTTTCATATTTTGTCAGGAAATGCAGCTCCGTCTCAGGTTCTGCTGTGGTGCAGTGGTTGCACAGCCTTTCCTCTACAGGGAGCCAGGTTTTCCTGTGTCTACCCTTCTCAATAGCAAGGCTGTGCTCACTGAGCCTGTACTTTTGTCAAGGTTTTTCTAAGGTTTTGATCAGTAACCATGGTGAAATATTTAGCCACGGTGTACTGTCGATTTAGGGCCAGATAGCACTGCATCTTGCTTTGTGCTTGTGTTTCCCAATAAGCAATGTAGTTTTGTTTTGACTGTGTTGTAATTTGGTTTATTCTGATTGATTGGATGTTCTGGTCCTGAGGCTTCAGTGTGTTAGTAGAACAGGTTTGTGAACTCAGCCCCAGGACCAGCTGGATGAGGGTCCTGAGGCTTCAGTGTGTTAGTAGAACAGGTTAGTGAACTCAGCCCCAGGACCAGCTGGATGAGGGTCCTGAGGCTTCAGTGGGTTAGTAGAACAGGTTAGTGAACTCAGCCCCAGGACCAGCTGGATGAGGGTCCTGAGGCTTCAGTGTGTTAGTAGAACAGGTTAGTGAACTCAGCCCCAGGACCAGCTGGATGAGGGTCCTGAGGCTTCAGTGTGTTAGTAGAACAGGTTAGTGAGCTCAGCCCCAGGACCAGCTGGATGAGGGTCCTGAGGCTTCAGTGTGTTAGTAGAACAGGTTTGTGAACTCAGCCCCAGGACCAGCTGGATGAGGGTCCTGAGGCTTCAGTGTGTTAGTAGAACAGGTTAGTGAAAACTCAGCCCCAGGACCAGCTGGATGAGGGTCCTGAGGCTTCAGTGGGTTAGTAGAACAGGTTAGTGAACTCAGCCCCAGGACCAGCTGGATGAGGGTCCTGAGGCTTCAGTGTGTTAGTAGAACAGGTTAGTGAACTCAGGACCAGCTGGATGAGGGGACTCTTTTCTTTGCTCAGCTCTTGGCATTGCAGGGCTTGGTAATGATATGAGAGGGGGGTCACTGTATTTTAGATGTTTCCAGAACTTAATTGCTTTCTCTCTCAGTTCATTCACTTCCTCATTAAGGTGTCCAGTTGAGCTTATTTTAACCTCAGTATTTGTAGTGTGTACAGTACTATATATATTTAAACCTCAGTAATTGTAGTGTGTACAGTACTATATATATTTAAACCTCAGTAATTGTAGTGTGTACAGTACTATATATATTTAAACCTCAGTAATTGTAGTGTGTACAGTACTATATATATTTAAACCTCAGTATTTGTAGTGTGTACAGTACTATATATATTTAATCCTCAGTAATTGTAGTGTGTACAGTACTCTATATATTTAAACCTCAGTAATTGTAGTGTGTACAGTACTATATATATTTAAACCTCAGTATTTGTAGTGTGTACAGTGCTATATATATTTAAACCTCAGTAATTGTAGTGTGTGCAGTACTATATATATTTTGTACCAGTTGAGAACTTTGGTCTAATTCCCTGAGATCTGGATCTTCTCTGGAAAATCATTATTTTAGTATTTTTGGGGTTTACTGCCAGGGCCCAGGTCTGGCAGTACCGCTCTAGCAGGTCCAGGCTCTGCTGTAGGCCAGGTGATGTGGGGGTTTACTGCCAGGGCCCAGGTCTGGCAGTACTGCTCTAGCAGGTCCAGGCTCTGTTGTAGGCCAGGTGATGTGGGGGTTTACTGCCAGGGCCCAGGTCTGGCAGTACTGCTCTAGCAGGTCCAGGCTCTGTTGTAGGCCAGGTGCTGTGGGTGACAGCAGGCACAGGTCATCTGCGAAGAGTAGGCATTTAACCTCTGAATGGAGACTTAACACCAGGGGCTGAGGATTTATCTAGAATAATGTCCAATTCATGATGTAAATATTGAAGAGTGCAGGGCTCAGATTGCAACCCTGGCGAAAGCCCCGCCCCGGGTAAAGAATCATTATTGTTTTGCCAGTTTTGATGCTGAGCGTATTGCCAGTATACATTGATTTAATTATGTCATGTTTTACCCCCTACACCACTTTCAATAACTTTGTAGAACAGTCCTGTATGCCAAATAAAATCAAATGCTTTTTGGAAGTCGATAAAGCGAGCGTATATTTTGGTATTATTTTGGTGGACATGTTTATCTATCAGGGTCTAAATATTATCGGTCCTGCGACATTTTGGTATAAATCCCAATTTGGCTTTTACTCAAGACATTTATAATACTACAGAAAACCTTCCCCAAGTTACTGTTCACACAAATGCCTCTGTAATTGTGTCAAATTTCGTCTCCGTTCTTAAAGGTTGGGGTTATGAGTCCTTGATTCCAGATGTCAGGGAAATAACCTACACTCAGGATCAAATGAAACAGTTTTAATATAACCAGTTGACATTTTGCAGTAGTGAGTTTGAGCATCTCATTTAGGATGCCATCAGGTCTGCATGCTTTTATTTGGTCCTTTATAGCTTTCAACTTCTCATGAATTTGGCGTTCTGCGTTTGCATCAATGTGGACGGTGGTGTAGAGTGGTGTAAATGGGTCATCCATCAACGTGGACGGTGATCTAAATGGGTCGTCCATCAACGTGGACGGTGGTGTAAATGGGTCGTCCATCAACGTGGACGGTGGTGTAAATGGGTCGTCCATTTTGTATCTCTAATTCCTCTAGGTTCCATTTTAGTTGTTTGTGTTTATGATCAGCTGCTTGCTGTTGCTCTGAACGTTTATAGAGTTTTAAAGTCTCTCGGTAATTAAGGTGGAATTCACCATTATTCACCATTATTCAGGTCTCTGTTCTTTTGGTTGGATAGTATTCTAAAGTTTATTCCTTATAATTTTACAATCTGCATAAAACCAGTTTTCTATTTATGTCTGTTTGCTTGAATATATAATAAATGGTTTTGTTCTGATATATTGACGTCTTCTTTACTGGGAGTGAATGTGGTCTCCAGAAAGTTATCTAAGAGTATTTTAATATTTTGACTCCCAAGTTGCTGTCTGGTATTTTTTCAGTGCTGTTTTGGGCCCAATCTGTATGAATTCATGATGTTGTACAGATTACTGGGCTGTGAATGTCTGGGTGTTTCCAGGTCTGTTCTTTAGAGGAACAACGTAATCTGGCTGTGATCAGACGAGAGGTGTTAGTGGGCTTGACGGTGAGAGAGAGAGAGAGAGAGAGAGAGTGAGTGAGAGATGCAGAGAGAGAGAGATACAGAGAGAGAGAGAGAGAGATACAGAGAGAGAGAGAGATACAGAGAGAGAGAGAGAGATACAGAGAGAGAGAGATACAGAGAGAGAGAGAGAGAAGAGATACAGAGAGAGAGAGAGAGATACAGAGAGAGAGAGAGATACAGAGAGAGAGAGAGAGATACAGAGAGAGAGAGAGAGATACAGAGAGAGAGAGAGAGAGAGAGAGAGATACAGAGAGAGAGAGAGAGAGAGATACAGAGAGAGAGAGAGAGATACAGAGAGAGAGATACAGAGAGAGATACAGAGAGAGATACAGAGAGAGAGAGAGAGATACAGAGAGAGAGAGAGAGATACAGAGAGAGAGATACAGAGAGAGAGAGAGATACAGAGAGAGAGAGAGATACAGAGAGAGAGAGAGAGATACAGAGAGAGAGAGAGATACAGAGAGATACAGATACAGAGAGAGAGAGAGATACAGAGAGAGAGAGAGAGATACAGAGAGATACAGAGAGAGATACAGAGAGATACAGAGAGAGAGAGAGATACAGAGAGATACAGAGAGATACAGAGAGAGAGATACAGAGAGAGAGAGAGCGATACAAAGAGAGAGAGAGATACAGAGAGAGAGAGAGATACAGAGAGGGAGATACAGAGAGAGAGAGAGAGAGAGTCCATGTCTGTGATAACAGCACCACTTTACTGTGGCCAAGAGGAGAGCAGTAGGTGAATCTCCCAGAGTCCGTCCCTCCCGGTAACCTCCCGGTAACCTACCATTTGACAGAATACAGACCCAGACTTCTACAGAGCTGCAACAGATCCCTTCTGTTGTTGTTGACGCTGCCGTCACTGTGGTTTCTATGGGGAGATGGAGACAGTTAAACACTATGGCCTGTAATAACGCTGAGGGGGAGATGGAGACAGTTAAACACTATGGCCTGTAATAACGCTGAGGGGGGGGTGGAGACAGTTAAACACTATGGCCTGTAATAACGCTGAGGGGGGGGGGGGGTGGAGACAGTTAAACACTATGGCCTGTAATAACGCTGAGGGGGAGGTGGAGACAGTTAAACACTTTGGCCTGTAATAACGCTGAGGGGGAGATGGAGACAGTTAAACACTATGGCCTGTAATAACGCTGAGGGGGAGGTGGAGGACAGTTAAACACTATGGCCTGTAATAACGCTGAGGGGGAGATGGAGACAGTTAAACACTATGGCCTGTAATAACGCTGAGGGGGAGGTGGAGACAGTTAAACACTATGGCCTGTAATAACGCTGAGGGGGAGATGGAGACAGTTAAACACTATGGCCTGTAATAACGCTGAGGGGGGGGGGGGGGGGTGGAGACAGTTAAACACTATGGCCTGTAATAACGCTGAGGGGGAGGTGGAGACAGTTAAACACTATGGCCTGTAATAACGCTGAGGGGGGGGTGGAGACAGTTAAACACTATGGCCTGTAATAACGCTGAGGGGGAGGTGGAGACAGTTAAACACTATGGCCTGTAATAACGCTGAGGGGGGAGATGGAGACAGTTAAACACTATGGCCTGTAATAACGCTGAGGGGGGGGTGGAGACAGTTAAACACTATGGCCTGTAATAACGCTGAGGGGGGGTGGAGACAGTTAAACACTATGGCCTGTAATAACGCTGAGGGGGAGGTGGAGACAGTTAAACACTATGGCCTGTAATAACGCTGAGGGGGAGGTGGAGACAGTTAAACACTATGGCCTGTAATAACGCTGAGGGGGAGGTGGAGACAGTTAAACACTATGGCCTGTAATAACGCTGAGGGGGGGGGGTGGAGACAGTTAAACACTATGGCCTGTAATAACGCTGAGGGGGGGGGGGGTGGAGACAGTTAAACACTATGGCCTGTAATAACGCTGAGGGGGAGGTGGAGACAGTTAAACACTATGGCCTGTAATAACGCTGAGGGGGAGGTGGAGACAGTTAAACACTATGGCCTGTAATAACGCTGAGGGGGAGGTGGAGACAGTTAAACACTATGGCCTGTAATAACGCTGAGGGGGAGGTGGAGACAGTTAAACACTATGGCCTGTAATAACGCTGAGGGGGGGTGGAGACAGTTAAACACTATGGCCTGTAATAACGCTGAGGGGGGGGGGTGGAGACAGTTAAACACTATGGCCTGTAATAACGCTGAGGGGGGGGGTGGAGACAGTTAAACACTATGGCCTGTAATAACGCTGAGGGGGAGGTGGAGACAGTTAAACACTATGGCCTGTAATAACGCTGAGGGGGAGGTGGAGACAGTTAAACACTATGGCCTGTAATAACGCTGAGGGGGGGGGTGGAGACAGTTAAACACTATGGCCTGTAATAACGCTGAGGGGGAGGTGGAGACAGTTAAACACTATGGCCTGTAATAACGCTGAGGGGGGGGTGGAGACAGTTAAACACTATGGCCTGTAATAACGCTGAGGGGGGGGTGGAGACAGTTAAACACTATGGCCTGTAATAACGCTGAGGGGGAGATGGAGACAGTTAAACACTATGGCCTGTAATAACGCTGAGGGGGAGGTGGAGACAGTTAAACACTATGGCCTGTAATAAAGCTGAGGGGTAGATGGAGACAGTTAAACACTATGGCCTGTAATAACGCTGAGGGGGGGGTGGAGACAGTTAAACACTATGGCCTGTAATAACGCTGAGGGGGAGATGGAGACAGTTAAACACTATGGCCTGTAATAACACTGAGGGGGAGGTGGAAACAGTTAAACACTATGGCCTGTAATAACGCTGAGGGGGGGGGGTGGAGACAGTTAAACACTATGGCCTGTAATAACGCTGAGTGGGAGGTGGAGACAGTTAAACACTATGGCCTGTAATAACGCTGAGGGGGGGGTGGAGACAGTTAAACACTATGGCCTGTAATAACGCTGTGAGGGGGGGTGGAGACAGTTAAACACTATGGCCTGTAATAACGCTGAGGGGGGGTGGAGACAGTTAAACACTATGGCCTGTAATAACGCTGAGGGGGGGGTGGAGACAGTTAAACACTATGGCCTGTAATAACGCTGAGGGGGGGTGGAGACAGTTAAACACTATGGCCTGTAATAACGCTGAGGGGGGGTGGAGACAGTTAAACACTATGGCCTGTAATAACGCTGAGGGGGGGGTGGAGACAGTTAAACACTATGGCCTGTAATAACGCTGAGGGGGGGTGGAGACAGTTAAACACTATGGCCTGTAATAACGCTGAGGGGGGGGGTGTTGGGGGTGTATGTTGCGGGGGGTATATGTTGTGGGTGTATATGGTGCGGGTGTATGTTGGGGGTGTATGTTGAAGGTGTATATTGCGGGTGTATGTATTGCGGGTGTATGTTGTGGGTGTATATTGCGGGTGTATGTATTGCGGGTGTATGTTGGGGGTGTATGTATTGCGGGTGTATGTATTGCGGGTGTATGTATTGCGGGTGTATGTTGCGCAAAGGAACACACATTTTTCTGTCCGTTTTAACCTCATGTGATATTTACCCATTTTGAGGGGATCCGTTAGATTTTGTAGTTGGGATTTGTACCAAATCAATCCTCCAGAGTCTCTGCCTCTATTGACAGAGCTGTGTTTCTGTGACGACACAATGACTCTTTACCCTCCCCACAATGCCTCGCTCTCTTTACCCTCCCCACAATGCCTCGCTCCCTTTACCCTCCCCACAATGCCTCGCTCTCTTTACCCTCCCCACAATGCCTCGCTCTCTTTACCCTCCCCACAATGCCTCGCTCTCTTTACCCTCCCCACAATGCCTCGCTCTCTTTACCCTCCCCACAATGCCTCGCTCTCTTTACCCTCCCCACAATGCCTCGCTCTCTTTACCCTCCCCACAATGCCTCGCTCCCTTTACCCTCCCCACAATGCCTCGCTCTCTTTACCCTCCCCACAATGCCTCTTTACCCTCCCCACAATGCCTCGCTCTCTTTACCCTCCCCACAATGCCTCGCTCTCTTTACCCTCCCCACAATGCCTCGCTCTCTTTACCCTCCCCACAATGCCTCGCTCCCTTTACCCCTCCCCACAATGCCTCGCTCTCTTTACCCTCCCCACAATGCCTCTTTACCCTCCCCACAATGCCTCGCTCTCTTTACCCTCCCCACAATGCCTCGCTCTCTTTACCCTCCCCACAATGCCTCGCTCTCTTTACCCTCCCCACAATGCCTCGCTCCCTTACCCTCCCCACAATGCCTCGCTCTCTTTACCCTCCCCACAATGCCTCTTTACCCTCCCCACAATGCCTCGCTCTCTTTACCCTCCCCACAATGCCTCGCTCTCTTTACCCTCCCCACAATGCCTCGCTCTCTTTACCTTCCCCACAATGCCTCACTCTCTTTACCCTCCCCACAATGCCTCACTCTCTTTACCCTCCCCCACAATGCCTCGCTCTCTTTACCCTCCCCACAATGCCTCGCTCTCTTTACCCTCCCCACAATGCCTCGCTCTCTTTACCCTCCCCACAATGCCTCGCTCTCTTTACCCTCCCCACAATGCCTCGCTCTCTTTACCCTCCCCACAATGCCTCGCTCTCTTTACCCTCCCCACAATGCCTCGCTCTCTTTACCCTCCCCACAATGCCTCGCTCCCTTTACCCTCCCCACAATGCCTCGCTCCCTTTACCCTCCCCACAATGCCTCGCTCCCTTTACCCTCCCCACAATGCCTCGCTCCCTTTACCCTCCCCACAATGCCTCGCTCTCTTTACCCTCCCCACAATGCCTCGCTCTCTTTACCCTCCCCACAATGCCTCGCTCTCTTTACCCTCCCCACAATGCCTCGCTCTCTTTACCCTCCCCACAATGCCTCGCTCTCTTTACCCTCCCCACAATGCCTCGCTCCCTTTACCCTCCCCACAATGCCTCGCTCTCTTTACCCTCCCCACAATGCCTCGCTCTCTTTACCCTCCCCACAATGCCTCGCTCTCTTTACCCTCCCCACAATGCCTCGCTCTCTTTACCCTCCCCACAATGCCTCGCTCTCTTTACCCTCCCCACAATGCCTCGCTCTCTTTACCCTCCCCACAATGCCTCGCTCCCTTTACCCTCCCCACAATGCCTCGCTCCCTTTACCCTCCCCACAATGCCTCGCTCCCTTTACCCTCCCCACAATGCCTCGCTCTCTTTACCCTCCCCACAATGCCTCGCTCCCTTTACCCTCCCCACAATGCCTCGCTCCCTTTACCCTCCCCACAATGCCTCGCTCCCTTTACCCTCCCCACAATGCCTCGCTCCCTTTACCCTCCCCACAATGCCTCGCTCTCTTTACCCTCCCCACAATGCCTCGCTCTCTTTACCTTCCCCCACAATGCCTCGCTCTCTTTACCTTCCCCCACAATGCCTCGCTCTCTTTACCCTCCCCACAATGCCTCTCTCTTTACCCTCCCCACAATGCCTCGCTCTCTTTACCTTCCCCCACAATGCCTCACTCTCTTTACCCTCCCCCCTCTGTGTGTGTGTGTGTGTGTGTGTCCAGCTGGGTTAGTCTAGCATGCGCTGGCCAGCGGGGGAGTTGTCGTCTCAGAGGAAGGATGACACAAGTGTTGTCAGAGGAACAGACTAACAGCAGGGACACAGGGCCAGTCCTGGTCAGAGAGACTAACAGCAGGGACACATGGCCAGTCCTGGTCAGAGAGACTAACAGCAGGGACACAGGGCCAGTCCTGGTCAGAGAGACTAACAGCAGGGACACAGGGCCAGTCCTGGTCAGAGAGACTAACAGCAGGGACACGGGGCCAGTGTTTTATCAGTCGTTACAGCCAGAATACACACATCTCATAGACCAACCTCCGTGTGTGTCGTGCCAGGTGGGTGGTTAATGTGTGGGTGGAAGTAGATAGCTAGTGTCCCTCCGTGTGTGTGTGTCGTGCCAGGTGGGTGGTTATTGTGTGGGTGGAAGTAGATAGCTAGTGTCCCTCCGTGTGTCGTGCCAGGTGGGTGGAAGTAGATAGCTAGTGTCCCTCCGTGTGTGTGTGTCGTGCCAGGTGGGTGGTTATTGTGTGGGTGGAAGTAGATAGCTAGTGTCCCTCCGTGTGTGTGTGTCGTGCCAGGTGGGTGGTTAATGTGTGGGTGGAAGTAGATAGCTAGTGTCTCTCTGTGTGTGTGTGTCGTGCCAGGTGGGTGGTTAATGTGTGGGTGGAAGTAGATAGCTAGTGTCTCTCTGTGTGGGTGGTTAATGTGTGGGTGCTAGTAGATAGCTAGTGTCTCTCTGTGTGGGTGGTTAATGTGTAGGTGGAAGTAGATAGCTAGTGTCTCTCTGTGTGGGTGGTTAATGTGTGGGTGGAAGTAGATAGCTAGTGTCTCTCTGTGTGGGTGGTTAATGTGTGGGTGGAAGTAGATAGCTAGTGTCCCTCCGTGTGTGTCGTGCCAGGTGGGTGGAAGTAGATAGCTAGTGTCCCTCCGTGTGTGTCGTGCCAGGTGGGTGGTTAATGTGTGGGTGGAAGTAGATAGCTAGTGTCCCTCCGTGTGTGTCGTGCCAGGTGGGTGGTTATTGTGTAGGTGGAAGTAGATAGCTAGTGTCTCTCTGTAAATCCAATCTAATATCTCTTTATGTTTTTCCATGCTTTCTTCTTAGGCTAGTTTATTTAACGTGGCAGTCACACAGTCCCCAAATTAGTACTTATCCAGTCTGATAAGCCTCTCTGTGTGTTTGTGTAGAGCGGCTGGATGTAAGACATGGAGTCAGCTTACCGTCCCTCTCCTTACGGTAGCATCCAGCGTTGTAGCGCCACAGGAAGACGCCGACAACACGAACCCCCAAAACCGCTCTCCAGCTCGGCTTGAACTGAAACAAAGCCAGGTTATGGAATGCTGGTTAGGAGTTTGAGGTTACCCAGGGGCATTCTGGGGAAGCAGCCACTCTCTCTGAAACACACACACACACACTCCCCTATGATTGGACCTGAAATAATGGCCCGCTTTTTAGAGGGTGCAGGTTCGGTCCAGAACGCCTCCCTGTCGGGGCCCTGGTCGGTCCAGAACGCCTCCCTGTCGGGGCCCTGGTCGGTCCAGAACGCCTCCCTGTCGGGGCCCTGGTCGGTCCAGAACGCCTCCCTGTCGGGGCCCTGGTCGGTCCAGAACGCCTCCCTGTCGGGGCCCTGGTCGGTCCAGAACGCCTCCCTGTCGGGGCCCTGGTCGGTCCAGAACGCCTCCCTGTCGGGGCCCTGGTCGGTCCAGAACGCCTCCCTGTCGGGGCCCTGGTCGGTCCAGAACGCCTCCCTGTCGGGGCCCTGGTCGGTCCAGAACGCCTCCCTGTCGGGGCCCTGGTCGGTCCAGAACGCCTCCCTGTCGGGGCCCTGGTCAGAATAAATGCAGTAAATGAGCAATAAGGATGCAGTCGCAAGAGTTGAACCTTGTAACACTATCAGTGGAAGCAGCTGTAGTTTTTTGGGGGGGTGATATGGAAGAGGGATTATTTGTCCAGCAGAGAGAACTCTGGCTGTGTTACATGTCTGAATGTCAAGCTGTTATCTGCTCTGCTCTCTGTGTTCTGTAAAGCGGGGCTCTCGCCGTAAAGCGGGGCTCTCGCCGTAAAGCGGGGCTCTCGCCGTAAAGCGGGGCTCTCCTCGCCGTAAAGCGGGGCTCTCCTCGCCGTAAAGCGGGGCTCTCCTCGCCGTAAAGCGGGGCTCTCCTCGCCGTAAAGCGGGGCTCTCCTCGCCGTAAAGCGGGGCTCTCCTCGCCGTAAAGCGGGACTCTCCTCGCCGTAAAGCGGCTCTCCTCGCCGTAAAGCGGCTCTCGCTGTCACGATGACTGGCGGCTTTAGAGGGTTCTTTCTGAACGGAACCACTTCCACTGTTCCCACCAGAATCTTTCTTCTGAACCGGTTCCTTTGAATGTGGAACTTTGAATGTCTTTTTTATCTATCTATCTATCTATCTATCTATCTATCTATCTATCTATCTATCTAACAAGCTTCTGCTTGCAGAGCGGCACCAGAATTTAAAAAAACACCTATTACCTGTTTGTAGTTAATAAATCCAATGTGATATCTAGGCCTATAGTATCCTTAACTAGCACTGAAAAGGGAATCCATTCTTCTCTAGCTAATTTAACACTGTCTCTCCCGATCTTCTGAATAATGCTGGTAACATCCGTACCTGCTCTGCTTCGTAGGGGGAAGGTAGCCTAAACACACGCGCACACACTGGCTAAGACTTTCAGCTGTTCGGCAGACACTGGCTAAGACTTTCAGCTGTTCGGCAGACACTGGCTAAGACTTTCAGCTGTTCGGCAGACACTGGCTAACTTTCAGCTGTTCGGCAGACACTGGCTAAGACTTCCAGCTGTTCGGCAGACACTGGCTAAGACTTTCAGCTGTTCGGCACACACTGGCTAAGACTTCCAGCTGTTCGGCAGACACTGGCTAAGACTTTCAGCTGTTCGGCAGACACTGGCTAAGACTTTCAGCTGTTCGGCAGACACTGGCTAAGACTTTCAGCTGTTCGGCACACACTGGCTAAGACTTTCAGCTGTTCGGCACACACTGGCTAAGACTTCCAGCTGTTCGGCACACACTGGCTAAGACTTTCAGCTGTTCGGCAGACACTGGCTAAGACTTTCAGCTGTTCGGCAGACACTGGCTAAGACTTCCAGCTGTTCGGCAGACACTGGCTAAGACTTTCAGCTGTTCGGCAGACACTGGCTAAGACTTTCAGCTGTTCGGCAGACACTGGCTAAGACTTTCAGCTGTTCGGCAGACACTGGCTAAGACTTTCAGCTGTTCGGCAGACACTGGCTAAGACTTTCAGCTGTTCGGCAGACACTGGCTAAGACTTTCAGCTGTTCGGCAGACACTGGCTAAGACTTTCAGCTGTTCGGCAGACACTGGCTAAGACTTTCAGCTGTTCGGCAGACACTGGCTAAGACTTTCAGCTGTTCGGCAGACACTGGCTAAGACTTTCAGCTGTTCGGCAGACACTGGCTAAGACTTTCAGCTGTTCGGCAGACACTGGCTAAGACTTTCAGCTGTTCGGCAGACACTGGCTAAGACTTTCAGCTGTTCGGCAGACACTGGCTAAGACTTTCAGCAGTTCGGCAGACACTGGCTAAGACTTTCAGCTGTTCGGCAGACACTGGCTAAGACTTTCAGCTGTTCGGCAGACACTGGAATACGTTTTTTATTTTTTATTTCACCTTTATTTAACCAGGTAGGCTAGTTGAGAACAAGTCCTTTATTTAACCAGGTAGGCTAGTTGAGAACAAGTCCTTTATTTAACCAGGTAGGCTAGTTGAGAACCAGTCCTTTATTTAACCAGGTAGGCTAGTTGAGAACAAGTCCTTTATTTAACCAGGTAGGCTAGTTGAGAACAAGTCCTTTATTTAACCAGGTAGGCTAGTTGAGAACAAGTCCTTTATTTAACCAGGTATAGTGTGTACAGCTTCCAATAATATTTCAGTAGTCTCTGTTATCAGCCTAGTCCGTTCAGCTGTGTTGCAGCAGGCAGGATGGTGTGAAGGTCTCTGTTATCAGCCTAGTCCGTTCAGCTGTGTTGTAGCAGGCAGGATGGTGTGAAGGTCTCTGTTATCAGCCTAGTCCGTTCAGCTGTGTTGTAGCAGGCAGGATGGTGTGAAGGTCTCTGTTATCAGCCTAGTCCGTTCAGCTGTGTTGTAGCAGGCAGGATGGTGTGAAGGTCTCTGTTATCAGCCTAGTCCGTTCAGCTGTGTTGTAGCAGGCAGGATGGTGTGAAGGTCTCTGTTATCAGCCTAGTCCGTTCAGCTGTGTTGTAGCAGGCAGGATGGTGTGAAGGTCTCTGTTATCAGCCTAGTCCGTTCAGCTGTGTTGTAGCAGGCAGGATGGTGTGAAGGTCTCTGTTATCAGCCTAGTCCGTTCAGCTGTGTTGCAGCAGGCAGGATGGTGTGAAGGTCTCTTATCAGCCTAGTCCATTAAGCTGTGTTGTAGCAGGCAGGATGGTGTTAAGGTCTCTGTTATCAGCCTAGTCCGTTCAGCTGTGTTGCAGCAGGCAGGATGGTGTTAAGGTCTCTGTTATCAGCCTAGTCCGTTCAGCTGTGTTGCAGCAGGCAGGATGGTGTGAAGGTCTCTTATCAGCCTAGTCCATTCAGCTGTGTTGTAGCAGGCAGGATGGTGTTAAGGTCTCTGTTATCAGCCTAGTCCGTTCAGCTGTGTTGCAGCAGGCAGGATGGTGTGAAGGTCTCTGTTATCAGCCTAGTCCATTCAGCTGTGTTGTAGCAGGCAGGATGGTGTTAAGGTCTCTGTTATCAGCCTAGTCCATTCAGCTGTGTTGCAGCAGGCAGGATGGTGTGAAGGTCTCTGTTATCAGCCTAGTCCGTTCAGCTGTGTTGTAGCAGGCAGGATGGTGTGAAGGTCTCTGTTATTAGCCTAGTCCGTACAGCTGTGTTGTAGCAGGCAGGATGGTGTTAAGGTCTCTGTTATCAGCCTAGTCCGTTCAGCTGTGTTGCAGCAGGCAGGATGGTGTTAAGGTCTCTGTTATCAGCCTAGTCCGTTCAGCTGTGTTGCAGCAGGCAGGATGGTGTGAAGGTCTTCTCTAATATGTGCGATGACACATCAGCTGTCTTTATCCAGCGGTATAAGTAGCCTTAACAACTGGTAGTCATGGCAGCAGCAGCAGCATACTACGTAATTAAGCAGTAACCTGTGAGCAGAATAATACAACAGCCTCTCGGGACAGCAGCCGAGCCGGAATAAAACAGCCTCCCTGGACAGCAGCAGAGCCGGAATAAAACAGCCTCCCTGGACAGCAGCCGAGCCGGAATAAAAGAGCCGGGTCCTTTACGGCCGGGGAGCCGGGTCCTTTACGGCCGGGGAGCCGGGTCCTTTACGGCCGGGGAGCCGGGTCCTTTACGGCCGGGGAGCCGGGTCCTTTACGGCCGGGGAGCCGGGTCCTTTACGGCCGGGGAGCCGGGTCCTTTACGGCCGGGGAGCCGGGTCCTTTACGGCCGGGGAGCATGCCGGTTCAGGTGTGAGAAAGCAGGAAGCTCCATCACTGGTTTGTTTAACATCACTTACCTTTTTTGAAGAGTATTTCCTAAAAGGAATAAAAAACAGTGAGTGTCTGAGTGGTGCTATTTGAATTGGTTTCCTAGTCAAAATAAATGAAAGGTCTTTTGTGAAAACTAAGGAGCACGTTGTTCTCCTTCCAGGAATGTAAAGCATGTCCTCTGGTCGTCCGTGTGGTGCAGAGACTGTCCCATACATGGAACATGTGGTGATTTCCATTAGCACTCTGCTACTAGATACTGTATGACAGTACTGAGTCCTCACACCCACACAAGTAGTCCACAGGCTTCACACATTATCACCGCTTTCCTGTGTGTGTGTGTGTGTGTGCACGTTCTTTGTGCAGCTGCTGACCTTTTCTGTGTGATGGATGTTGGACGTGTCTCAGCCTTGTCTTACTGACAGCCAGGTTCCTCTCTCCTTCCCTAGCGGCCCTCAGCCTTGTCCTACTGACAGCCAGGTTCCTCTCTCCTTCCCTAGCGGCCCTCAGCCTTGTCCTGCTGACAGCCAGGTTCCTCTCTCCTTCCCTAGCGGCCCTCAGCCTTGTCCTACTGACAGCCAGGTTCCTCTCTCCTTCCCTAGCAGCCCTCAGCCTTGTCCTACTGACAGCCAGGTTCCTCTCTCCTTCCCTAGCAGCCCTCAGCCTTGTCCTACTGACAGCCAGGTTCCTCTCTCCTTCCCTAGCAGCCCTCAGCCTTGTCCTACTGACAGCCAGGTTCCTCTCTCCTTCCCTAGCAGCCCCCAGCCTTGTCCTGCTGACAGCCAGGTTCCTCTCTCCTTCCCTAGCAGCCCTCAGCCTTGTTCTACTGACAGCCAGGTTCCTCTCTCCTTCCCTAGCAGCCCTCAGCCTTGTTCTACTGACAGCCAGGTTCCTCACTCCTTCCCTAGCAGCCCTCAGCCTTGTCCTGCTGACAGCCAGGTTCCTCTCTCCTTCCCTAGCAGCCCTCAGCCTTGTCCTACTGACAGCCAGGTTCCTCTCTCCTTCCCTAGCAGCCCTCAGCCTTGTCCTACTGACAGCCAGGTTCCTCTCTCCTTCCCTAGCAGCCCTCAGCCTTGTCCTACTGACAGCCAGGTTCCTCTCTCCTTCCCTAGCAGCCCTCAGCCTTGTCCTGCTGACAGCCAGGTTCCTCTCTCCTTCCCTAGCAGCCCTCAGCCTTGTTCTACTGACAGCCAGGTTCCTCACTCCTTCCCTAGCAGCCCTCAGCCTTGTCCTGCTGACAGCCAGGTTCCTCTCTCCTTCCCTAGCGGCCCTCAGCCTTGTCCTGCTGACAGCCAGGTTCCTCTCTCCTTCCCTAGCAGCCCTCAGCCTTGTTCTACTGACAGCCAGGTTCCTCTCTCCTTCCCTAGCAGCCCTCAGCCTTGTTCTACTGACAGCCAGGTTCCTCTCTCCTTCCCTAGCAGCCCTCAGCCTTGTCCTGCTGACAGCCAGGTTCCTCTCTCCTTCCCTAGCAGCCCTCAGCCTTGTCCTACTGACAGCCAGGTTCCTCTCTCCTTCCCTAGCAGCCCTCAGCCTTGTCCTGCTGACAGCCAGGTTCCTCTCTCCTTCCATAGCAGCCCTCAGCCCAGGTCCTAACACTGCTTATCAAACACACGGTGTTACCCAGGTCCTAACGCTGCTTATCGCGGTGTTACCCAGGTCCTAACACTGCTTCTGACAGGATTGACATTCATTACTAAACATTCTCATTCGGTCTTATCGTTGGAAACAAACAGCGAGACAGGAAGTGAGCTCCCCTGAGGGAATTATCAGGCGTTCTGATTGGATCCCAGTCAGCTCCCCTGAGGGAATTATCAGGCGTTCTGATTGGATCCCAGTCAGCTCCCCTGAGGGAATTATCAGGCGTTCTGATTGGATCCCAGTCAGCTCCCCTGAGGGAATTATCAGGCGTTCTGATTGGATCCCAGTCAGCTCCCCTGAGGGAATTATCAGGCGTTCTGAATGGATCCCAGTCAGCTCCCCTGAGGGAATTATCAGGCGTTCTGATTGGATCCCAGTCAGCTCCCCTGAGGGAATTATCAGGCATTTGATTGGATCCCAGTCAGCTCCCCCAGAGGGAATTATCAGGCGTTCTGATTGGATCTCAGCGTTGATGATTATCACCACTCAGAGTGGGTCGTCGGTTCTGTCTTTAACCTGCTGGGTGGGAAGCCCTGAGAGAGTGGTGTGAATACTTTATCATGGTGCCACCCTGGTCAGAGTTAAACGTCTTGTCTTTAACCACGAGGCATTGTCTTGAGAGAGAGAGAGAGAGAACCAGTTCCTGTCTGTGTCTACAGCTGATTGTCCACATTAGACCTGTCCTGCACCTCCTCCAGAGTTACTGTATCAGGAAGTCAGAGGAGGACGAAGACCTGGTGAAGACATCTGACCGCTGCTCTGTTTCAGAGGAGGACGAAGACCTGATGAAGACATCTGACCGCTGCTCTGTTTCAGAGGAGGAGGACGATGACCTGGTGAAGACATCTGACCTTGTTTCAGAGGAGGAGGACGAAGACCTGGTGAAGACATCTGACCGCTGCTCTGTTTCAGAGGAGGAGGATGAAGACCTGGTGAAGACATCTGACCGCTGCTCTGTTTCAGAGGAGGACGATGACCTGGTGAAGACATCTGACCTTGTTTCAGAGGAGGACGATGACCTGGTGAAGACATCTGACCGCTGCTGCTGTCATGGAAACATTTCATCAGCCATCTTTTACTGTTTCCCGCCGCTTCAGGAAGGAGTTTTCTGTGACTGTATTCAGACGGTAACGGCAGTTGACGAGTCAGCTCAACCCCCTTGAGCTCTGACTTCCTGTACCTTGTCCTGATGCTACTTTCTCTTTGTTTGTTATTTTCCATTATGTCATATCCTGTTGCTATATTTCCGTCTGACCACAGGAAGTGGGGCTGGGTTAGTTTGGACCCCAGGGCTGCAGGGCATGTCCCTGGAGACCCTCATTATACCAGCATGGGTATGCTGCTGCAGTACAACTCGACTGATGAGTTGGAGAGGGCCGTCTGTCTGTCTGTCTGTCTGTCTGTCCTGATGAGGTGGAGGGGGCTGTCTGTCTGTCCTGATGAGGTTTAGAGGGCTGTCTGTCTGTCTGTCTGTCCTGATGAGGTGGAGGGGGCTGTCTGTCTGTCTGTCTGTCTGTCTGTCCTGATGAGTTGGAGAGTGCTGTCTGTCTGTCTGTCTGTCCTGATGAGGTGGAGGGGGCTGTCTGTCTGTCCTGATGAGGTCTAGAGGGCTGTCTGTCTGTCTGTCTGTGCTACAGCTCTCAGACGTGTTGTTCTGTATTGTCTTTAAGAGTTGAACACACCAGATAACATTCGTCTTGGCTGAACGGCCGTTCCGTAGTGATTGGTTCACAGCCACCCTGCTGGAAGACTTGGTTTTACCAGACCTGGTTTGTCCTCAGGCTCAGCGGACATGGCTTGTTATCATGTTGCTGATGCCACAGTGAGCAGACTGAACCAGGTAATACCAGGTAATAGCAGGTAATACCAGGTAATACCAGGTAATACCAGGTAATAGCAGGTAAACCAGGTAATACCAGACAGACGTGCTCTCCTCTCTGCTGAGCCCTGGAGGAGGTTAGATGGTCCTCCTTCCTGACAGTTACCTTCTGATGGATTTAAGGATGAGGAAACATCACAAGGAAATGAACACATTGGTCACCCCCCCCCCCCCAGCCCCCTCCCCCAGCCCCCTCCCCCCAGCCCTCCCCCCAGCCCTCTCTCCCTCCCCCCAGCCCCCTCCCCCCAGCCCTCCCCCAGTCCTCTCTCCCCTCCAGCCCTCCCCCCAGCCCCCTCCCCCCAGCCCTCTCCCCCCAGCCCTCTCCCCCCAGCCCTCTCCCCCCAGCCCTCTCCCCTCCAGCCCTCCCCAGCCCTCCCCCAGCCCTCTCTCCCTCCCCCAGCCCCCTCCCCAGCCCCCCCAGCCCTCTCCCCTCCAGCCCTCCCCCAGCCCTCCCCCAGCCCTCTCCCCCCAGCCCTCTCCCCCCAGCCCTCCCCCAGCCCTCTCCCCCCAGCCCTCCCCCAGCCCAATAACAGCGTTGTGCGTTTAGTTGGATGATTCGTTGAGGGGAAAACAAAATGTCTTCTTGATTTTTCTTCTCATTTTGATTTATTGTTGTTGTTCTTCTTCTGTATCAATGACTCGGCGCGCCGAGTCTGTTGCCGTGGCAACGTAATGAAGGAGCGGGCCGTTTTTTAAAGACAGAACGTAAAAGCCATTAAAAAACAGCCCTGTAGCTGGATAATGGAGCAGAGCTCTCACCAGGAGAGGCATCAAACCGTACGTGTTGTTGGACAATAGGCTGAAGACATGTTGGAGTGACGGGTACGATTCCTTTCAAACACTGATTCAGATCCTCTAGTTGATTCCTTTCAAACACTGATTCAGATCCTCGAGTTGATTCCTTTCAAACACTGATTCAGATCCTCTAGTTGTTGACTCCTTTTAAACACTGATTCAGATCCTCTAGTTGTTGACTCCTTTTAAACACTGATTCAGATCCTCTAGTTGTTGACTCCTTTTAAACACTGATTCAGATCCTCTAGTTGTTGACTCCTTTTAAACACTGATTCAGATCCTCGAGTTGTTGATTCCTTTTAAAAACTGATTCAGATCCTCTAGTTGTTGACTCCTTTTAAAAACTGATTCAGATCCTCGAGTTGTTGATTCCTTTTAAACACTGATTCAGATCCTCTAGTTGTTGACTCCTTTTAAAAACTGATTCAGATCCTCGAGTTGTTGACTCCTTTTAAACACTGATTCAGATCCTCGAGTTGTTGACTCCTTTCTCCTTTTAAACACTGATTCAGATCCTGTAGTTGATTCCTTTTAAACACTGATTCAGATCCTGTAGTTGACTCCTTTTAAACACTGATTCAGATCCTGTAGTTGACTCCTTTTAAACACTGATTCAGATCCTGTAGTTGACTCCTTTTAAACACTGATTCAGATCCTCTAGTTGTTGACTCCTTTTAAACACTGATTCAGATCCTCGAGTTGTTGATTCCTTTTAAACACTGATTCAGATCCTGTAGTTGACTCCTTTTAAACACTGATTCAGATCCTGTAGTTGACTCCTTTTAAACACTGATTCAGATCCTTTAGTTGACTCCTTTTAAACACTGATTCAGATCCTCTAGTTGTTGACTCCTTTTAAACACTGATTCAGATCCTCTAGTTGTTGACTCCTTTTAAACACTGATTCAGATCCTCCCTCCACTCAGCTTGGGTGCCAGTGGATGGTTTAGGCAGGGTTGGGGTACATTAGAGTGGACCTGGGGAGTGTCTCGCTCCTCCTCCCTCTCCTCCTCTTCCTCCTCCCTCTCCTGCTCCTCCTCTTCCTCCTCCTCCCTCTCCTCTTCCTCCTTTTCTTCCCTCTCCTCCTCTTCCTCCTCTTCCTCCTCCCTCTCCTGCTCCTCCTCTTTCTCCTCCCTCTCCTGCTCCTCCTCTTTCTCCTCCCTCTCCTCCTCTTCGTCCTCCTCTTCCTCCTCCCTCTCCTGCTTCTCCTCCTCTTCCTCCTCCTCCTCTTCCTCCCTCTCCTCCTCTTCCTCCTCCTCCTCTTCCTCCCTCTCCTCCTCTTCCTCCCTCTCCTCTTCCTCCCTCTCCTCCTCTTCCTCCTCCCTCTCCTGCTCCTCCTCTTCCTCCTCCTCCCTCTCCTCTTCCTCCTTTTCTTCCCTCTCCTCCTCTTCCTCCTCTTCCTCCTCCCTCTCCTGCTCCTCCTCTTTCTCCTCCCTCTCCTGCTCCTCCTCTTTCCCCTCCCTCTCCTCCTCTTCGTCCTCCTCTTCCTCCTCCCTCTCCTGCTTCTCCTCCTCTTCCTCCTCCTCCTCTTCCTCCCTCTCCTCCTCTTCCTCCTCCTCCTCTTCCTCCCTCTCCTCCTCTTCCTCCCTCTCCTCTTCCTCCCTCTCCTCCTCTTCCTTCCTCTCCTCCCTCTCCACCTCTTCTTCCTCCTCCTCCTCTTCCTCCCTCTCCTCCTCTTCCTCCTCCTCCCCTTCGTCCTCCTCCTCCTCATCTTCTATGTGAGTGTTTGCAGCTTATCGTAGAGTATCAGAGGTTAATGAAGTGCCTGAGCGGAGTCCCCACATCCGGTTTTCAGGGGAAAGGGAAGCCAGGCTGAAGATACCGTCCCTGAAAACCGGATGCATCCTGTTTGTTTCTGAGTCTTAAGGGCGGCTGCAGCTGGACATTCCCCCACAGAGCAGCTGCCGCAGCAGGGGAGGTGTGTGTGTGTGTGTGTGTGTGTGTGTGTGTGGGTGCTTTGTTGTCTCAATTGCTTTCACTCCTCTAAGCTGGAAATATGAAGTGTCTTACCGTCCAGAAAGTCTATTATTGTCCTGGTTAACGTGTTGTAGTCGTCCGTCCGACCAGCGAGGATATCATGTTACCAGAAGGTTTCCGCTACTCCAGAAATCCCACTCCACCCAAGTGCAGCTTGTAGTAACCTTAACACACCCCACTCCCCCCCCACTAACCACCAGGCCCCACTCTCCCCCCCCACTAACCACCAGGCCCCACTCTCCCCCCCCCCACTAACCACCAGGCCCCACTCTCCCCCCCACTAACCACCAGGCCCCACTCTCCCCCCCACTAACCACCAGGCCCCACTCTCCCCCCCCCCACTAACCACCAGGCCCCACTCTCCCCCCCCCACTAACCACCAGGCCCCACTCCTCCCCCCCACTAACCACCAGCCCCCACTCTCCCCCCCACTAACCACCAGGCCCCACTCTCCCCCCCCCCACTAACCACCAGGCCCCACTCTCCCCCCCCCCACTAACCACCAGGCCCCACTCTCCCCCCCACTAACCACCAGGCCCCACTCTCCCCCCCCCACTAACCACCAGGCCCCACTCTCCCCCCCCCCCACTAACCACCAGGCCCCACTCTCCCCCCCACTAACCACCAGGCCCCACTCTCCCCCCCACTAACCACCAGGCCCCACTCTCCCCCCCCCACTAGCCACCAGGCCCCACTCTCCCCCCCACTAACCACCAGGCCCCACTCTCCCCCCCACTAACCACCAGGCCCCACTCTCCCCCCCCACTAACCACCAGGCCCCACTCTCCCCCCCCACTAACCACCAGGCCCCACTCTCCCCCCCCACTAACCACCAGGCCCCACTCTCCCCCCCCACTAACCACCAGGCCCCACTCTCCCCCCCCACTAACCACCAGGCCCCACTCTCCCCCCCACTAACCACCAGGCCCCACTCTCCCCCCCACTAACCACCAGGCCCCACTCCCCCCCCCACTAACCACCAGGCCCCACTCTCCCCCCCACTAACCACCAGCCCCCACTCTCCCCCCCACTAACCACCAGGCCCCACTCTCCCCCCCACTAACCACCAGCCCCCACTCTCCCCCCCACTAACCACCAGGCCCCACTCTCCCCCCCACTAACCTCCAGGCCCCACTCTCCCCCCTCACTAACCACCAGCCCCCACTCTCCCCCCCACTAACCACCAGGCCCCACTCTCCCCCCCACTAACCACCAGGCCCCACTCTCCCCCCCACTAACCACCAGGCCCCACTCTCCCCCCCCACTAACCACCAGGCCCCACTCCCCCCCCCACTAACCACCAGCCCCCACTCTCCCCCCTCACTAACCACCACTCTTCTCCCCCCCCCCCACTCTCTCAGTGCATCAGTGAGTCACTACAAGGGAGAGTTGAGAAAGTACTACTCCTCCCTCTCTCCCTACCTCCTCTCTCCCTCCATACCTCCTCTCTCCCTCCATACCTCCTCTCTCCCTCCATACCTCCTCTCTCCCTCCAGATCCTCTCTCCCTCCGTATCTCCTCTCTCCCTCCAGATCCTCTCTCTCCATACCTCCTCTCTCCCTCCAGATCCTCTCTCCCTCCATACCTCCTCTCTCTCCCTCCATACCTCCCTCTCTCCATACCTCCTCTCTCTCTCCATACCTCCTCTCTCTCTCTCCCTCCAGATCCTCTCTCTCTCTCCCTCCAGATCCTCTCTCTCTCTCCCTCCAGGGCCTCTCTCTCTCTCCCTCCAGATCCTCTCTCTCCCTCCAGGGCCTCTCTCTCCCTCCAGGGCCTCTCTCTCTCTCCCTCCAGGGCCTCTCTCTCTCTCCCTCCAAATCCCCTCTCTCTCTCCCTCCAGATCCTCCCTCTCTCTCCCTCCAGATCCTCTCTCTCTCTCCCTCCAGATCCTCTCTCTCTCTCCCTCCAGATCCTCTCTCTCTCTCCCTCCAGATCCTCTCTCTCTCTCCCTCCAGATCCTCTCTCTCTCTCCCTCCAGATCCTCTCTCTCTCCCTCCAGATCCTCTCTCTCTCTCCCTCCAGATCCTCTCTCTCTCTCCCTCCAGATCCTCTCTCTCTCCCTCCAGATCCTCTCTCTCTCTCCCTCCAGATCCTCTCTCTCTCTCCCTCCAGATCCTCTCTCTCTCTCCATACCTCCTCTCTCTCTCTCCATACCGCCTCTCTCTTCCTCCATACCTCCTCTCTCTCTCCCTCCAGATTCTCTCTCCCTTCATATCTCCTTCCTCTCTCTTTCCTCTCTCCCTCCATATCTCCTCCCTTCCTCTCTCCCTCCATATCTCCTTCCTCCCTCTCTCCCTCCATATCTCCTTCCTCTCTCTTTCCTCCCTCTCTCCCTCCATAACTCCTCCCTTCCTCTCTCTTTCCTCTCTCCCTCCATATCTCCCCCCTTCCTCTCTCCCTCCATAACTCCTCCATATCTCCTTCCTCTCTCTTTCCTCCCTCTCTCCCTCCATAACTCCTCCCTTCCTCTCTCCCTCCATAACTCCTCCATATCTCCTTCCTCTCTCTTTCCTCTCTCCCTCCATATCTCCCCCCTTCCTCTCTCCCTCCATAACTCCTCCATATCTCCTTCCTCTCTCTTTCCTCTCTCCCTCCATATCTCCTCCCTTCCTCTCTCCCTCCATAACTCCTCCATATCTCCTTCCTCTCTCTTTCCTCTCTCCCTCCATATCTCCCCCCTTCCTCTCTCCCTCCATAACTCCTCCATATCTCCTTCCTCTCTCTTTCCTCTCTCCCTCCATATCTCCCCCCTTCCTCTCTCCCTCCATATTTCCTCCCTCCAGATCCTCTCTCTCTCTCAGGGTGTTTCTACGGCTTATCAATGGTCTCTAGTCTGTGCTGGAGGTTTCCATGGCAACTACTGAGAGAATCAGACAGCAGCTTAAAGGTCTCCAGAAGATGTGTATCTCTCTAGAGGAGGAGGAGAGGTCCTAACAGGTGTACTGTGGGATGGACAGTGTATCTCTCTAGAGGAGAGGTCCTAACAGGTGTACTGTGGGATGGACAGTGTATCTCTCTAGGGGAGAGGTCCTAACAGGTGTACTGTGGGATGGACAGTGTATCTCTCTAGGGGAGAGGTCCTAACAGGTGTACTGTGGGATGGACAGTGTATCTCTCTAGGGGAGAGGTCCTAACAGGTGTACTGTGGGATGGACAGTGTATCTCTCTAGGGGAGAGGTCCTAACAGGTGTACTGTGGGATGGACAGTGTATCTCTCTAGGGGAGGAGGAGAGGTCCTAACAGGTGTACTGTGGGATGGACAGTGTATCTCTCTAGAGGAGAGGTCCTAACAGGTGTACTGTGGGATGGACAGTGTATCTCTCTAGAGGAGAGGTCCTAACAGGTGTACTGTGGGATGGACAGTGTATCTCTCTAGGGGAGGAGGAGAGGTCCTAACAGGTGTACTGTGGGATGGACAGTGTATCTCTCTAGGGGAGGGGAGAGGTCCTAACAGGTGTACTGTGGGATGGACAGTGTATCTCTCTAGGGGAGGAGGAGAGGTCCTAACAGGTGTACTGTGGGATGGACAGTGTATCTCTCTAGGGGAGAGGTCCTAACAGGTGTACTGTGGGATGGACAGTGTATCTCTCTAGGGGAGAGGTCCTAACAGGTGTACTGTGGGATGGACAGTGTATCTCTCTAGGGGAGAGGTCCTAACAGGTGTACTGTGGGATGGACAGTGTATCTCTCTAGGGGAGAGGTCCTAACAGGTGTACTGTGGGATGGACAGTGTATCTCTCTAGGGGAGAGGTCCTAACAGGTGTACTGTGGGATGGACAGTGTATCTCTCTAGGGGAGAGGTCCTAACAGGTGTACTGTGGGATGGACAGTGTATCTCTCTAGGGGAGAGGTCCTAACAGGTGTACTGTGGGATGGACAGTGTATCTCTCTAGGGGAGAGGTCCTAACAGGTGTACTGTGGGATGGACAGTGTATCTCTCTAGGGGAGAGGTCCTAACAGGTGTACTGTGGGATGGACAGTGTATCTCTCTAGGGGAGAGGTCCTAACAGGTGTACTGTGGGATGGACAGTGTATCTCTCTAGGGGAGAGGTCCTAACAGGTGTACTGTGGGATGGACAGTGTATCTCTCTAGGGGAGAGGTCCTAACAGGTGTACTGTGGGATGGACAGTGTATCTCTCTAGGGGAGAGGTCCTAACAGGTGTACTGTGGGATGGACAGTGTATCTCTCTAGGGGAGAGGTCCTAACAGGTGTACTGTGGGATGGACAGTGTATCTCTCTAGGGGAGAGGTCCTAACAGGTGTACTGTGGGATGGACAGTGTATCTCTCTAGGGGAGAGGTCCTAACAGGTGTACTGTGGGATGGACAGTGTATCTCTCTAGGGGAGAGGTCCTAACAGGTGTACTGTGGGATGGACAGTGTATCTCTCTAGGGGAGAGGTCCTAACAGGTGTACTGTGGGATGGACAGTGTATCTCTCTAGAGGAGAGGTCCTAACAGGTGTACTGTGGGATGGACAGTGTATCTCTCTAGGGGAGGTGGAGAGGTCCTAACAGGTGTACTGTGGGATGGACAGTGTATCTCTCTAGGGGAGAGGTCCTAACAGGTGTACTGTGGGATGGACAGTGTATCTCTCTAGAGGAGGAGGAGAGGTCCTAACAGGTGTACTGTGGGATGGACAGTGTATCTCTCTAGAGGAGGAGGAGAGGTCCTAACAGGTGTACTGTGGGATGGACAGTGTATCTCTCTAGGGGAGAGGTCCTAACAGGTGTACTGTGGGATGGACAGTGTATCTCTCTAGAGGAGGAGGAGAGGTCCTAACAGGTGTACTGTGGGATGGACAGTGTATCTCTCTAGGGGAGAGGTCCTAACAGGTGTACTGTGGGATGGACAGTGTATCTCTCTAGGGGAGAGGTCCTAACAGGTGTACTGTGGGATGGACAGTGTATCTCTCTAGAGGAGAGGTCCTAACAGGTGTACTGTGGGATGGACAGTGTATCTCTCTAGACGAGGAGGAGAGGTCCTAACAGGTGTACTGTGGGATGGACAGTGTATCTCTCTAGGGGAGGGGAGAGGTCCTAACAGGTGTACTGTGGGATGGACAGTGTATCTCTCTAGAGGAGGAGGAGAGGTCCTAACAGGTGTACTGTGGGATGGACAGTGTATCTCTCTAGGGGAGAGGTCCTAACAGGTGTACTGTGGGATGGACAGTGTATCTCCTCTCCAGTCTCTGTCCATGTCTCCTCTCCAGTCTCATTACTGATGAGAGACATGACCTCTGGCAGAGAGAGAGAGACATGACCTTGTGTGCGGCTGCTCGGCCATGGAAACCCATTTCATGAAGCTCCCGACCAACAGTTGTTGTGCTGACGTTGCTTCCAGAGGCAGTTTGGAACTCGGTAGTGGAGTGTTGCAACCGAGGACAGAGGATTTTTACGCGATTCGGCGCTCGGCGGTCCCGTTCTGTGAGATTGTGTTGCCTACCACTTCACGTCTGAGCCGTTGTTGCTCCTAGAGGTTTCCACTTCACAATAACAGCACTTACAGTTGACCAGGACAGAAATTTGCCCGAACTGACTTGTTGGAAAGGTGGCATCCTGTGACGGTGCCACGTTGAAAGTCACTGAGCTCTTCAGTCAGGGCCATTCTACTGCCAATGTTTGTCTATGGAGATTGCATGGATGTGTGCTCGATTTTTATACACCTGTCAGCAACGGGTGTGGCTGAAATAGCCGAATCCACTAATTTGAAGGGGTGTCCACATACTTTTGTGTATATATAGTTTGTTTCCCATGCCAATAAAGCACTTTGAATGGAACTGAATTGAGAGATGACCTCTGAATCTCGCAGAGAGAGAGACCTCTGAATCTCGCAGAGAGAGAGACCTCTGAATCTCGCAGAGAGAGAGACCTCTGAATCTCGCAGAGAGAGAGACCTCTGAATCTCGCA
This sequence comes from Salmo salar, assembly GCF_965601325.2. Classification (NCBI taxonomy): domain Eukaryota; kingdom Metazoa; phylum Chordata; class Actinopteri; order Salmoniformes; family Salmonidae; genus Salmo; species Salmo salar. Next base: position 47,456 of record NW_027675337.1, read on the forward strand.
GAGAGAGAGACCTCTGAATCTCGCAGAGAGAGAGACCTCTGAATCTCGCAGAGAGAGAGACCTCTGAATCTCGCAGAGAGAGAGACCTCTGAATCTCGCAGAGAGAGAGACCTCTGAATCTCGCAGAGAGAGAGACCTCTGAATCTCGCAGAGAGAGAGACCTCTGAATCTCGCAGAGAGAGAGACCTCTGAATCTCGCAGAGAGAGAGAGACCTCTGAATCTCGCAGAGAGAGAGAGACCTCTGAATCTCGCAGAGAGAGACCTCTGAATCTCGCAGAGAGAGACCTCTGAATCTCGCAGAGAGAGAGAGACCTCTGAATCTCGCAGAGAGAGAGAGACCTCTGAATCTCGCAGAGAGAGAGAGACCTCTGAATCTCGCAGAGAGAGAGAGACCTCTGAATCTCGCAGAGAGAGAGACCTCTGAATCTCGCAGAGAGAGAGACCTCTGAATCTCGCAGAGAGAGAGACCTCTGAATCTCGCAGAGAGAGAGAGAGATGACCTAGCAGAAAGAGAGAGATGACCTAGCAGAAAGAGAGATAGAGATGACCTAGCAGAGAGAGAGAGAAAGAGAGAGAAAGATGACCTAGCAGAGAGAGAGAGAGAGATGACCTAGCAGAAAGAGAGAGAGAGATGACCTAGCAGAAAGAGAGAGAGAGATGACCTAGCAGAAAGAGAGAGAGAGATGACCTAGCAGAAAGAGAGAGAGGGGAAACTCACTTCCTGTTGCAGTAAATGTCAGAGAGTGCCTCCCGAGTGGCTCAGTGATCTAAGACATCGCAGTGCTGTGCCACTAGAGATTCTGGGTTTGAGTCCAGCCGGCCGCGACCGGGAGACCCATGGGGCGGCGCACAATTCGCCTCTCCCGAGTCCGTACTGGAGTTACAGCGATATGAGACAAGACAGTTAACTACCCAATTGGATACCAGGAAATTGGGGAGAAAAAAGGGGCTATTTTTTTAAAGTTTTTTTTTAAAGGAAATGTCAGAGACGTTGTGATATGAGACAGACTTTCCGGCCGCTGAGAGGACGATGAACACATTCTCCTGACGACGTACTCCCCTACTCTGCAGCTGTCTGGTACAAACAGTTGAAGTCGGAAGTTTACATACACCTTAGCCAGTTATTCACAATTCCTGACATTTAATCCTAGTAAAAAAATCCCTGTCTTCGGTCAGTTAGGCTCCCCACTTTATTTTAAGAACGTGGAATGTGGTCCCATGGTGTTTATACTTGCGTACTATTGTTTGTACAGATGAACGTGGTACCTTCAGGCGTTTGGAAATTGCTTCCAAGGATGAACCAGACTTGTGGAAGTCTATAATTTTTTTTGTCTGAGGTCTTGGCTGATTTCTTTTGATTTTCCCAGGATGTCAAGCAAAGAGGCACTGAGTTTGAAGGTAGGCCTTGAAATACATCCACAGGTACACCTCCAATTGACTCAAATTATGTCAATTAGCCTATCAGAAGCTTCTAAAGCCATGACATCATTTTCTGGAATTTTCCAAGCTGTTTAAAGGCAACTTAGTGTATGTAAACTTCTGACCCACTGGAATTGTGATACAGTGAATTTTATAAGTGAAATAATCTGTCTGTAAACAATTGTTGGAAAAATTACTTGTCATGCACAAAGTAGATGTCCTAAGCGATTTGCCAAAACTATAGTTTGTTAACAAGAAATTTGTGGAGTGGTTGAAAAACGAGTTTTTAATGACTTCAACCTAAGTGTATGTAAACTACCGACTTCAACTGTAGTAGACCTTCTTCAAGCCCTTTCTCTAGAGCTGCACTGTGTCAGGTCTCAGCTCTGTCTGGTACATAGTAGACATTCTTCAAGCCCTTTCTCCAGAGCTGCACTGTGTCAGGTCTCAGCTCTGTCTGGTACATAGTAGACCTTCTTCAAGCCCTTTCTCTAGAGCTGCACTGTGTCAGGTCTCAGCTCTGTCTGGTACATAGTAGAGACCTTCTTCAAGCCCTTTCTCTAGAGCTGCACTGTGTCTGGTCTCAGCTCTGTCTGGGACATAGTAGAGACCTTCTTCAAGCCCTTTCTCTAGAGCTGCACGGTGTCTGGTCTCAGCTCTGTCTGGTACATAGTAGACCTTCTTCAAGCCCTTTCTCTAGAGCTGCACTGTGTCAGGTCTCAGCTCTGTCTGGTACATAGTAGACCTTCTTCAAGCCCTTTCTCTAGAGCTGCACTGTGTCAGGTCTCAGCTCTGTCTGGTACATAGTAGAGACCTTCTTCGAGCCCTTTCTCTAGAGCTGCACTGTGTCTGGTCTCAGCTCTGTCTGGGACATAGTAGAGACCTTCTTCAAGCCCTTTCTCTAGAGCTGCACGGTGTCTGGTCTCAGCTCTGTCTGGTACATAGTAGACCTTCTTCAAGCCCTTTCTCTAGAGCTGCACCGTCTCAATCACTTAGGAAGTTGATGAAGTTGGGTTTGGAGCTGAACTTAGCTAGTGTGTCGTGTTTCTCTCGAGCGGTAAATCACTTATGAGCTTTGTTAAGTTGAGTTTGTTTATGAAGTGTGTCTTGAAGTGCTGAAGTGGTGGATTATGGGGATTAACGTCTCTGGTCTCATGGCGAGGAGGGAGCCAGGTAGCTTTTAGCGGTGGCTTATGACTCATCGCTCTGTTATAGTTCTGTAGTACGATGGCAGCACCTTTCTCAGTCCACTCAGCGTGTTCTCAAGGCAAGCTAGGCGTTCAGTAGTGTCTGTCTCCCCAAGGCAAGCTAGGCGTTCAGTAGTGTCTGTCTCCCCAAGGCAAGCTAGCGTTCAGTAGTGTCTGTCTCCCCAAGGCAAGCTAGCGTTCAGTAGTGTCTGTCTCCCCAAGGCAAGCTAGCGTTCAGTAGTGTCCATCTCCCCAAGGCTAGCTAGCGTTCAGTAGTGTCTGTCTCTCCAAGTGTTCTCAAGACAAGCTAGCGTTCAGTAGTGTCTGTCTCCCCAAGGCTAGCTAGCGTTCAGTAGTGTCTGTCTCCCCAAGGCAAGCTAGCGTTCAGTAGTGTCTGTCTCTCCAAGTGTTCTCAAGGCTAGCTAGCGTTCAGTAGTGTCTGTCTTCCCAAGGCTAGCTAGCGTTCAGTAGTGTCTGTCTCCCCAAGTGTTCTCAAGGCTAGCTAGCGTTCAGTAGTGTCTGTCTCCCCAAGGCAAGCTAGCGTTCAGTAGTGTCCGTCTCCCCAAGGCAAGCTAGCGTTCAGTAGTGTCCGTCTCCCCAAGGCAAGCTAGCGTTCAGTAGTGTCTGTCTCTCCAAGTGTTCTCAAGGCTAGCTAGCGTTCAGTAGTGTCCGTCTCCCCAAGGCAAGCTAGCGTTCAGTAGTGTCCGTCTCCCCAAGGCAAGCTAGCGTTCAGTAGTGTCTGTCTGCTGCATGGAATATTCCATCACTTCAGACATAATATGTTTGGTTACATTGAGCATGTGAACATTCCTGGGCACAGTGAAGTACACTTCTCCCTCGTTCCACCATGAGGGATCCTCAGAAGTATACAGGCACAGCGGTGGAGAGATACTGTTCTGATAACTAACTAGTCTTTTAATGAAGCTTTCTGTGATATGCAAACAACCAAACATACGTTTTTGGGTCCTTTTTTTCTTCTCCTGTGTCATGTAGGATGGTGCATCTCTAATTTCTCTGTATAGCTGTTATCATCTTCGTCTTCAGTACTAGTGGACATCTTTCCTCTCCCCTTTCTCAGTTCCTCTCTCTCTCTCTCTCTCTCTCTCTTTCTTCCAGCTGTTACTATAGTAACCACCAGCCATGGGGAAGCAGAACAGCAAACTCCGCCCGGAGGTGATGCAGGATCTGCTGGAGAGCACGGACTTCACAGAGCACGAGATCCAGGAGTGGTATAAGGGCTTCCTGAGAGACTGCCCCAGCGGGAACCTCTCCATGGAAGAGTTTAAGAAGATCTACGGTAACTTCTTCCCTTACGGAGACGCCTCCAAGTTCGCGGAGCACGTCTTCCGCACCTTCGACGCCAACGGGGACGGGACGATAGACTTCCGGGAGTTCATCATCGCTCTGAGCGTCACGTCGCGGGGCAAACTGGAGCAGAAATTAAAGTGGGCCTTCAGCATGTACGACCTGGACGGGAATGGATATATCAGCAAGTCTGAGATGCTGGAGATCGTACAGGTGAGGCAGGAACAGAGAGGTGGGATTTGTAGTTCTGGTGTGAGTTATTTTGTAGGCACATTATGGACGGGAACAGACACATGAGGATGTCTGAGATGCTGGAGATGGTACAGGTTGAGGCAGGAAGAGATACATGGGCATGTCAGAGATGGTACAGGTGAGGCAGGAAGAGATACATCAGCATGTCAGAGATGGTACAGGTGAGGCAGGAAGAGATACATCAGCATGTCAGAGATGGTACAGGTGGGGATTGACCTTCAGTAGTGTTGACCAACTGGTTGTCCTCTGTAGCATGGTTCATGTTGACTGATTTATTTGTTGATCAGCAACATGATCTTACTGTTGGATTTCACTCCTGTACAAACTACATCTAAAATGCTCAGGCTACCTACACGTACCGATGTCTACTGGTCCCAGACCAGTCCTAGCTCCCAGACCAGTCCTAGCTCCCAGTCCCAGACTAGTCCTAGCTCCCAGTCCCAGACCAGTCCTAGCTCCCAGTCCCAGACCAGTCCTAGCTCCCAGTCCCAGACCAGTCCTAGCTCCCAGTCCCAGACCAGTCCTAGCTCCCAGTCCCAGACCAGTCCTAGCTCCCAGTCCCAGACCAGTCCTAGCTCCCAGTCCCAGACCAGTCCTAGCTCCCAGTCCCAGACCAGTCCTAGCTCCCAGTCCCAGACCAGTCCTAGCTCCCAGTCCCAGACCAGTCCTAGCTCCCAGATCAGTCCTAGCTCCCAGTCCCAGACTAGTCCTAGCTCCCAGTCCCAGACCAGTCCTAGCTCCCAGACCCAGACCAGTCCTAGCTCCCAGTCCCAGACCAGTCCTAGCTCCCAGTCCCAGACCAGTCCTAGCTCCCAGTCCCAGACCAGTCCTAGCTCCCAGTCCCAGACCAGTCCTAGCTCCCAGTCCCAGACCAGTCCTAGCTCCCAGTCCCAGACCAGTCCTAGCTCCCAGACCAGTCCTAGCTCCCAGTCCCAGACCAGTCCTAGCTCCCAGACCAGTCCTAGCTCCCAGACCAGTCCTAGCTCCCAGACCAGTCCTAGCTCCCAGTCCCAGACCAGTCCTAGCTCCCAGTCCCAGACCAGTCCTAGCTCCCAGTCCCAGACCAGTCCTAGCTCCCAGTCCCAGACCAGTCCTAGCTCCCAGTCCCAGACCAGTCCTAGCTCCCAGTCCCAGCTCCCAGTCCCAGACCTGTCCTAGCTCCCAGTCCCAGACCAGTCCTAGCTCCCAGTCCCAGACCAGTCCTAGCTCCCAGTCCCAGACCAGTCCTAGCTCCCAGTCCCAGACCAGTCCTAGCTCCCAGTCCCAGACCAGTCCTAGCTCCCAGTCCCAGACCAGTCCTAGCTCCCAGTCCCAGACCAGTCCAAGCTCCCAGTCCCAGACCAGTCCAAGCTCCCAGTCCCAGACCAGTCCTAGCTCCCAGTCCTAGCTCCCAGTCCCAGACCAGTCCTAGCTCCCAGTCCCAGACCAGTCCTAGCTCCCAGTCCCAGACCAGTCCTAGCTCCCAGTCCCAGACCAGTCCTAGCTCCCAGTCCCAGACCAGTCCTAGCTCCCAGACCAGTCCTAGCTCCCAGTCCCAGACTAGTCCTAGCTCCCAGTCCCAGACCAGTCCTAGCTCCCAGACCCAGACCAGTCCTAGCTCCCAGTCCCAGACCAGTCCTAGCTCCCAGTCCCAGACCAGTCCTAGCTCCCAGACCAGTCCTAGCTCCCAGTCCCAGACCAGTCCTAGCTCCCAGTCCAAGCTCCCAGTCCCAGACCAGTCCTAGCTCCCAGTCCCAGACCAGTCCTAGCTCCCAGTCCCAGACCAGTCCTAGCTCCCAGTCCCAGACCAGTCCCAGCTCCCAGTCCCAGACCAGTCCCAGCTCCCAGCTCCCAGTCCCAGACCAGTCCTAGCTCCCAGTCCCAGACCAGTCCTAGCTCCCAGTCCCAGACCAGTCCAAGCTCCCAGTCCCAGACCAGTCCAAGCTCCCAGTCCCAGACCAGTCCAAGCTCCCAGTCCCAGACCAGTCCAAGCTCCCAGTCCCAGACCAGTCCAAGCTCCCAGTCCCAGACCAGTCCAAGCTCCCAGTCCCAGACCAGTCCAAGCTCCCAGTCCCAGACCAGTCCAAGCTCCCAGTCCCAGACCAGTCCTAGCTCCCAGTCCCAGACCAGTCCTAGCTCCCAGTCCCAGACCAGTCCTAGCTCCCAGTCCCAGACCAGTCCTAGCTATTATTCTCCAGGATATCTGTGTGTTTATTCTCCAGGATATCTGTGTTTTATTCTCCAGGATATCTGTGTGTTTATTCTCCAGGATATCTATAACATGGCATCTGTGTGTTTTTATTCTCCAGGCGATCTATAAGATGGTGTCGTCTGTGATGAAGATGCCAGAAGATGAGTCTACTCCAGAGAAGAGAACAGAGAAGATCTTCAAACAGATGGACACCAACAGAGACGGTAGGTCTCATCTCATCCACCTCCAACACATTACAGCCTACAGTGGCAGCCGATAGTGGGAGTGGGAGTGTACTGGTATAGGGTATACCGCCCCAGCTATTGAGAAGCCGATAGAGGGAGTGTACTAGTATAGGGTATACCGCCCCAGCTATTGAGAAGCCGATAGAGGGAGTGTACTGGTATACCGCCCCAGCTATTGAGAAGCCGATAGAGGGAGTGTTAGTGTACTGGTATAGGGTATACCGCCCCAGCTATTGAGAAGCCGATAGTGGGAGTGTATTGGTATAGGGTATACCGCCCCAGCTATTGAGAAGTCGATAGAGGGAGTGTACTGGTATAGGGTATACCGCCCCAGCTATTGAGAAGCCGATAGAGGGAGTGTACTGGTATACCGCCCCAGCTATTGAGAAGCCGATAGAGGGAGTGTTAGTGTACTGGTATAGGGTATACCGCCCCAGCTATTGAGAAGCCGATAGTGGGAGTGTATTGGTATAGGGTATACCGCCCCAGCTATTGAGAAGTCGATAGAGGGAGTGTACTGGTATAGGGTATACCGCCCCAGCTATTGAGAAGCCGATAGAGGGAGTGTACTGGTATAGGGTATACCGCCCCAGCTATTGAGAAGCCGATAGAGGGAGTGTACTGGTATACCGCCCCAGCTATTGAGAAGCCGATAGAGGGAGTGTTAGTGTACTGGTATAGGGTATACCGCCCCAGCTATTGAGAAGCCGATAGAGGGAGTGTATTGGTATAGGGTATACCGCCCCAGCTATTGAGAAGCCGATAGAGGGAGTGTACTGGTATACCGCCCCAGCTATTGAGAAGCCGATAGAGGGAGTGTTAGTGTACTGGTATAGGGTATACCGCCCCAGCTATTGAGAAGCCGATAGAGGGAGTGTATTGGTATAGGGTATACCGCCCCAGCTATTGAGAAGCCGATAGAGAGAGTGTACTGGTATAGGGTATACCGCCCCAGCTATTGAGAAGCCGATAGAGGGAGTGTATTGGTATAGGGTATACCGCCCCAGCTATTGAGAAGCCGATAGAGAGAGTGTACTGGTATAGGGTATACCGCCCCAGCTATTGAGAAGCCGATAGAGGGAGTGTACTGGTATAGGGTATACCGCCCCAGCTATTGAGAAGCCGATAGAGGGAGTGTACTGGTATACCGCCCCAGCTATTGAGAAGCCGATAGAGGGAGTGTTAGTGTACTGGTATAGGGTATACCGCCCCAGCTATTGAGAAGCCGATAGAGGGAGTGTACTGGTATAGGGTATTCCGCCCCAGCTATTGAGAAAATGCCACACGCTGGTCTTTCAATACTGTCAAAACTATTTATTTGAAGATTTTTTTATACAAATGTGAATGTTTGTAGCTTCTTTTTAAGTTAATACCTGCAGTCCAGTACGTTAGGAGATAAATCAGATTGCATTCTTCATTTGACCTGGTACATTATTTTCTGTTATGAAGCTTAACGTAGTTCCCCAGTCCAGGCGTTTGTTTGTAAATGGCACAATGGGAGACTCTTCAGTCCACAGCGTTCTATATCTACCGTCAAGTCTCTGTTGTACGGCGCACCTGAGGTGATGAACTTACAGCTAAATGTTTACCATCTGGTGTCTTACAACGGCTTTCTGACATAACTCATCCAGAGCTCTTTGACTTATCTGTACAGCTGCCATTTTGTCCCTTGTGCTTCCTACTGGTGTTTATTTCCTCCTCCGTTCTTCTCCCCTCTGCTCCGTGTGGACATGCTGCTGTTCCTCCTCCGTTCTTCTCCCCTCTGCTCCATGTAGACATGCTGCTGTTCTTCTCCCCTCTGCTCCATGTAGACATGCTGCTGTTCTTCTCCGTTCTTCTCCCCTCTGCTCCGTTTACACATGCTGCTGTTCCTCCTCCGTTCTTCTCCCCTCTGCTCCATGTAGACATACTGCTGTTCCCCCTCCGTTCTTCTCCCCTCTGCTCCGTGTGGACATGCTGCTGTTCCTCCTCCGTTCTTCTCCCCTCTGCTCCGTGTAGACATGCTGCTGTTCCCCCTCCGTTCTTCTCCCCTCTGCTCCATGTAGACATGCTGTTCTTCTCCCCTCTGCTCCATGTAGACATGCTGCTGTTCTTCCTTCAGAAAAGCATCACAACTTTGTTCATTTGCACAATTTCTCTTTCACTTGTAAATGTCCACCTTCACCATAAATTACATCTGGTAGATACTAGCTATGCTGGTATAACTTTACATCTGGTAGATACCAGCTATGCTGGTATAACTTTACATCTGGTAGATACCAGCTATGCTGGTATAACTTTACATCTGGTAGATACCAGCTATGCTTGTATAACTTTACATACTCTAGATACTAGCTATGTTTGTATAACTTTACACCTGGTAGATACTAGCTATGCTTGTATAACTTTACATACTCTAGATACTAGCTATGCTTGTAAAACTTTACATCTGGTAGATGCTAGCTATGCTTGTAAAACTTTACATCTGGTAGATGCTAGCTATGCTGGTATAACTTTACATATGGTAGATACCAGCTATGCTGGTATAACTTTACATATGGTAGATACTAGCTATGCTTGTATAACTTTACATACGGTAGATACTAGCTATGCTTGTATAACTTTACACCTGGTAGATACTAGCTATGCTTGTATAACTTTACATACTCTAGATACTAGCTATGCTTGTAAAACTTTACATCTGGTAGATGCTAGCTATGCTTGTAAAACTTTACATCTGGTAGATGCTAGCTATGCTGGTATAACTTTACATCTGGTAGATACCAGCTATGCTGGTATAACTTTACACCTGGTAGATACTAGCTATGCTGGTATAACTTTACACCTGGTAGATGCTAGCTATGCTGGTATAACTTTACACCTGGTAGATACCAGCTATGCTGGTATAACTTTACATCTGGTAGATGCCAGCTATGCTGGTATAACTTTACATCTGGTAGATGCCAGCTATGCTGGTATAACTTTACATCTGGTAGATACCAGCTATGCTGGTATAACTTTACATCTGGTAGATACTAGCTATGCTGGTATAACTTTACATCTGGTAGATACCAGCTATGCTGGTATAACTTTACATCTGGTAGATGCCAGCTATGCTGGTAAAACTTTACATCTGGTAGATACCAGCTATGCTGGTATAACTTTACATCTGGTAGATACCAGCTATGCTGGTATAACTTTACATCTGGTAGATACCAGCTATGCTGGTATAACTTTACATCTGGTAGATGCCAGCTATGCTGGTAAAACTTTACATCTGGTAGATACCAGCTATGCTGGTATAACTTTACATCTGGTAGATACCAGCTATGCTGGTATAACTTTATGAGATGGATTTGTTTGTCTTTGCAATTTAGTTTATGTACGTTTTCGCTTGTTAGCATTTAGCTAACAGCGTCCATGTGATTTTGCTATTGGTTTGTGGTAATTTGGTTAGCGTTCTGGTAATAGAGGCCCAATGGGCTTTTCTTGCTTTTTTAGCGCCCCCTTCTGTGCTAAACCGGTAATAACCCAAATCCCGGGATGAGAGAAGGATGGTAATGACGATATGAAAACGTGGATACTGCGTTACCGCCTGTTAATAATCCCACATCTGACTGCTAGCGTTACCGCCTGTTAATAATCCCACATCTGACTACTAGCATTACCGCCTGTTAATAATCCCACATCTGACTACTAGCGTTACCGCCTGTTAATAATCCCGCATCTGACTGCTAGCGTTACCGCCTGTTAATAATCCCGCATCTGACTACTAGCGATACCGCCTGTTAATAATCCCTCATCTGACTACTAGCGTTACCGCCTGTTAATAATCCCTCATCTGACTACTAGCGTTACCGCCTGTTAATAATCCCTCATCTGACTACTAGCGTTACCGCCTGTTAATAATCCCGCATCTGACTATTAGCGTTACCGCCTGTTAATAATCCCGCATCTGACTACTAGCGTTACCGCCTGTTAATAATCCCTCATCTGACTACTAGCGTTACCGCCTGTTAATAATCCCACATCTGACTACTAGCGTTACCGCCTGTTAATAATCCCACATCTGACTACTGGCGTTACCGCCTGTTAATAATCCCTCATCTGACTACTAGCGTTACCGCCTGTTAATAATCCCACATCTGACTGCTAGCGTTACCGCCTGTTAATAATCCCGCATCTGACTACTAGCGATACCGCCTGTTAATAATCCCTCATCTGACTACTAGCGTTACCGCCTGTTGGGGACCTACTTACTCAGTGGTTTTCAGCTCGTTGTCCAAACTTCAAACTCTCTATTTGATCATTATTATACACTCATATAGCTAGTGTTTACCTGACTGTTTCCTGTTTCCTGTTTGTCCAGGTAAACTGTCTCTGGAAGAGTTCATTAAAGGTTAATCTAACATGACTGTTTCCTGTTTCCTGTTTGTCCAGGTAAACTGTCTCTGGAAGAGTTCATTAAAGGTTAATCTAACATGACTGTTTCCTGTTTCCTGTTTGTCCAGGTAAACTGTCTCTGGAAGAGTTCATTAAAGGAGCTAAAAGTGACCCCTCCATCGTACGTCTGTTACAGTGTGATCCCAGCAGCGCTGGACAGTTCTAAACCGATCCTACCTTGGGGGTCAAGACAATGTAAGGCTGCTACTCTATTCCTTTCTCTGTCTCTGTCTCACCCCTAGTGTGATTCCCGTCTCTGTCTCACCCCTAGTGTGAGATCGAACACGGTTGCTCTGTAGTACCTGATTAATAGAGAGAGGACTGAATATCTGAACCAGGACTAGAGTGGATCGCTAACTGGTCTGTTAGGTCCACCAACCTCCACTAACCAGTCTGTTAAGGCCACCAACCTCCACTAACCGGTCTGTTAGGTCCACTAACCAGTCTGTTAGGTCCACCAACCTCCACTAACCAGTCTGTTAGGGCCACCAACCTCCACTAACCAGTCTGTAAGGTCCACTAACCTCCACTAACCAGTCTGTTAGGTCCACCAACCTCCACTAACCGGTCTGTTAGGGCCACTAACCTCCACTAACCGGTCTGTTACCTCCACTAACCAGTCTGTTACGTCCACTAACTAGTCTGTTAGGGCCACCAACCTCCGCTAACCAGTCTGTTACCTCCACTAACCTCCACTAACCAGTCTGTTACCTCCACCAACCTCCACTAACTAGTCTGTTAGGTCCACCAACCTCCACTAACCAGTCTGTTACCTCCACTAACCTCCACTAACCAGTCTGTTAGGTCCACCAACCTCACTAACCAGTCTGTTAGGTCCACCAACCTCCACTAACCAGTCTGTTAGGTCCACCAACCTCCACTAACCAGTCTGTTAGGTCCACCAACCTCCACTAACCAGTCTGTTAGGTCCACCAACCTCCACTAACCAGTCTGTTAGGTCCACCAACCTCCACTAACCAGTCTGTTAGGTCCACCAACCTCCACTAACCAGTCTGTTAGGTCCACCAACCTCCACTAACCAGTCTGTTAGGTCCACCAACCTCCACTAACCAGTCTGTTAGGTCCACTAACCTCCACTAACCAGTCTGTTAGGTCCACCAACCTCCACTAACCAGTCTGTTAGGTCCACCAACCTCCACTAACCAGTCTGTTACCTCCACCAACCTCCACTAACCAGTCTGTTACGTCCACTAACCTCCACTAACCAGTCTTTTACCTCCACCAACCTCCACTAACCAGTCTGTTAGGTCCACCAACCTCCACTAACCAGTCTGTAACCTCCACTAACCAGTCTGTTACCTCCACCAACCTCCACTAACCAGTCTGTAACCTCCACTAACCAGTCTGTTACCTCCACCAACCTCCACTAACCAGTCTGTTACCTCCACCAACCTCCACTAACCAGTCTGTTACGTCAACCAACCTCCACTAACCAGTCTGTTACCTCCACTAACCTCCACTAACCAGTCTGTTACCTCCACTAACCTCCACTAACCAGTCTGTTACCTCCACTAACCTCCACTAACCAGTCTGTTACATCCACCAACCTCCACTAACCAGTCTGTTAGGTCCACCAACCTCCACTAACCAGTCTGTTAATTCCACTAACCAGTCTGTTTTGTCCACTAACCTCCACTAACCAGTCTGTTACCTCCACTAACCAGTCTGTTACCTCCACCAACCTCCACTAACCAGTCTGTTACCTCCACTAACCAGTCTGTTACCTCCACCAACCTCCACTAACCAGTCTGTTAGGTCCACCAACCTCCACTAACCAGTCTGTTAGGTCCACCAACCTCCACTAACCAGTCTGTTACCTCCACCAACCTCCACTAACCAGTCTGTTACGTCCACTAACCTCCACTAACCAGTCTGTTACCTCCACCAACCTCCACTAACCAGTCTGTTAGGTCCACCAACCTCCACTAACCAGTCTGTAACCTCCACTAACCAGTCTGTTACCTCCACCAACCTCCACTAACCAGTCTGTAACCTCCACTAACCAGTCTGTTACCTCCACCAACCTCCACTAACCAGTCTGTTACCTCCACCAACCTCCACTAACCAGTCTGTTACGTCAACCAACCTCCACTAACCAGTCTGTTACCTCCACTAACCTCCACTAACCAGTCTGTTATCTCCACTAACCTCCACTAACCAGTCTGTTACCTCCACTAACCTCCACTAACCAGTCTGTTACCTCCACCAACCTCCACTAACCAGTCTGTTAGGTCCACCAACCTCCACTAACCAGTCTGTTACCTCCACTAACCAGTCTGTTACCTCCACCAACCTCCACTAACCAGTCTGTTACCTCCACTAACCAGTCTGTTACCTCCACCAACCTCCACTAACCAGTCTGTTAGGTCCACCAACCTCCACTAACCAGTCTGTTACCTCCACTAACCAGTATGTTACCTCCACTAACCTCCACTAACCAGTCTGTTACCTCCACTAACCAGTCTGTTACCTCCACTAACCAGTCTGTTTTGTCCACCAACCTCCACTAACCAGTCTGTAACCTCCACTAACCAGTCTGTTACCTCCACTAACCAGTCTGTTACCTCCACTAACCTCCACTAACCAGTCTGTTACCTCCACTAACCAGTCTGTTACCTCCACTAACCAGTCTGTTACCTCCACTAACCTCCACTAACCAGTCTGTTACCTCCACTAACCAGTCTGTTACCTCCACTAACCAGTCTGTTACCTCCACTAACCAGTCTGTTACCTCCACCAACCTCCACTAACCAGTCTGTTAGGTCCACCAACCTCCACTAACCAGTCTGTTACCTCCACTAACCAGTCTGTTACCTCCACTAACCAGTCTGTTACCTCCACTAACCAGTCTGTTACCTCCACTAACCAGTCTGTTACCTCCACTAACCAGTCTGTTACCTCCACTAACCAGTCTGTTACCTCCACTAACCAGTCTGTTACCTCCACTAACCAGTCTGTTACCTCCACTAACCTCCACTAACCAGTCTGTTACCTCCACTAACCAGTCTGTTACCTCCACTAACCAGTCTGTTACCTCCACTAACCAGTCTGTTACCTCCACTAACCAGTCTGTTACCTCCACTAACCAGTCTGTTACCTCCACTAACCAGTCTGTTACCTCCACTAACCAGTCTGTTACCTCCACTAACCAGTCTGTTACCTCCACTAACCAGTCTGTTACCTCCACTAACCAGTCTGTTACCTCCACTAACCAGTCTGTTACCTCCACTAACCAGTCTGTTACCTCCACTAACCAGTCTGTTACCTCCACTAACCAGTCTGTTACCTCCACTAACCAGTCTGTTACCTCCACTAACCAGTCTGTTACCTCCACTAACCAGTCTGTTACCTCCACTAACCAGTCTGTTACCTCCACTAACCAGTCTGTTACCTCCACTAACCAGTCTGTTACCTCCACTAACCAGTCTGTTACCTCCACTAACCAGTCTGTTACCTCCACTAACCAGTCTGTTACCTCCACTAACCAGTCTGTTACCTCCACTAACCAGTCTGTTACCTCCACTAACCAGTCTGTTACCTCCACTAACCAGTCTGTTACCTCCACTAACCAGTCTGTTACCTCCACTAACCAGTCTGTTACCTCCACTAACCAGTCTGTTACCTCCACTAACCAGTCTGTTACCTCCACTAACCAGTCTGTTACCTCCACTAACCAGTCTGTTACCTCCACTAACCAGTCTGTTACCTCCACTAACCAGTCTGTGTCATTCCATTTCCAGTTTGGGTGAATCCAAATAGCCCCTCCCCCCCCCTCCACCTTTGGAGCAAACTGATGAAGAAGACAAGCCACGCCTTCAAATGATGACACTGAAGACAACGGGCCAATGAGAGCCAGCCATGTTCTCCTGACTCCTCCTCTGACCACTCCCAGCAGCAACGTGACATCATCCCCAGGCTCTCATGATGTCATCCAGTCCACTCGCCATGTATTTGATAAGTCCTAGGGGCCCGCGTCCCAAATCACACCCCTATTCTCTGTATTAAGCAGTACTTTTAAGCCCTGTAGGCCCTGGTCTGCAGTAGTGCACTACATAGGGAATAGGATGCTGTTTTAAAACTGTAAACTGGGCTCTCTGTTTGGTTGGTTGTCGGTGTTCTCAACGCTCCGTACTGGACACACCCACTGCCCTCAACTAGGTCCTCCTAGTTCTGGTGTCTATCGTAAACAGTTTGAGAGAGAGGGAATGAGAGAGAGAGAGAGGGAATGAGAGAGAGAGAGAGAGAGAGGGGGAATGAGAGGGGGAATGAGAGAGAGAGAGAGGGGGAATGAGAGAGAGAGAGGGAATGAGAGAGAGAGAGAGAGGGAATGAGAGAGAGGGAATGAGAGAGAGGGAATGAGAGAGAGGGAATGAGAGAGAGGGAATGAGAGAGAGAGAGAGGGAATGAGAGAGAGAGAGAGAGAGAGAGAGGGGGAATGAGAGAGAGAGTGAGAGAGAGGGGGAATGAGAGAGAGAGAGCTAGAGAGGGGGAATGAGAGAGAGGGGGAATGAGAGAGAGAGAGAGGGGGAATGAGAGAGAGAGGGGGAATGAGAGAGAGGGAGAGAATGAAAGACATGGAGAGAGAATTGTTTTGAGTTATTTTACTGTTAGAATGTGGATGTTTGTGTTGATGTGTTTTTCAAGCTTGATACACTTGTGTTTAAGTTGTAATATTTTGAATTGAATATTTGTGCTGGTATTTTTCAGACTCAAGTTAAAGATGGGCGTCTCCATGTAGTACTATGCAGATACTGTTAAAGGCCTTTAGTAATGGTTTGAAATACAGGAAGAGGACGTGTCCCCAGGGACGTGTCCCAAAGGGCACCCTATCCCCTATTATAGTGCACTACTTTAGACCAGGACCCCATAGGGAAACCCATAAGGGCTCTGGTCCCTGTGGTCTGCAGTAGTGCACTATTATAGGGAATAGACTTCCCTTTTGGGACACTTCCTGTCACAGATAATGTGGTTATTAATATTAACTACCTGTTTGTTTTTTTTTGACATGTTTCTCTTAAATACATTTGTTTTTATAAAAAAAAACATTTTACAAAAAGACTTTTTAAAATGGTAAATTGCATTTCAAATTTTAAAATGTTAGAAATGATCCTTAAGCAGAGCCTTCAAGACATTTGTTCACAGCCTTGTGGGCTGTTAATAAGTTAAACGAGATTTCCCCCCCTCCAGAATGTAGTCATGGTTACAGAACAGACGTTATGGGATGTGTTTCCATTAGAAGTTGTTTAAAGGATATCAAGCATGCAATTCTGTTGTATTTCTCATCTACTGTTGTGAAGAGAAACAACGTCAACATTTTATATTTTTTTAGATGTTTTAACTGGCGCATGTTAAACACGTTTCAATCAGGGAGGGGGGGTTTTGTTTTGGAACAGGTTCCTGTACGTACGGTGCATGTCTGTGTTCATGTGCTGATGGTTTTCAGTGGTGATTTGACTAGCTTGTGGGCCTCCCCCCCCCCCCCTTTGTCCAGTGATGTTGTGAAAGTCACTGTGTTATTATGAATAACCAACATTTTTCTCTGGTTTGTCGACAGCAGCAAAGCTTTGTAGAGAGAGCAGCTCCTATGACCAGCTCAAACCCTGCCGCTGGCCATAGACCACCACACACCGAGATGTGCCCTGTTGAATGGGGTACAGCACTGTACCTTACTAGATGTGTTGTGCTGTCTTAGTTATATTCAACCACAACACAACCCCCTAGCCACCCCCTAGCAACCCCCTAGCCACCCCCTAGCCACAACACAACCCCCTAGCAACCCCCTAGCGACAACACAACCCCCTAGCAACACCCTAGCAACAGCACAACCCCCTAGCAACCCCCTAGCCACCTCCTAGCCACAACACAACCCCCTAGCAACCTCCTAGCCACCCCCTAGCCACAACACAACGCCCTAGCAACCCCCTAGCGACAACACAACCCCCTAGCAACCCCCTAGCAACAGCACAACCCCCTAGCAACCCCCTAGCCACCTCCTAGCCACAACACAACCCCCTAGCAACCCCCTAGCGACAACACAACCCCCTAGCAACCCCCTAGCGACAGCACAACCCCATAGCAACCCCCTAGCGTCAGCACAACCCCATAGCAACCCCCTAGCGTCAACACAACCCCCTAGCAACCCCCTAGCGACAGCACAACCCCATAGCAACCCCCTAGCGACAGCACAACCCCATAGCAACCCCCTAGCGACAGCACAACCCCATAGCAACCCCCTAGCGACAGCACAACCCCATAGCAACCCCCTAGCGACAGCACAACCCCATAACATCTGGCCCTGAGTCATATGTGTATATACACACGTACAATACCCTCTAGCGACAGCACAACCCCCTAGCGACAGCACAACCCCATAGCAACTCCCTAGCGACAGCGCAACTCCCTAGCGACAGCCCCATAGCAAGTCCCTAGCGACAGCGCAACCCCGTAGCAACCCCCTAGCGACAGCGCAACCCCCTAGCGACAGCGCAACCCCATAGCAACCCCCTAGCGACAGCGCAACCCCCTAGCGACAGCCCCATAGCAACTCCCTAGCGACAGCCCCATAGCAACTCCCTAGCGACAGCGCAACCCCGTAGCAACCCCCTAGCGACAGCGCAACCCCCTAGCGACAGCGCAACCCCATAGCAACCCCCTAGCGACAGCGCAACCCCCTAGCGACAGCGCAACCCCATAGCGACAGCGCAACCCCGTAGCAACCCCCTAGCGATAGCGCAACCCCATAGTGGCAAAGCAAAAACAGGTTTTTAGACATTTTTAAAACTGTATTCAGATTGGAAATATCACATTTCCATAAGTATTCAGACCCTTTACTCAGTACTTTGTTGAAGCACCTTTGGCAGCGATTACAGCCCTGAGTCTTCTTGGGTACGACGCTACAAACTTGGCACACCTGTATTTGGGGAGTTTCTCCCATTCTTCTCTGCTGATCCTCTCAAGCTCTGTCAGGTTGGATGGGGAGCGTCGCTGCACAGCTATTTTCAGGTCTCTCCAGAGATGTTCGATCAGGTTCAAGTCCGGGCTCTGGCTGGGCTACTCAAGGACATTCAGAGACTTGTCCCGAGGCCACTCCTGCGTTGTCTTGGCTGGGTGCTTAGGGTCGTTGTCTTGTTGGAAGGTGAACCTTCACCCCAGTCTGAGGTCCTGAGTTCTCTGGAGCAGGTTTTCATCAAGGATCTCTCTGTACTTTACTCCGTTCATCTTTGCCTCGATCCTGACTAGTCTCCCAGTCCCTGCTGCTGAAAAACATCCCCACAGCATGATGCTGCCACCACCATGCTTCACCGTAGGGATGGTGCCTTGTTTCCTCCAGACGTGACGCTTGGCTTTCAGGCCAAAGAGTTCAATCTTGGTTTCATCAGACCAGAGAATCTCGTTTCTCATGGTCAGAGTCCTTTAGGTGCCTTTTGGCAAACTCCAGGTGGGCTGTCATGTGCCTTTTACTGAAGAATGGCTTCCGTCTGGCCACTCTACCATAAAGGCCTGATTGGTGGAGTGCTGCAGAGATGGTTGTCCTTCTGGAAGGTTCTCCCATGTCCATAGAGGAACTCTTCTCCCTCGATTGCTCAGTTTGGCCGGGCGGCCAGCTCTAGGAAGAGTCTTGGTGGTTCCAAACTTCTTCCATTTAAGAATGATGGAGGCCACTGTGTTCTTGGGGAGCTTCAATGATGCAGACATTTTTTGGTACCCTTCCTCAGATCTGTGCTTCAACACAATCCTGTCTCTGAGATCTACGGACAATTCCTTCAACCTCATGGCTTGGTTTTTACTCCGACATGCTCTGTCAACTGTGGGACCTTATATAGACAGGTGTGTGCCTTTCCAAATCATGTCCAATCAATTGAATTTACCACAGGTGGACTCCCATCAAGTTGTAGAAACATTTCAAGGATGATCAATGGAAACAGGATGCACCTGAGCTCAGTTTCGAGTCTCATAGCAAAAGGTCTGAATACTTATGTAAATAAGGTATCTGTTTTTGTTGTAAATAAATGTGCAAAAATTCTGAAAAACCTGTTTTCGCTTTGTCATTATGGAGTATTGTGTCCATTTTAGAATAAGGCTGTAATGTAGAAAAAGTGAAGGGGTCTGAATACTTTCAGAATGCACTGTGTGTGATATAGATAGATATATACAGTATAGATCTATCTCTATGTATATATATCTATACACGCAGTTGAAGTCGGAAGTTTACATGCACCATAGCCAAATACATTTAAAACTCAGTTTTTACACAATTCCTGACATTTAATCCTAGTAAACATTTCCATGTTTTAGGTCAGTTAGGATCACCACTTTATTTTCAGAATGTGAAATGTCAGAATAATAGTAGAGAGATTTGATTTATTTCAGCTTTTATTTCTTTCATCACATTCCCAGCGGGTCAGAAGTTTACATACACTCTATTAGTATTTGGTAGCATTGCCTTTAAATTGTTTAACTTGGGTCAAACGTTTCGGGTAGCCTTCCACAAGCTTCCCACAATAAGTTGGGTGAATTTTGGCCCATTCCTCCTGACAGAGCTGGTGTAACTGAGTCAGGTTTGTAGGCCTCCTTGCTCGCACACGCTTTTTCAGTTCTGCCCACAAATTTTCTATTGGATTGAGGTCAGGGCTTTGTGATGACCACTCCAGTACCTTCAGGCGTTTGGAAATTGCTCCCAAGGATGAACCAGACTTGTGGAGGTCTACAATTTTTTTTCTGAGGTCTTGGCTGATTTCTTTTGATTTTCCCGTGATGTCAAGCAAAGAGGCACTGAGTTTGAAGGTAGGCCTTGAAATACATCCACAGGTACACCTCCAATTGACTCAAATGATGTCAATTAGCCTATCAGAAGCTTCTAAAGCAATGACATCATTTTCTGGAATTTTCCAAGCTGTTTAAAGGCACCAGTCAACTTAGTGTAGGTAAACTTCTGACCCACTGGAATTGTGATACAGTGAATTATAAGTGAAATAATCTGTCTGTAAACAATTGTTGGAAAGAATGACTTGTGTCCTGCACAAAGTAGATGTCCTAACCGACTTGCCAAAACTATAGTTTGTTAACAAGAAATTTGTGGAGAGGTTGAAAAATGAGTTTTAATGACTCCAACCTAAATGTATGTAAACTTCAGACTTCAACTGTGTGCATATGTATATATTACAAAAGTATGTGGACACCCCTTCAAATTAGTGGATTTGTCTATTTCAGCAACACTGTTGCTGACAGGTGTATAAAATCGAGCACACAGCCATGCAATCTCCATAGACAAACATTGGCAGTAGAATGGCCTGACTTAAGAGCTCAGTGACTTTCAACGTGGCACAGTCATAGGATGCCACCTTTCCAACAAGTCAGTTCGTCAAATTTCTGCCCTGCTAGAGCTGCCCCCGGGTCAACTGTAAGTGCTGTTATTGTGAAGTGGAAACGTCTAGGAGCAACAACGGCTCAGCCGTGAAGTGGTAGGCCACACAAACTCACAGAACGGGACCGCCGAGCGCCGAATCGCGTAAAAATCATCTGTCCTCGGTTGCAAAACTCCACTACCGAGTTCCAAACTGCCTCTGGAAGCAACGTCAGCACAACAACTGTTGATCTGGAGCTTCATGAAATGGGTTTCCGTGGCCGAGCAGCTGCACACAAGCCTAACATCACCATGCGCAATGCCAAGCGTCGGCTGGAGGGGTGTAAAGCTCGCCGCCATTGGACTCTGGAGAAGCGGAAACGCGTTCTCTGGAGTGATGAATCACGCTTCACCATCTGGCAGTCCGACGAACGAATCTGGCTTTGGCGGATGCCAGGAGAACGCTACCTGCCCTAATGCATAGTGCCAACTGTAAAGTTTGGTGGAAGAGGAATAATGGTCTGGGGCTGTTTTTCATGGTTTGGGCCATGACATTCTAGACGATTCTGTTCTTCCAACTTTGTGGCAACAGTTTGAGGAAGGCCCTTTCCTGTTTCATCATGACAATGCCCCCGTGCACAAAGCGAGGTCCATACAGAAATGGTTTATCGAGATCGGTGTGTGAAGAACTTGACTGGCCTGCACGGAGCCCTGACCTCAACCCCATCGAACACCTTTGTGATGAATTGGAACGCCGACTGCGAGCCAGGCCTAATCACCCAACATCACCCAACATCAGTGCCCCGACCTCGCTAATGCTCCTGTGGCTGAATGGAAGCAAGTCCCCCGCAGCAATGTACCAACATCTAGTGGAAAGCCTTCCCAGAAGAGAGGAAGGAGGCTGTTATAGCAGCAATGTTCCAACATCTAGTGGAAAGCCTTCCCAGAAGAGTGGAGGCTGTTATAGCAGCAATGTTCCAACATCTAGTGGAAAGCCTTCCCAGAAGAGAGGAAGGAGGCTGTTATAGCAGCAATGTTCCAACATCTAGTGGAAAGCCTTCCCAGAAGAGAGGAAGGAGGCTGTTATAGCAGCAATGTTCCAACATCTAGTGGAAAGCCTTCCCAGAAGAGTGGAGGCTGTTATAGCGGCAATGTTCCAACATCTAGTGGAAAGCCTTCCCAGAAGAGAGGAGGCTGTTATAGCAGCAATGTTCCAACATCTAGTGGAAAGCCTTCCCAGAAGAGTGGAGGCTGTTATAGCAGCAATGTTCCAACATCTAGTGGAAAGCCTTCCCAGAAGAGTGGAGGCTGTTATAGCAGCAATGATCCAACATCTAGTGGAAAGCCTTCCCAGAAGAGTGGAGGCTGTTATAGCAGCAATGTTCCAACATCTAGTGGAAAGCCTTCCCAGAAGAGTGGAGGCTGTTATAGCAGCAATGTTCCAACATCTAGTGGAAAGCCTTCCCAGAAGAGTGGAGGCTGTTATAGCAGCAATGATCCAACATCTAGTGGAAAGCCTTCCCAGAAGAGTGGAGGCTGTTATAGCAGCAATGTTCCAACATCTAGTGGAAAGCCTTCCCAGAAGAGTGGAGGCTGTTATAGCAGCAATGTTCCAACATCTAGTGGAAAGCCTTCCCAGAAGAGTGGAGGCTGTTATAGCAGCAATGTTCCAACATCTAGTGGAAAGCCTTCCCAGAAGAGTGGAGGCTGTTATAGCAGCAATGTTCCAACATCTAGTGGAAAGCCTTCCCAGAAGAGTGGAGGCTGTTATAGCAGCAATGTTCCAACATCTAGTGGAAAGCCTTCCCAGAAGAGTGGAGGCTGTTATAGCAGCAATGTTCCAACATCTAGTGGAAAGCCTTCCCAGAAGAGTGGAGGCTGTTATAGCAGCAATGTTCCAACATCTAGTGGAAAGCCTTCCCAGAAGAGTGGAGGCTGTTATAGCAGCAATGTTCCAACATCTAGTGGAAAGCCTTCCCAGAAGAGTGGAGGCTGTTATAGCAGTAAAAGGGGGGGGACCAACTCCATATTAACGGCCATGATTTTGGAATGAGACGTTTGACTAGCAGGTGTCCACATACTTTTGGTCATTTAGTGACCAATGTACACACACACACACACACACACACACACACACACACACACACAGAGAGAGTGTATGTAGCGTACAGTGTATATGTCATGAGTCATCTCCATATACAGTACATACAATATTGGACATCCTCTCAGAGCTCACGGACCGTTCTCCTCCCCCCCTCCCCCCTCCCCCCAGCAGTCAGTCTTGCATCACTTCCTGGATCAGTCAGGAACCCATTGAATTGACCCTTCCGTCTCCTGTTAATTGAATGTAACTGAGGCCCCAGATCAGTGGTTTCAGTTGGCTTAGTGTTCATTGGACAAATCTTTTTTTTTTTAATTTTTTTATTATAATAACTGCTGTTTTTATAAAGAAAAGTACATTTAAAAAAAAAAAATTATAATAACTGAGGGATCACAACTACTGCAATGATTTTCACATCGGAATTGCTTTTATTGTATTTCTAAATTGTTTTTAGCTGTCAGGTGTAACGTGCCAAATAAACACCAACAGTATTGTATACATTTATACGGTAAAATTAACTGTCCAACAAAAATGTTTGTACTCGTTTGGATTTCTGTAGATGTTGTATTTGGTGTCCTGTATTTACTGAGCTTTGTAGTTTCTTTTAACACAGGAATTATTTTTTTTGTTTTTGGTCAACTTTAAAAAAAAAAAAAAATATTAAAAATTAAAATTAAATTTTCAAGTTTTCTGAGTGAATGTTGAAATATCGTGTCTTTTTTTTTTTTTTTTTCTTCCCAAGTCTCATGTTTGTTGTTTCCAATAGGATGCAACTGCTCAGTAATTACAGGCAGGCCAGAGCCAAGTATTTCATTATGATGCATTTACGTGACTCTACAGCATTCTACGGCGGCCATTTTAACTCCCCATTAACGTTACATGGGGGAATATTTAAACGATGATATGTATCTGAATGTCTAGATTTACAACAATATAAAAATAAAAAACACATTATAAAAGTTGGGCCCAACTCTAAATATCTTGTCTCTGAGCTGGGATTTCATACAACGCAGGAATCCCTCTGTATTGAGAGGTCCTGTCTAAATGTGTCTCTGAGCTGGGATTTCATACAGCAGGAATCCCTCTGTATTGAGAGGTCCTGTCTAAATGTGTCTCTGAGCTGGGATTTCATACAGCGCAGGAATCCCTCTGTATTGAGAGGTCCTGTCTAAATGTGACTCTGAGCTGGGATTTCATACAGCAGGAATCCCTCTGTATTGAGAGGTCCTGTCTAAATGTGTCTCTGAGCTGGGATTTCATACAGCACAGGAATCACTCTGTATTGAGAGGTCCTGTCTAAATGTGACTCTGAGCTGGGATTTCATACAGCAGGAATCCCTCTGTATTGAGAGGTCCTGTCTAAATGTGACTCTGAGCTGGGATTTCATACAGCAGGAATCCCTCTGTATTGAGAGGTCCTGTCTAAATGTGACTCTGAGCTGGGATTTCATACAGCGCAGGAATCCCTCTGTATTGAGAGGTCCTGTCTAAATGTGTCTCTGAGCTGGGATTTCATACAGCGCAGGAATCCCTCTGTATTGAGAGGTCCTGTCTAAATGTGTCTCTGAGCTGGGATTTCATACAGCAGGAATCCCTCTGTATTGAGAGGTCCTGTCTAAATGTGTCTCTGAGCTGGGATTTCATACAGCAGGAATCCCTCTGTATTAAGAGGTCCTGTCTAAATGTGTCTCTGAGCTGGGATTTCATACAGCGCAGGAATCCCTCTGTATTGAGAGGTCCTGTCTAAATGTGTCTCTGAGCTGGGATTTCATACAGCAGGAATCCCTCTGTATTGAGAGGTCCTGTCTAAATGTGACTCTGAGCTGGGATTTCATACAGCAGGAATCCCTCTGTATTGAGAGGTCCTGTCTAAATGTGACTCTGAGCTGGGATTTCATACAGCAGGAATCACTCTGTATTGAGAGGTCCTGTCTAAATGTGACTCTGAGCTGGGATTTCATACAGCAGGAATCCCTCTGTATTGAGAGGTCCTGTCTAAATGTGTCTCTGAGCTTTGGATTTCATACAGCAGGAATCCCTCTGTATTGAGAGGTCCTGTCTAAATGTGACTCTGAGCTGGGATTTCATACAGCGCAGGAATCCCTCTGTATTGAGAGGTCCTGTCTAAATGTGTCTCTGAGCTGGGATTTCATACAGCGCAGGAATCCCTCTGTATTGAGAGGTCCTGTCTAAATGTGTCTCTGAGCTGGGATTTCATACAGCAGAAATCCCTCTGTATTGAGAGGTCCTGTCTAAATGTGTCTCTGAGCTGGGATTTCATACAGCGCAGGAATCCCTCTCTATTGAGAGGTCCTGTCTAAATGTGACTCTGAGCTGGGATTTCATACAGCAGGAATCCCTCTGTATTGAGAGGTCCTGTCTAAATGTGTCTCTGAGCTGGGATTTCATACAGCAGGAATCCCTCTGTATTGAGAGGTCCTGTCTAAATGTGTCTCTGAGCTGGGATTTCATACAGCAGGAATCCCTCTGTATTGAGAGGTCCTGTCTAAATGTGACTCTGAGCTGGGATTTCATACAGCAGGAATCCCTCTGTATTGAGAGGTCCTGTCTAAATGTGTCTCTGAGCTGGGATTTCATACAGCGCAGGAATCACTCTGTATTGAGAGGTCCTGTCTAAATGTGACTCTGAGCTGGGATTTCATACAGCGCAGGAATCCCTCTGTATTGAGAGGTCCTGTCTAAATGTGACTCTGAGCTGGGATTTCATACAGCGCAGGAATCCCTCTGTATTGAGAGGTCCTGTCTAAATGTGACTCTGAGCTGGGATTTCATACAGCAGGAATCCCTCTGTATTGAGAGGTCCTGTCTAAATGTGTCTCTGAGCTGGGATTTCATACAGCAGGAATCCCTCTGTATTGAGAGGTCCTGTCTAAATGTGTCTCTGAGCTGGGATTTCATACAGCGCAGGAATCCCTCTGTATTGAGAGGTCCTGTCTAAATGTGACTCTGAGCTGGGATTTCATACAGCAGGAATCCCTCTGTATTGAGAGGTCCTGTCTAAATGTGACTCTGAGCTGGGATTTCATACAGCAGGAATCCCTCTGTATTGAGAGGTCCTGTCTAAATGTGACTCTGAGCTGGGATTTCATACAGCGCAGGAATCCCTCTGTATTGAGAGGTCCTGTCTAAATGTGTCTCTGAGCTGGGATTTCATACAGCAGGAATCTCTCTGTATTGAGAGGTCCTGTCTAAATGTGTCTCTGAGCTGGGATTTCATACAGCAGGAATCCCTCTGTATTGAGAGGTCCTGTCTAAATGTGACTCTGAGCTGGGATTTCATACAGCAGGAATCCCTCTGTATTGAGAGGTCCTGTCTAAATGTGTCTCTGAGCTGGGATTTCATACAGCAGGAATCCCTCTGTATTGAGAGGTCCTGTCTAAATGTGACTCTGAGCTGGGATTTCATACAGCAGGAATCCCTCTGTATTGAGAGGTCCTGTCTAAATGTGACTCTGAGCTGGGATTTCATACAGCGCAGGAATCCCTCTGTATTGAGAGGTCCTGTCTAAATGTGTCTCTGAGCTGGGATTTCATACAGCAGGAATCCCTCTGTATTGAGAGGTCCTGTCTAAATGTGTCTCTGAGCTGGGATTTCATACAGCGCAGGAATCCCTCTGTATTGAGAGGTCCTGTCTAAATGTGTCTCTGAGCTGGGATTTCATACAGCAGGAATCCCTCTGTATTGAGAGGTCCTGTCTAAATGTGTCTCTGAGCTGGGATTTCATACAGCAGGAATCTCTCTGTATTGAGAGGTCCTGTCTAAATGTGTCTCTGAGCTGGGATTTCATACAGCAGGAATCCCTCTGTATTGAGAGGTCCTGTCTAAATGTGACTCTGAGCTGGGATTTCATACAGCAGGAATCCCTCTGTATTGAGAGGTCCTGTCTAAATGTGTCTCTGAGCTGGGATTTCATACAGCAGGAATCCCTCTGTATTGAGAGGTCCTGTCTAAATGTGACTCTGAGCTGGGATTTCATACAGCAGGAATCCCTCTGTATTGAGAGGTCCTGTCTAAATGTGACTCTGAGCTGGGATTTCATACAGCGCAGGAATCCCTCTGTATTGAGAGGTCCTGTCTAAATGTGTCTCTGAGCTGGGATTTCATACAGCAGGAATCCCTCTGTATTGAGAGGTCCTGTCTAAATGTGTCTCTGAGCTGGGATTTCATACAGCGCAGGAATCCCTCTGTATTGAGAGGTCCTGTCTAAATGTGTCTCTGAGCTGGGATTTCATACAGCAGGAATCCCTCTGTATTGAGAGGTCCTGTCTAAATGTGTCTCTGAGCTGGGATTTCATACAGCAGGAATCCCTCTGTATTGAGAGGTCCTGTCTAAATGTGACTCTGAGCTGGGATTTCATACAGCGCAGGAATCCCTCTGTATTGAGAGGTCCTGTCTAAATGTGTCTCTGAGCTGGGATTTCATACAGCGCAGGAATCCCTCTGTATTGAGAGGTCCTGTCTAAATGTGTCTCTGAGCTGGGATTTCATACAGCAGGAATCCCTCTGTATTGAGAGGTCCTGTCTAAATGTGTCTCTGAGCTGGGATTTCATACAGCAGGAATCCCTCTGTATTGAGAGGTCCTGTCTAAATGTGTCTCTGAGCTGGGATTTCATACAGCGCAGGAATCCCTCTGTATTGAGAGGTCCTGTCTAAATGTGTCTCTGAGCTGGGATTTCATACAGCAGGAATCCCTCTGTATTGAGAGGTCCTGTCTAAATGTGTCTCTGAGCTGGGATTTCATACAGCGCAGGAATCCCTCTGTATTGAGAGGTCCTGTCTAAATGTGACTCTGAGCTGGGATTTCATACAGCGCAGGAATCCCTCTGTATTGAGAGGTCCTGTCTAAATGTGACTCTGAGCTGGGATTTCATACAGCGCAGGAATCCCTCTGTATTGAGAGGTCCTGTCTAAATGTGTCTCTGAGCTGGGATTTCATACAGCAGGAATCCCTCTGTATTGAGAGGTCCTGTCTAAATGTGTCTCTGAGCTGGGATTTCATACAGCAGGAATCCCTCTGTATTGAGAGGTCCTGTCTAAATGTGTCTCTGAGCTGGGATTTCATACAGCAGGAATCCCTCTGTATTGAGAGGTCCTGTCTAAATGTGTCTCTGAGCTGGGATTTCATACAGCAGGAATCCCTCTGTATTGAGAGGTCCTGTCTAAATGTGTCTCTGAGCTGGGATTTCATACAGCGCAGGAATCCCTCTGTATTGAGAGGTCCTGTCTAAATGTGTCTCTGAGCTGGGATTTCATACAGCAGGAATCCCTCTGTATTGAGAGGTCCTGTCTAAATGTGACTCTGAGCTGGGATTTCATACAGCAGGAATCACTCTGTATTGAGAGGTCCTGTCTAAATGTGACTCTGAGCTGGGATTTCATACAGCGCAGGAATCACTCTGTATTGAGAGGTCCTGTCTAAATGTGTCTCTGAGCTGGGATTTCATACAGCAGGAATCCCTCTGTATTGAGAGGTCCTGTCTAAATGTGACTCTGAGCTGGGATTTCATACAGCAGGAATCCCTCTGTATTGAGAGGTCCTGTCTAAATGTGTCTCTGAGCTGGGATTTCATACAGCAGGAATCCCTCTGTATTGAGAGGTCCTGTCTAAATGTGTCTCTGAGCTGGGATTTCATACAGCAGGAATCACTCTGTATTGAGAGGTCCTGTCTAAATGTGTCTCTGAGCTGGGATTTCATACAGCAGGAATCCCTCTGTATTGAGAGGTCCTGTCTAAATGTGTCTCTGAGCTGGGATTTCATACAGCAGGAATCCCTCTGTATTGAGAGGTCCTGTCTAAATGTGACTCTGAGCTGGGATTTCATACAGCAGGAATCCCTCTGTATTGAGAGGTCCTGTCTAAATGTGACTCTGAGCTGGGATTTCATACAGCGCAGGAATCCCTCTGTATTGAGAGGTCCTGTCTAAATGTGTCTCTGAGCTGGGATTTCATACAGCAGGAATCCCTCTGTATTGAGAGGTCCTGTCTAAATGTGTCTCTGAGCTGGGATTTCATACAGCAGGAATCCCTCTGTATTGAGAGGTCCTGTCTAAATGTGTCTCTGAGCTGGGATTTCATACAGCGCAGGAATCCCTCTGTATTGAGAGGTCCTGTCTAAATGTGTCTCTGAGCTGGGATTTCATACAGCGCAGGAATCCCTCTGTATTGAGAGGTCCTGTCTAAATGTGTCTCTGAGCTGGGATTTCATACAGCAGGAATCCCTCTGTATTGAGAGGTCCTGTCTAAATGTGTCTCTGAGCTGGGATTTCATACAGCAGGAATCCCTCTGTATTGAGAGGTCCTGTCTAAATGTGTCTCTGAGCTGGGATTTCATACAGCAGGAATCCCTCTGTATTGAGAGGTCCTGTCTAAATGTGTCTCTGAGCTGGGATTTCATACAGCAGGAATCCCTCTGTATTGAGAGGTCCTGTCTAAATGTGTCTCTGAGCTGGGATTTCATACAGCGCAGGAATCCCTCTGTATTGAGAGGTCCTGTCTAAATGTGACTCTGAGCTGGGATTTCATACAGCAGGAATCCCTCTGTATTGAGAGGTCCTGTCTAAATGTGACTCTGAGCTGGGATTTCATACAGCAGGAATCCCTCTGTATTGAGAGGTCCTGTCTAAATGTGACTCTGAGCTGGGATTTCATACAGCAGGAATCACTCTGTATTGAGAGGTCCTGTCTAAATGTGACTCTGAGCTGGGATTTCATACAGCAGGAATCCCTCTGTATTGAGAGGTCCTGTCTAAATGTGTCTCTGAGCTGGGATTTCATACAGCAGGAATCCCTCTGTATTGAGAGGTCCTGTCTAAATGTGACTCTGAGCTGGGATTTCATACAGCGCAGGAATCCCTCTGTATTGAGAGGTCCTGTCTAAATGTGTCTCTGAGCTGGGATTTCATACAGCAGGAATCCCTCTGTATTGAGAGGTCCTGTCTAAATGTGACTCTGAGCTGGGATTTCATACAGCAGGAATCCCTCTGTATTGAGAGGTCCTGTCTAAATGTGTCTCTGAGCTGGGATTTCATACAGCAGGAATCCCTCTGTATTGAGAGGTCCTGTCTAAATGTGACTCTGAGCTGGGATTTCATACAGCAGGAATCCCTCTGTATTGAGAGGTCCTGTCTAAATGTGACTCTGAGCTGGGATTTCATACAGCAGGAATCCCTCTGTATTGAGAGGTCCTGTCTAAATGTGACTCTGAGCTGGGATTTCATACAGCAGGAATCCCTCTGTATTGAGAGGTCCTGTCTAAATGTGTCTCTGAGCTGGGATTTCATACAGCGCAGGAATCCCTCTGTATTGAGAGGTCCTGTCTAAATGTGTCTCTGAGCTGGGATTTCATACAGCAGGAATCCCTCTGTATTGAGAGGTCCTGTCTAAATGTGTCTCTGAGCTGGGATTTCATACAGCAGGAATCCCTCTGTATTGAGAGGTCCTGTCTAAATGTGACTCTGAGCTGGGATTTCATACAGCGCAGGAATCCCTCTGTATTGAGAGGTCCTGTCTAAATGTGACTCTGAGCTGGGATTTCATACAGCAGGAATCCCTCTGTATTGAGAGGTCCTGTCTAAATGTGTCTCTGAGCTGGGATTTCATACAGCAGGAATCCCTCTGTATTGAGAGGTCCTGTCTAAATGTGTCTCTGAGCTGGGATTTCATACAGCAGGAATCCCTCTGTATTGAGAGGTCCTGTCTAAATGTGACTCTGAGCTGGGATTTCATACAGCAGGAATCACTCTGTATTGAGAGGTCCTGTCTAAATGTGTCTCTGAGCTGGGATTTCATACAGCAGGAATCCCTCTGTATTGAGAGGTCCTGTCTAAATGTGACTCTGAGCTGGGATTTCATACAGCAGGAATCCCTCTGTATTGAGAGGTCCTGTCTAAATGTGTCTCTGAGCTGGGATTTCATACAGCAGGAATCCCTCTGTATTGAGAGGTCCTGTCTAAATGTGTCTCTGAGCTGGGATTTCATACAGCAGGAATCCCTCTGTATTGAGAGGTCCTGTCTAAATGTGACTCTGAGCTGGGATTTCATACAGCGCAGGAATCCCTCTGTATTGAGAGGTCCTGTCTAAATGTGTCTCTGAGCTGGGATTTCATACAGCAGGAATCCCTCTGTATTGAGAGGTCCTGTCTAAATGTGTCTCTGAGCTGGGATTTCATACAGCAGGAATCCCTCTGTATTGAGAGGTCCTGTCTAAATGTGTCTCTGAGCTGGGATTTCATACAGCAGGAATCCCTCTGTATTGAGAGGTCCTGTCTAAATGTGTCTCTGAGCTGGGATTTCATACAGCAGGAATCACTCTGTATTGAGAGGTCCTGTCTAAATGTGACTCTGAGCTGGGATTTCATACAGCAGGAATCCCTCTGTATTGAGAGGTCCTGTCTAAATGTGACTCTGAGCTGGGATTTCATACAGCGCAGGAATCCCTCTGTATTGAGAGGTCCTGTCTAAATGTGACTCTGAGCTGGGATTTCATACAGCAGGAATCCCTCTGTATTGAGAGGTCCTGTCTAAATGTGTCTCTGAGCTGGGATTTCATACAGCAGGAATCCCTCTGTATTGAGAGGTCCTGTCTAAATGTGTCTCTGAGCTGGGATTTCATACAGCAGGAATCCCTCTGTATTGAGAGGTCCTGTCTAAATGTGACTCTGAGCTGGGATTTCATACAGCAGGAATCCCTCTGTATTGAGAGGTCCTGTCTAAATGTGACTCTGAGCTGGGATTTCATACAGCAGGAATCCCTCTGTATTGAGAGGTCCTGTCTAAATGTGACTCTGAGCTGGGATTTCATACAGCGCAGGAATCCCTCTGTATTGAGAGGTCCTGTCTAAATGTGACTCTGAGCTGGGATTTCATACAGCAGGAATCCCTCTGTATTGAGAGGTCCTGTCTAAATGTGACTCTGAGCTGGGATTTCATACAGCAGGAATCCCTCTGTATTGAGAGGTCCTGTCTAAATGTGACTCTGAGCTGGGATTTCATACAGCGCAGGAATCCCTCTGTATTGAGAGGTCCTGTCTAAATGTGACTCTGAGCTGGGATTTCATACAGCAGGAATCCCTCTGTATTGAGAGGTCCTGTCTAAATGTGTCTCTGAGCTGGGATTTCATACAGCAGGAATCCCTCTGTATTGAGAGGTCCTGTCTAAATGTGTCTCTGAGCTGGGATTTCATACAGCGCAGGAATCCCTCTGTATTGAGAGGTCCTGTCTAAATGTGACTCTGAGCTGGGATTTCATACAGCGCAGGAATCCCTCTGTATTGAGAGGTCCTGTCTAAATGTGACTCTGAGCTGGGATTTCATACAGCGCAGGAATCCCTCTGTATTGAGAGGTCCTGTCTAAATGTGTCTCTGAGCTGGGATTTCATACAGCAGGAATCCCTCTGTATTGAGAGGTCCTGTCTAAATGTGACTCTGAGCTGGGATTTCATACAGCAGGAATCCCTCTGTATTGAGAGGTCCTGTCTAAATGTGTCTCTGAGCTGGGATTTCATACAGCGCAGGAATCCCTCTGTATTGAGAGGTCCTGTCTAAATGTGACTCTGAGCTGGGATTTCATACAGCAGGAATCCCTCTGTATTGAGAGGTCCTGTCTAAATGTGTCTCTGAGCTGGGATTTCATACAGCGCAGGAATCCCTCTGTATTGAGAGGTCCTGTCTAAATGTGTCTCTGAGCTGGGATTTCATACAGCAGAAATCCCTCTGTATTGAGAGGTCCTGTCTAAATGTGTCTCTGAGCTGGGATTTCATACAGCGCAGGAATCCCTCTCTATTGAGAGGTCCTGTCTAAATGTGACTCTGAGCTGGGATTTCATACAGCAGGAATCCCTCTGTATTGAGAGGTCCTGTCTAAATGTGTCTCTGAGCTGGGATTTCATACAGCAGAAATCCCTCTGTATTGAGAGGTCCTGTCTAAATGTGTCTCTGAGCTGGGATTTCATACAGCGCAGGAATCCCTCTCTATTGAGAGGTCCTGTCTAAATGTGACTCTGAGCTGGGATTTCATACAGCAGGAATCCCTCTGTATTGAGAGGTCCTGTCTAAATGTGTCTCTGAGCTGGGATTTCATACAGCAGGAATCCCTCTGTATTGAGAGGTCCTGTCTAAATGTGTCTCTGAGCTGGGATTTCATACAGCAGGAATCCCTCTGTATTGAGAGGTCCTGTCTAAATGTGTCTCTGAGCTGGGATTTCATACAGCGCAGGAATCACTCTGTATTGAGAGGTCCTGTCTAAATGTGACTCTGAGCTGGGATTTCATACAGCGCAGGAATCCCTCTGTATTGAGAGGTCCTGTCTAAATGTGACTCTGAGCTGGGATTTCATACAGCGCAGGAATCCCTCTGTATTGAGAGGTCCTGTCTAAATGTGACTCTGAGCTGGGATTTCATACAGCAGGAATCCCTCTGTATTGAGAGGTCCTGTCTAAATGTGTCTCTGAGCTGGGATTTCATACAGCAGGAATCCCTCTGTATTGAGAGGTCCTGTCTAAATGTGTCTCTGAGCTGGGATTTCATACAGCGCAGGAATCCCTCTGTATTGAGAGGTCCTGTCTAAATGTGACTCTGAGCTGGGATTTCATACAGCAGGAATCCCTCTGTATTGAGAGGTCCTGTCTAAATGTGACTCTGAGCTGGGATTTCATACAGCAGGAATCCCTCTGTATTGAGAGGTCCTGTCTAAATGTGACTCTGAGCTGGGATTTCATACAGCGCAGGAATCCCTCTGTATTGAGAGGTCCTGTCTAAATGTGTCTCTGAGCTGGGATTTCATACAGCAGGAATCTCTCTGTATTGAGAGGTCCTGTCTAAATGTGTCTCTGAGCTGGGATTTCATACAGCAGGAATCCCTCTGTATTGAGAGGTCCTGTCTAAATGTGACTCTGAGCTGGGATTTCATACAGCAGGAATCCCTCTGTATTGAGAGGTCCTGTCTAAATGTGTCTCTGAGCTGGGATTTCATACAGCAGGAATCCCTCTGTATTGAGAGGTCCTGTCTAAATGTGACTCTGAGCTGGGATTTCATACAGCAGGAATCCCTCTGTATTGAGAGGTCCTGTCTAAATGTGACTCTGAGCTGGGATTTCATACAGCGCAGGAATCCCTCTGTATTGAGAGGTCCTGTCTAAATGTGTCTCTGAGCTGGGATTTCATACAGCAGGAATCCCTCTGTATTGAGAGGTCCTGTCTAAATGTGTCTCTGAGCTGGGATTTCATACAGCGCAGGAATCCCTCTGTATTGAGAGGTCCTGTCTAAATGTGTCTCTGAGCTGGGATTTCATACAGCAGGAATCCCTCTGTATTGAGAGGTCCTGTCTAAATGTGTCTCTGAGCTGGGATTTCATACAGCAGGAATCCCTCTGTATTGAGAGGTCCTGTCTAAATGTGACTCTGAGCTGGGATTTCATACAGCGCAGGAATCCCTCTGTATTGAGAGGTCCTGTCTAAATGTGTCTCTGAGCTGGGATTTCATACAGCGCAGGAATCCCTCTGTATTGAGAGGTCCTGTCTAAATGTGTCTCTGAGCTGGGATTTCATACAGCAGGAATCCCTCTGTATTGAGAGGTCCTGTCTAAATGTGTCTCTGAGCTGGGATTTCATACAGCAGGAATCCCTCTGTATTGAGAGGTCCTGTCTAAATGTGTCTCTGAGCTGGGATTTCATACAGCAGGAATCCCTCTGTATTGAGAGGTCCTGTCTAAATGTGTCTCTGAGCTGGGATTTCATACAGCAGGAATCCCTCTGTATTGAGAGGTCCTGTCTAAATGTGTCTCTGAGCTGGGATTTCATACAGCGCAGGAATCCCTCTGTATTGAGAGGTCCTGTCTAAATGTGTCTCTGAGCTGGGATTTCATACAGCAGGAATCCCTCTGTATTGAGAGGTCCTGTCTAAATGTGACTCTGAGCTGGGATTTCATACAGCAGGAATCCCTCTGTATTGAGAGGTCCTGTCTAAATGTGACTCTGAGCTGGGATTTCATACAGCAGGAATCCCTCTGTATTGAGAGGTCCTGTCTAAATGTGTCTCTGAGCTGGGATTTCATACAGCAGGAATCCCTCTGTATTGAGAGGTCCTGTCTAAATGTGTCTCTGAGCTGGGATTTCATACAGCAGGAATCCCTCTGTATTGAGAGGTCCTGTCTAAATGTGTCTCTGAGCTGGGATTTCATACAGCAGGAATCCCTCTGTATTGAGAGGTCCTGTCTAAATGTGACTCTGAGCTGGGATTTCATACAGCAGGAATCCCTCTGTATTGAGAGGTCCTGTCTAAATGTGACTCTGAGCTGGGATTTCATACAGCGCAGGAATCCCTCTGTATTGAGAGGTCCTGTCTAAATGTGACTCTGAGCTGGGATTTCATACAGCAGGAATCACTCTGTATTGAGAGGTCCTAGGAGCTGTTGAGGAGGAAAACATTATGGATCTATACTCTACTTCTACTCTTCATTGAATAAATATTTGTTTCTTTCCTGGAAACTGAACATAGCCTCTGTAGAGAACAGTCAGTCAGGGACAGAGTAAACAGTCAGTCAGTCAGGGACAGAGTAAACAGCCAGCCAAGTCAGTCAGTCAGGGACAGAATAAACAGTCAGTCAGGGACAGAGTAAACAGCCAGCCAAGTCAGTCAGGGACAGAGTAAACAGTCAGTCAGGAAGAAGTAAACAGCCAGCCCAGTCAGTCAGTCAGGGACAGAGTAAACAGCCAGCCAAGTCAGTCAGCCAGTCAGTCAGGGACAGAGTAAACAGTCAGTCAGCCAGTCAGTCAGGGACAGAGTAAACAGCCAGCCAAGTCAGTCAGTCAGGGACAGAATAAACAGTCAGTCAGGGACAGAGTAAACAGCCAGTCAGTCAGGGACAGAGTAAACAGCCAGCCAAGTCAGCCAGTCAGGGACAGAGTAAACAGCCAGTCAGGGACAGAGTAAACAGCCAGCCAAGTCAGTCAGTCAGGGACAGAGTAAACAGCCAGCCAGGGACAGAGTAAACAGCCAGCCAAGTCAGTCAGCCAGTCAGGGACAAAGTAAACAGCCAGCCAGGGACAGAGTAAACAGCCAGCCAGGGCAGAGTAAACAGCCAGCCAAGTCAGTCAGTCAGGGACAGAATAAACAGCCAGTCAGGGACAGAGTAAATAGCCAGTCAGTCAGGGACAGAGTAAACAGCCAGCCAGGGACAGAGTAAACAGCCAGCCCAGTCAGTCAGTCAGGGACAGAGTAAACAGCCAGCCAAGTCAGTCAGCCAGTCAGTCAGGGACAGAGTAAACAGTCAGCCAGTCAGTCAGGGACAGAGTAAACAGCCAGCCAAGTCAGTCAGTCAGGGACAGAATAAACAGTCAGTCAGGGACAGAGTAAACAGCCAGCCAAGTCAGTCAGTCAGGGACAGAATAAACAGTCAGTCAGGGACAGAGTAAACAGCCAGCCAAGTCAGTCAGGGACAGAGTAAACAGTCAGTCAGGAAGAAGTAAACAGCCAGCCCAGTCAGTCAGTCAGGGACAGAGTAAACAGCCAGCCAAGTCAGTCAGCCAGTCAGTCAGGGACAGAGTAAACAGTCAGTCAGTCAGTCAGCCAGTCAGTCAGGGACAGAGTAAACAGCCAAGTCAGTCAGTCAGGGAAAGAATAAACAGTCAGTCAGGGACAGAGTAAACAGCCAGCCAAGTCAGTCAGTCAGGGACAGAATAAACAGTCAGTCAGGGACAGAGTAAACAGTCAGCCAGTCAGTCAGGGACAGAGTAAACAGCCAGCCAAGTCAGTCAGTCAGGGACAGAATAAACAGTCAGTCAGGGACAGAGTAAACAGACAGTCAGTCAGGGACAGAGTAAACAGCCAGCCAAGTCAGTCAGTCAGGGACAGAGTAAACAGCCAGCCAAGTCAGTCAGTCAGGGACAGAGTAAACAGCCAGCCAGGGACAGAGTAAACAGCCAGCCAAGTCAGTCAGCCAGTCAGGGACAAAGTAAACAGCCAGCCAGGGACAGAGTAAACAGCCAGCCAGGGACAGAGTAAACAGCCAGCCAGGGCAGAGTAAACAGCCAGCCAGGGCAGAGTAAACAGCCAGCCAAGTCAGTCAGTCAGGGACAGAATAAACAGCCAGTCAGGGACAGAGTAAATAGCCAGTCAGTCAGGGACAGAGTAAACAGCCAGCCAGGGACAGAGTAAACAGCCAGCCAGGGACAGAGTAAACAGCCAGTCAGTCAGGGACAGAGTAAACAGCCAGCCAAGTCAGTCAGTCAGGGACAGAGTAAACAGCCAGCCAAGTCAGTCAGTCAGGGACAGAGTAAACAGCCAGCCAGGGACAGAGTAAACAGCCAGTCAGGGACAGAGTAAACAGCCAGTCAAGTCAGTCAGTCAGGGACAGAGTAAACAGCCAGCCAGGGACAGAGTAAACAGCCAGCCAAGTCAGTCAGTCAGGGACAGAGTAAACAGCCAGCCAGGGACAGAGTAAACAGCCAGCCAGTCAGGGACAGAGTAAACAGCCAGTCAGGGACAGAGTAAACAGCCAGCCAGTCAGGGACAGAGTAAACAGCCAGTCAGGGACAGAGTAAACAGCCAGTCAGGGACAGAGTAAACAGCCAGCCAGTCAGGGACAGAGTAAACAGCCAGTCAGGGACGGAGTAAACAGCCAGTCAGGGACAGAGTAAACAGCCAGTCAGGGACAGAGTAAACAGCCAGTCAGGGACAGAGTAAACAGCCAGTCAGGGACAGAGTAAACAGCCAGCCAGGGACAGAGTAAACAGCCAGCCAGGGACAGAGTAAACAGCCAGCCAGGGACAGAGTAAACAGCCAGCCAGGGACAGAGTAAACAGTCAGTCAGCCAGTCAGGGACAGAGTAAACAGTCAGTCAGCCAGTCAGGGACAGAGTAAACAGCCAGTCAGGGACAGAGTAAACAGCCAGTCAGGGACAGAGTAAACAGCCAGTCAGGGACAGAGTAAACAGCCAGTCAGGGACAGAGTAAACAGCCAGTCAGGGACAGAGTAAACAGCCAGTCAGGGACAGAGTAAACAGCCAGCCAAGTCAGTCAGTCAGGGACAGAGTAAACAGCCAGTCAGGGACAGAGTAAACAGCCAGTCAGGGACAGAGTAAACAGCCAGCCAGGGACAGAGTAAACAGCCAGCCAGGGACAGAGTAAACAGCCAGCCAGGGACAGAGTAAACAGCCAGTCAGTCAGGGACAGAGTAAACAGCCAGTCAGGGACAGAGTAAACAGCCAGTCAGGGACAGAGTAAACAGCCAGCCAGTCAGGGACAGAGTAAACAGCCAGCCAGGGACAGAGTAAACAGCCAGCCAGTCAGGGACAGAGTAAACAGCCAGCCAAGTCAGTCAGTCAGGGACAGAGTAAACAGCCAGTCAGGGACAGAGTAAACAGCCAGTCAGGGACAGAGTAAACAGCCAGCCAAGTCAGTCAGTCCTAACTG
The DNA here is from genome assembly GCF_965601325.2 of Salmo salar. Taxonomy (NCBI): domain Eukaryota; kingdom Metazoa; phylum Chordata; class Actinopteri; order Salmoniformes; family Salmonidae; genus Salmo; species Salmo salar. The sequence goes on from NW_027675337.1 coordinate 85,355, forward strand.
CAACCTCTGAAAGACCAGACAGGGTCTACGTCCCAAATGGAATCCCTATATAGTGCACTACTTTCGACCAGAGACCTATGGGCCCCTGTCAAATGTAGGGCACTAAAATAGGGTGCCATTTGGGACGCAAGCGCCTCCTGCTGGTCATTACAACACACGGGAAGCATGTTGTTCAGAGCCCCTGAGTTCTCCTGGACCGGGCAACCTCGTTTCAAGGTGTTATTTATTAGTTCCAATCGTAGCAAAAATGTTTTGCAACAAAAACATGTTTCTATTGGACTAATTCAGGAAGGCCCCTCCTCCCCATTTGCTTCCGTCTGCTTTGTAGGGAATGTTCCCCCTAACCTGAACTGGAGAAGACTAGTCCACATCAGATAATATCATATCTAACTACTGAACTGGAGAAGACTAGTCCACATCAGATATCATATCTAACTACTGAACTGGAGAAGACTAGTCCACATCAGATAATATCATATCTAACTACTGAACTGGAGAAGACTAGTCCACATCAGATAATATCATATCTAACTACTGAACTGGAGAAGACTAGTCCACATCAGATAATATCATATCTAACTACTGAACTGGAGAAGACTAGTCCACATCAGATAATATCATATCTAACTACTGAACTGGAGAAGACTAGTCCACATCAGATAATATCATATCTAACTACTGAACTGGAGAAGACTAGTCCACATCAGATAATATCATATCTAACTACTGATCTGGAGAAGACTAGGCCACATCAGATAATATCATATCTAACTACTGAACTGGAGAAGACTAGTCCACATCAGATAATATCATATCTAACTACTGAACTGGAGAAGACTAGGCCACATCAGATAATATCATATCTAACTACTGAACTGGAGAAGACTAGTCCACATCAGATAATATCATATCTAACTACTGAACTGGAGAAGACTAGTCCACATCAGATAATATCATATCTAACTACTGAACTGGAGAAGACTAGTCCACATCAGATAATATCATATCTAACTACTGAACTGGAGAAGACTAGTCCACATCAGATAATATCATATCTAACTACTGAACTGGAGAAGACTAGTCCACATCAGATAATATCATATCTAACTACTGAACTGGAGAAGACTAGTCCACATCAGATAATATCATATCTAACTACTGAACTGGAGAAGACTAGTCCACATCAGATAATATCATATCTAACTACTGAACTGGAGAAGACTAGTCCACATCAGCTAATATCATATCTAACTACTGAACTGGAGAAGACTAGTCCACATCAGATAATATCATATCTAACTACTGAACTGGAGAAGACTAGGCCACATCAGATAATATCATATCTAACTACTGAACTGGAGAAGACTAGTCCACATCAGATAATATCATATCTAACTACTGAACTGGAGAAGACTAGGCCACATCAGATAATATCATATCTAACTACTGAACTGGAGAAGACTAGTCCACATCAGATAATATCATATCTAACTACTGAACTGGAGAAGACTAGGCCACATCAGATAATATCATATCTAACTACTGAACTGGAGAAGACTAGTCCACATCAGATATCATATCTAACTACTGAACTGGAGAAGACTAGTCCACATCAGATAATATCATATCTAACTACTGAACTGGAGAAGACTAGTCCACATCAGATAATATCATATCTAACTACTGAACTGGAGAAGACTAGTCCACATCAGATAATATCATATCTAACTACTGAACTGGAGAAGACTAGTCCACATCAGATAATATCATATCTAACTACTGAACTGGAGAAGACTAGTCCACATCAGATAATATCATATCTAACTACTGAACTGGAGAAGACTAGTCCACATCAGATAATATCATATCTAACTACTGAACTGGAGAAGACTAGTCCACATCAGCTAATATCATATCTAACTACTGAACTGGAGAAGACTAGTCCACATCAGATAATATCATATCTAACTACTGAACTGGAGAAGACTAGGCCACATCAGATAATATCATATCTAACTACTGAACTGGAGAAGACTAGTCCACATCAGATAATATCATATCTAACTACTGAACTGGAGAAGACTAGGCCACATCAGATAATATCATATCTAACTACTGAACTGGAGAAGACTAGTCCACATCAGATAATATCATATCTAACTACTGAACTGGAGAAGACTAGGCCACATCAGATAATATCATATCTAACTACTGAACTGGAGAAGACTAGGCCACATCAGATAATATCATATCTAACTACTGAACTGGAGAAGACTAGTCCACATCAGATAATATCATATCTAACTACTGAACTGGAGAAGACTAGTCCACATCAGATAATATCATATCTAACTACTGAACTATAGAAGACTAGTCCACATCAGATAATATCATATCTAACTACTGAACTGGAGAAGACTAGTCCACATCAGATAATATCATATCTAACTACTGAACTGGAGAAGACTAGTCCACATCAGCTAATATCATATCTAACTACTGAACTGGAGAAGACTAGTCCGCATCAGATAATATCATATCTAACTACTGAACTGGAGAAGACTAGTCCGCATCAAATAATATCATATCTAACTACTGAACTGGAGAAGACTAGTCCACATCAGCTAATTTAACTAACTACTGAACTGGAGAAGACTAGTCCACATCAGCTAATATCATATCTAACTACTGAACTGGAGAAGACTAGTCCACATCAGATAATATCATATCTAACTACTGAACTGGAGAAGACTAGTCCACATCAGATAATATCATATCTAACTACTGAACTGGAGAAGACTAGTCCACATCAGCTAATATCATATCTAACTACTGAACTGGAGAAGACTAGTCCACATCAGCTAATATCATATCTAACTACTGAACTGGAGAAGACTAGTCCACATCAGCTAATATCATATCTAACTACTGAACTGGAGAAGACTAGTCCACATCAGCTAATATCATATCTAACTACTGAACTATAGAAGACTAGTCCACATCAGCTAATATCATATCTAACTACTGAACTGGAGAAGACTAGTCCACATCAGCTAATATCATATCTAACTACTGAACTATCGAAGACTAGTCCACATCAGCTAATATCATATCTAACTACTGAACTGGAGAAGACTAGTCCACATCAGATAATATCATATCTACCTACTGAACTGGAGAAGACTAGTCCACATCAGCTAATATATCTAACTACTGAACTGGAGAAGACTAGTCCACATCAGCTAATATCATATCTAACTACTGAACTATAGAAGACTAGTCCACATCAGCTAATATCATATCTAACTACTGAACTGGAGAAGACTAGTCCACATCAGCTAATATCATATCTAACTACTGAACTATCGAAGACTAGTCCACATCAGCTAATATCATATCTAACTACTGAACTGGAGAAGACTAGTCCACATCAGATAATATCATATCTACCTACTGAACTGGAGAAGACTAGACCACATCAGATAATATATCTAACTACTGAACTGGAGAAGACTAGTCCACATCAGATAATATCATATCTAACTACTGAACTGGAGAAGACTAGTCCACATCAGATAATATCATATCTAACTACTGAACTGGAGAAGACTAGTCCACATCAGATAATATATCTAACTACTGAACTGGAGAAGACTAGTCCACATCAGCTAATATATCTAACTACTGAACTGGAGAAGACTAGTCCACATCAGCTAATATATCTAACTACTGAACTGCAGAAGACTAGTCCACATCAGCTAATATATCTAACTACTGAACTGGAGAAGACTAGTCCACATCAGCTAATATCATATCTAACTACTGAACTGGAGAAGACTAGTCCACATCAGCTAATATCATATCTAACTACTGAACTGGAGAAGACTAGTCCACATCAGATAATATATCTAACTACAGAACTGGAGAAGACTAGTCCACATCAGCTAATATATCTAACTACTGAACTGGAGAAGACTAGTCCACATCAGCTAATATCATATCTAACTACTGAACTGGAGAAGACTAGTCCATTCCCGTTGGTAAGACACACCAACCCACTTGCTCCCAAAATAAATGAAGCAAATTCGGTTTTGAACACAGGAAATGGTTTGTTCCAATAGATTCTGTGAAGTTCCCAAATGCTCAGATTGCTGTTGATCTGGTCATTATCCCCAGACGGCGTAAACAGTCTTCACGGTGCGATGAGGCGATTATACACAAGAGGAAGAGATATGATTGATTAATAACCTTGAGAATCAACTCCCCCCAATGAGACAATTTAATTTAATAAATATGCATCAAACCAGGACAGTCATCAGAGTTAGAAACATCGCTGTGGTTGATTATCTCCTCACTGGTTGTGGACAATTTCCTGTTTGATCCTAAAGAAATGTTTGAAAAGCCTGGACAACAAAATGAGGATTTCACTGGGGAGGGTTTTTTTTTGTATCTGTTGTCATTCTCAGTAAATAAAGGAGAGCGGTTATCCAATCAGAAAAGACCTGGCAAACTGGGTCTGTTTAGTTCAACATCCTGGTGTAAAAATACATCAAACTCTGATTGGCTGTTTCAAACTGCACCATCGTGAAACACTTCTTTAAAGTTAAATCCACTAAAGAGGAACAACGGGTAAATACTGAAGAACATGCTCATCCCCAGAATATTTATACGCGTCTGTTTTCACAGGATGAAGCTGAGAACATCAACAATATGGAACACTATAGAACACTATAGAACACTGTAACAATATGGAACACTATAGAACACTATAACAATATGGAACACTGTAACAATATGGAACACTATAGAACACTATAACAATATGGAACACTAACAAAATGGAACACTGTAACAATATGGAACACTATAGAACACTAACAATATGGAACACTGTAACAATATGGAACACTATAGAACACTAACAATATGTAACACTGTAACAATATGTAACACTATAGAACACTTAAACAATATGGAACACTATAGAACACTGTAACAATATGGAACACTTTAGAACACTAAAACGATATGGAACACTATAGAACACTGTAACAATATGGAACACTTTAGAACACTAAAACGATATGGAACACTGTAACAATATGGAACACTGTAACAATATGGAACACTATAGAACACTAACAATATGGAACACTGTAACAATATGGAACACTATAGAACACTAACAATATGTAACACTGTAACAATATGTAACACTATAGAACACTTAAACAATATGGAACACTGTAACAATATGGAACACTATAGAACACTATAACAATATGGAACACTAACAAAATGGAACACTATAGAACACTAAAACGATATGGAACACTATAGAACACTGTAACAATATGGAACACTATAGAACACTAAAACGATATGGAACACTGTAACAATATGGAACACTGTAACAATATGGAACACTATAGAACACTAACAATATGGAACACTGTAACAATATGGAACACTATAGAACACTAACAATATGGAACACTATAGAACACTAACAATATGGAACACTGTAACAATATGTAACACTATAGAACACTTAAACAATATGGAACACTGTAACAATATGGAACACTGTAACAATATGGAACACTATAGAACACTAAAACAATATGGAACACTGTAACAATATGGAACACTGTAACAATATGGAACACTGTAACAATATGGAACACTATAGAACACTAACAATATGGAACACGGTAACAATATGGAACACGGTAACAATATGGAACACTAAAACAATATGGAACACTGTAACAATATGGAACACTAACAATATGGAACACTATAGAACACTATAACAATATGGAACACGGTAACAATATGGAACACTATAGAACACTAAAACAATATGTAACACTATAGAACACTATAACAATATGGAACACTATAGAACACTAAAACGATATGGAACACTGTAACAATATGGAACACTGTAACAATATGGAACAATATGGAACACTAACAATATGGAACACTAACAATATGGAACACTGTAACAATATGGAACACTATAGAACACTAACATTATGGAACACTGTAACAATATGGAACACTATAGAACACTGTAACAATATGGAACACTAAAACATCAAAAACTTCATAGTTAAGAACACTGTAACAATATGGAACACTGTAACAATATGGAACACTATAGAACACTAACAATATAGAACACTAAAACAATATGGAACACTGTAACAATATGGAACACTATAGAACACTGTTAACAATATGGAACACTATAACAATATGGAACACTATAGAACACTGTAACAATATGGAACACTAACAATATGGAACACTATAGAACACTAAAACAATATGGAACACTAACAATATGGAACACTATAGAACACTGTTAACAATATGGAACACTAACAATATGGAACACTGTAACAATATGGAACACTGTAACAATATGGAACACTATAGAACACTATAACAATATGGAACACTATAGAACACTGTAACAATATGGAACACTATAACAATATGGAACACTAACAATATGGAACACTATAGAACACTAAAAATATGGAACACTGTAACAATATGGAACACTATAGAACACTAAAACAATATGGAACCCTAACAATATGGAACACTAACAATATGGAACACTGTAACAATATGGAACACTAACAATATGGAACACTGTAACAATATGGAACACTGTAACAATATGGAACACTGTAACAATATGGAACACTATAGAACACTGTAACAATATGGAACACTATAACAATATGGAACACTATAGAACACTAAAACAATATGGAACACTGTAACAATATGGAACACTTTAACAATATGGAACACTGTAACAATATGGAACATTATAGAACACTATAACAATATGGAACACTATAGAACACTGTAACAATATGGAACACTATAACAATATGGAACCCTGTTAATAACAATATGGAAGAAAATGAAACGTATCCTAGAAGAACCAATATCCCTCCCTAGAAAAACACACCCTTCTGGAACAATCCTTGGATAGCTTTTCACAATCCACTGATAAATGGGTCCACATGGGGAAACTAAAGGCATAGAAACCATAAATGACTTGATAATAAGAAATACATTTATTTCCATGACTGCAGTAAAAAAAAAAAAAGCCATTTTGGACTGACCAATGTAGATATTTTCAAATACTGTACATCCAACTTAAACGTTTTACATCAGAGAATTTCAATGTTTAAATATTGTGGACATGAGAGCCATCTTGAAGGGAATCCTATTTGAGAAGAGAAAATGATATTCATATATAGGTCAGCTATACAAAAACTTACAGAGATCCTATCCAACTGACTATCTCTTTTAGATAGAAATATAAACTACTGGAAACGAGCTTTAAGAAGAACTGATGTCGGCACAAGACGGAGGGAATGATGGAACATAACTGAAGAGATTACAGTTCATGAGAACGTACGCTTAATCCAGTATAAATTTCATGTTTAAAATGTTTTATACAAGAGACAAAATTCACAAATTGTACAGAACAACGACAGAGTCGTGTCTGAAGAGTAAAACTACCAATGAGTGGGGAGGAGGGATATAGGGGTGGGGAGGAGGGATATAGGGGTGGGGAGGAGGGATATAGGGGTGGGGAGGAGGGATATAGGGGTGGGGGATAGTGGGTCTGGGGAGGAGGGATATAGGGGTGGGGAGGAGGGATATAGGGGTGGGGAGGAGGGATATAGGGGTGGGGGATAGTGGGTCTGGGGAGGAGGGATATAGGGGTGGGGAGGAGGGATATAGGGGTGGGTCTGGGGAGGAGGGATATAGGGGTGGGGAGGAGGGATATAGGGGTGGGGAGGAGGGATATAGGGGTGGGGAGGAGGGATATAGGGTGGGGGATAGTGGGTCTGGGGAGGAGGGATATAGGGGTGGGGAGGAGGGATATAGGGGTGGGTCTGGGGAGGAGGGATATAGGGGTGGGTCTGGGGAGGAGGGATATAGGGGTGGGTCTGGGGAGGAGGGATATAGGGGTGGGGAGGAGGGATATAGGGGTGGGGAGGAGGGATATAGGGGTGGGGAGGAGGGATATAGGGGTGGGGGATAGTGGGTCTGGGGAGGAGGGATATAGGGGTGGGGAGGAGGGATATAGGGGTGGGGGATAGTGGGTCTGGGGAGGAGGGATATAGGGGTGGAGGATAGTGGGTCTGGGGAGGAGGGATATAGGGGTGGGGAGGAGGGATATAGGGGTGGAGGATAGTGGGTCTGGGGAGGAGGGATATAGGGGTGGGGAGGAGGGATATAGGGGTGGGGGATAGTGGGTCTGGGGAGGAGGGATATAGGGGTGGGGAGGAGGGATATAGGGGTGGGGAGGAGGGATATAGGGGTGGGGAGGAGGGATATAGGGGTGGGGAGGAGGGATATAGGGGTGGGGAGGAGGGATATAGGGGTGGGGGATAGTGGGTCTGGGGAGGAGGGATATAGGGGTGGGGGATAAGGGGTCACTACGTCGTCGTTTGTATCTGTATGTTTTTGTATCGTTGATAAAATATCCAATAAAATATCCTATAAAACAATATGAATCAGTCTTGTTGAGTGCTTCTACGAGAACAGTTGTTGACTGGACTTTAAAAGCAGCAGGGCTTTGAAGCCTCAGCTTTAATGGGCTCTGTACCATTTGGGACTCGGCGTTTTGTTCGGCGTTACTTCCTCTCAGTCACAAGAGATGTAATTTCCTCTCAGTCACAGAGATGTCATTTCCTCTCAGTCACAAGAGATGTCATTTCCTCTCAGTCACAAGAGATGTCATTTCCTCTCGGTCACAGAGATGTCATTTCCTCTCGGTCACAGAGATGTCATTTCCTCTCGGTCACAGAGATGTCATTTCCTCTCAGTCACAAGAGATGTCATTTCCTCTCAGTCACAAGAGATGTCATTTCCTCTCAGTCACAAGAGATGTCATTTCCTCTCAGTCACAAGAGATGTCATTTCCTCTCAGTCACAAGAGATGTCATTTCCTCTCAGTCACAGAGATGTCATTTCCTCTCAGTCACAAGAGATGTCATTTCCTCTCAGTCACAAGAGATGTCATTTCCTCTCAGTCACAGAGATGTCATTTCCTCTCAGTCACAAGAGATGTCATTTCCTCTCAGTCACAAGAGATGTCATTTCCTCTCAGTCACAAGAGATGTCATTTCCTCTCAGTCACAAGAGATGTCATTTCCTCTCAGTCACAAGAGATGTCATTTCCTCTCGGTCACAGAGATGTCATTTCCTCTCAGTCACAGAGATGTCATTTCCTCTCGGTCACAGAGATGTCATTTCCTCTCAGTCACAAGAGATGTCATTTCCTCTCAGTCACAAGAGATGTAATTTCCTCTCAGTCACAGAGATGTCATTTCCTCTCAGTCACAGAGATGTCATTTCCTCTCAGTCACAGAGATGTCAGGAGCCCAGGCGAGATGGGAGGTTGGGGGTGAGGATTACGTTCAGAAGGCACTAACTGGGAGGAAGCTAATGGAACCATGCTGGAGAGAGAGAGAGAGGCAGATCAGAGCCCCTAATGTCCCACTGGAGTCCCAGTCTCCACCAGCAGGGGGAGCTATTGGGGGGGGGTTGAGCCGATTAACTACTGAACAACGCAGGTATCCCATCCACCGTCTGGAGCGGGAGCCTTGGCGTCCAGCATTGGCTCTGAGGTGTGGGTGCCGTCCAGTGTGGTTTGAGATGAGGCCCCTACTCCCTCGCGAAGGGTCAGATCTCTGCCAGCGTGACCCGGAAGCAGTCCGCTGACCTCTCGATGGACAGGGTGAAGGTGTCCTCGTTGGAATAGTGGTCTATGATACTGTCATTCATGTTCACCAGGATCCTGAAAAAAATTACATTTAAAAAACATCTGTACAAGCATAGAGGAACGACTCGCCCTCTGTTGTTCTGGAACGACTCGCCCTCTGTTGTTCTGGAACGACTCGCCCTCTTGTTGTTCTGGAACGACTCGCCCTCTGTTGTTCTGGAACGACTCGCCCTCTGTTGTTCTGGAATGACTCGCCCTCTGTTGTTCTGGAATGACTCACCCTCTGTTGTTCTGGAACGACTCGCCCTCTGTTGTTCTGGAACGACTCGCCCTCTGTTGTTCTGGAATGACTCACCCTCTGTTGTTCTGGAACGACTCGCCCTCTGTTGTTCTGGAACGACTCGCCCTCTGTTGTTCTGGAACGACTCGCCCTCTGTTGTTCTGGAACGACTCACCCTCTGTTGTTCTGGAACGACTCGCCCTCTGTTGTTCTGGAACGACTCACCCTCTGTTGTTCTGGAACGACTCACCCTCTGTTGTTCTGGAACGACTCACCCTCTGTTGTTCTGGAATGACTCACCCTCTGTTGTTCTGGTAGATCTTGGTATTCTCGCGGGGTACTCCATACTTCTCTGAGATCTGTGAAAACAGTTACAGAGGATGTCACGATACGTGGCCGGTTTTATTACAGTTATCCTGGTTTCCAGTGTATCAACACTGAACAGAAATATAAACACAACATGTAAAGTGTTGGTCTCGTGTTTCATGAGCTGAAATAAAAGATCCCAGAAATGTCCCATACGCACAAAAAGCTGATTTCTCTCAAATTTTGTGCACAAATTTGTTTACATCCCTGTGAGTGTTTCTCCTTTGCCAAGATAATCCATCCACCTGACAGGTGTGGCATATTAAGAAGCTGATTAAACAGCATGATCATTACACAGGTGCACCTTGTGCTGGAGGCTCTAAAATGTGCAGTTTGTAAAATGTGCACACAACACGTCACAGGTGTGTCAAGTGTTGAGGGAGCGTGCGATTGGCATGCCGACTGCAGGAATGTCCACCAGACGTGTTGCCAGATAATTTAATGTACATTTCTCTACCATAAGCCGCCTCCAATGTCGTTTTAGAGAATTTGGCAGTACGTCCAACTGGCCTCACAAACCGCAGACCACGTGTATGGCGTCGTGTGGACGAGCGGTTTGCTGATGTCAACATTGTGAACAGAGTGGTGGCGGTGGAGTTATGGTATGGGCCCCATGGTGGAGGTGGGGTTATGGTACGGGCCCCATGGTGGAGGTGGGGTTATGGTATGGGCCCCATGGTGGAGGTGGGGTTATGGTATGGGCCCCATGGTGGAGGTGGGGTTATGGTATGGGCCCCATGGTGGAGGTGGGGTTATGGTATGGGCCCCATGGTGGAGGTGGGGTTATGGTATGGGCCCCATGGTGGATGTCCAGGTTCTTCCATGGCCTGCATAGTCACCAGACATGTCACCCATTGAGCATGTTTGGGATGCTCTGGATGTTCCAGTTCCCGCCAATATCCAGCAACTTCGCACAGCCATTGAAGAGGAGTGGGACGACATTCCATAGACCACATCTCCCGGGTGGCGCAGTGGTCTAAGGCTGTGCCACTACAGATCCTGGTTCGAGTCCAGGCTCTGTCGCAGCCGGCCGTGACCGGGAGACCCATGGGGCGGCGCACAATTTGCCCGGCGTCGTCCGGGTTAGGGGCGGGTTTGTCCGGCAGGGATGTTCTTGTCCCACCACGCTCTAGCGACTCCTGTGGCGGGCCGGGCGCAGTGCACGCTGACACCATCACCAGGTGTACGGTGTTTCCTCCGACACATTGGTGCGGCCGGCTTCCGGGTTAAGCGGGCAGCGTTGTGTCAAGAAGCAGTGCGGCTTGGTTGGGTCGTGTTTTCGGAGGACGCACTGCTCTCGACCTTCGCCTCTCCCGAGTCCGTACTGGAGTTGCAGCGATGGGACAAGACTGTAACTACCAATTGGATACCAGGACATATGGGAGAAAAATGAACAATAAAAACATTCCTCAGGCCCCAATCAACAGCCTGATCAACTCTATGCGAAGGAGATGTGTCGCGCCGCATGAGGCGAATGGTGGTCACACCAGATACTGACCGGTTTTCTGATCCACGCCCCCTACCTCATTATTAAGGTATCTCTGACCAACAGATTCATATCCTGTAATCCCAGTCATGTGAAATCCATAGATTACGGCCTAATTAATTAATTTCAATTGACTGATTTCCTGATATGAACTGTAACTCGGAAATATGTTTACTATTGTTGCGTGTTGCGATTATATTTTTTAGTTGTACTTACTGCTTCCAGCAAGGCCATCAGAGTGGGAGACTTCAACATCAGAGCATCAAACACCTCATCTGATTCCTTCCTCACATACAGCAGGACTGTAGACACGGGGAATAGAGAGGACGTATTATGGTCAATAGGGCTTGACACAGTTAGTTTGTTGATTTACAGAAAACCAATTCAGATGTCATTTGAGTAGGCTTGAAACAAACATGGACATTTTCTTTATTACAGGAGACGTGACTGATGTTCCCTGTAGAGAGGAGACGTGACTGATGTTCCCTGTAGAGAGGAGACGTGACTGATGTTCCCTGTAGAGAGGAGACGTGACTGATGTTCCCTGTAGAGAGGAGACGTGACTGATGTTCCCTGTAGAGAGGAGACGTGACTGATGTTCCCTGTAGAGAGGAGACGTGACTGATGTTCCCTGTAGAGAGGAGACGTGACTGATGTCCCCTGTAGAGAGGAGACGTGACTGATGTTCCCTGTAGAGAGGAGACGTGACTGATGTTCCCTGCAGAGAGGAGACGTGACTGATGTTCCCTGTAGAGAGGAGACGTGACTGATGTTCCCTGCAGAGAGGAGACGTGACTGATGTTCCCTGTAGAGAGGAGACGTGACTGATGTTCCCTGTAGAGAGGAGACGTGACTGATGTTCCCTGCAGAGAGGAGACGTGACTGATGTTCCCTGCAGAGAGGAGACGTGACTGATGTTCCCTGCAGAGAGGAGACGTGACTGATGTTCCCTGTAGAGAGGAGACGTGACTGATGTTCCCTGTAGACAGGGAGACGTGACTGATGTTCCCTGTAGAGAGGAGACGTGACTGATGTTCCCTGTAGAGAGGAGACGTGACTGATGTTCCCTGTAGAGAGGAGACGTGACTGATGTTCCCTGTAGAGAGGAGACGTGACTGATGTTCCCTGTAGAGAGGAGACGTGACTGATGTTCCCTGTAGAGAGGAGACGTGACTGATGTTCCCTGTAGAGAGGAGACGTGACTGATGTTCCCTGTAGACAGGGAGACGTGACTGATGTTCCCTGTAGAGAGGAGACGTGACTGATGTTCCCTGCAGAGAGGAGACGTGACTGATGTTCCCTGTAGACAGGGAGACGTGACTGATGTTCCCTGTAGACAGGGAGACGTGACTGTCGTTATGACAACCACCCACCTCTCTTCCGGGTTTCTGGTTTGAAGTGTTTGGCAGGAGGAGGCGAACAGACGTGCTCCTCATCAGGCCGTGCCACCCTCTTCATCGCGACGCCCCTGAAACACAGGAAGACATCAACAGTGGGAACGAACAGCCAACAGGATAGGATAGGATAATAGGATCCCATTTAAGGGTTTTAAACAGCAGCCAAATCCAGCAGCTCTAACTCCTCATCAGTCCTTTAAACGCTGTAAATGCAGACCAACTAGTGAGAAATAGTCACAGCATTGAGGAGGATTTCATTACACGCTGTTTTAAATAGAGACCTACATCAGAACGTGGCCATTATGTCACCATGGAAACGTGGCCATTACGTCTCCATGGAAACACACGGCAGCTTATCGAAGCAGCCACTGGAATGTGTGGATTTGATATTTCTCCTACCCTCTCTATCCAACCCTCTCTCTCTACCCTCTCTCCTGCCCTCTCTCCTGCCCTCTCTCCGACCCTCTCTTCTACCCTCTCTATCCAACCCTCTCTCCTACCCTCTCTCCAACCCCTCTCTCCTACCCCTCTCTCCTACCCCTCTCTCCTACCCCCTCTCCTACCCTTCTCTCATACTCTCCTTCTCCTACCCTCTCCTACCCTCTCTCCTACCTTCTCTGCTACCCTCTCTGCTACACTTCTCTCCAACCCTCCTCACTACTACCCTTCTCTCCTACCCTCTCTCCTACCCTCCTCTCTCCTACCCTCTCCTACCCTCCTCTCTCCTACCCTTCTCCTCTACCTTCTCTCCTACCCTCTCTCCTACCCTCCCTCCAACCCTCTCTCCTGCCCTCTCTCCTACCCTCTCCCCTACCCTCCTCTCTTCTACCCTCCTCTCTTCTACCCTCTCTCCAACCCTCCTCTCTCCTACCCTCTACTACCCTCCTCTCTCCTACCCTTCTCTCCTACCTTCTCTCCTACCCTCTCTCCTACCCTCTCTACTACCCTCTCTACTACCCTCTCTCCTACCCTCTCTCCAACCCTCTCTCCTACCCTCTCTCCAACGCTCTCTCCTACCCTCTCTTCTGCCCTCTCTCCTACCCTCTCCTACCCTCCTCTCTCCTACCCTCTCTCATACCCTCTCTCCTGCCCTCTCTCCTACCCTCCTCTCTCCTACCCTCTCCTACCCTCCTCTCTCCTACCCTCTCTCCAACCCTCTCTCCTGCCCTCTCTCCTACCCTCTCTCATACCCTCCTCTCTCCTACCCTCTCTCCTACCCTCCTCTCTCCTACCCTCCTCTCTTCTACCCTCTCCTACCCTCCTCTCTTCTACCCTCTCTCCTACCCTCCTCTCTCCTACCCTCCTCTCTTCTACCCTCTCCTACCCTCCTCTCTTCTACCCTACCCTCCTCTCTTCTACCCTCTCCTACCCTCCTCTCTTCTACCCTCTCTCCAACCCTCTCTCCTACCCTCCCTCCAACCCTCTCTCCTACCCTCCTCTCTCCTACCCTCCTCTCTTCTACCCTCCCTCCAACCCTCTCTCCTACCCTCCTCTCTCCTACCCTCCTCTCTCCTACCCTCCTCTCTTCTACCCTCTCTCCAACCCTCTCTCCTGCCCTCTCTCCTACCCTCTCTCCTACCCTCCTCTCTCCTACCCTCCTCTCTTCTACCCTCCCTCCAACCCTCTCTCCTACCCTCCTCTCTCCTACCCTCCTCTTTTCTACCCTCTCTCCAACCCTCTCTCCTGCCCTCTCTCCTACCCTCTCTCCTACCCTCCTCTCCCCTACCCTCCTCTCTTCTACCCTCTCTTCTACCCTCTCTCCTACCCTCCTCTCTCCTACCCTCTCCCCTACCCTCCTCTCTTCTACCCTCTCTCCAACCCTTCTCTCCTACCCTCTCTCCTACCCTCTCTCCAACCCTCTCTTCTACATGAAATCTTATTAAAATGTGTTCGTGTACAACCCCAGGAAGACTACGACACCTGTTTTTAATATTTTCTGTCAAGCGAGCACTTAGACATGGTCATTTTAAACTTTTCATAAATTCATAGAGTGTTTGGGAATGACGTAGAGTAAGGTTTTGTGAATGTAGAGTGAGAAAGTGGTCGTGCGTTTGGACAATTAAGACACTGCAGTAAATAAACCTTAATAAAAATATCTGTCTTGTCCAGGACCGGAGTCTACTGCAGACCGGTGGTTCATAGCCAATCAGAGCTACAGTAGGTCTATATGCAAATTAGCCATATGCCACACAAGCCTGTCATCATTCACTATGAACTGGACTGTGTGTTTACAGGCAGTAGGACCTGCCATCATTCACTATGAACTGGACTGTGTGTTTACAGGCAGTAGGACCTGTCATCATTCACTATGAACTGGACTGTGTGTTTACAGGCAGTAGGACCTGCCATCATTCACTATGAACTGGACTGTGTGTTTACAGGCAGTAGGACCTGCCATCATTCACTATGAACTGGACTGTGTGTTTACAGGCAGTAGGACCTGCCATCATTCACTATGAACTGGACTGTGTGTTTACAGGCAGTAGGACCTGCCATCATTCACTATGAACTGGACTGTGTGTTTACAGTAGGACCTGCCATCATTCACTATGAACTGGACTGTGTGTTTACAGTAGGACCTGTCATCATTCACTATGAACTGGACTGTGTTTACAGGCAGTAGGACCTGTTATCATTCACTATGAACTGGACTGTGTGTTTACAGGCAGTAGGACCTGCCATCATTCACTATGAACTGGACTGTGTGTTTACAGGCAGTAGGACCTGCCATCATTCACTATGAACTGGACTGTGTGTTTACAGGCAGTAGGGCCTGTCATAATTCACTATGAACTGGACTGTGTGTTTACAGGCAGTAGGGCCTGTCATAATTCACTATGAACTGGACTGTGTTTACAGGCAGTAGGACCTGCCATCATTCACTATGAACTGGACTGTGTTTACAGGCAGTAGGACCTGTTATCATTCACTATGAACTGGACTGTGTGTTTACAGGCAGTAGGACCTGCCATCATTCACTATGAACTGGACTGTGTGTTTACAGGCAGTAGGGCCTGTCATAATTCACTATGAACTGGACTGTGTGTTTACAGGCAGTAGGACCTGCCATCATTCACTATGAACTGGACTGTGTGTTTACAGGCAGTAGGACCTGCCATCATTCACTATGAACTGGACTGTGTGTTTACAGGCAGTAGGACCTGCCATCATTCACTATGAACTGGACTGTGTGTTTACAGGCAGTAGGACCTGTTATCATTCACTATGAACTGGACTGTGTGTTTACAGGCAGTAGGACCTGCCATCATTCACTATGAACTGGACTGTGTTTACAGGCAGTAGGACCTGCCATCATTCACTATGAACTGGACTGTGTGTTTACAGGCAGTAGGACCTGCCATCATTCACTATGAACTGGACTGTGTGTTTACAGTAGGACCTGCCATCATTCACTATGAACTGGACTGTGTGTTTACAGTAGGACCTGTCATCATTCACTATGAACTGGACTGTGTTTACAGGCAGTAGGACCTGTTATCATTCACTATGAACTGGACTGTGTGTTTACAGGCAGTAGGACCTGCCATCATTCACTATGAACTGGACTGTGTGTTTACAGGCAGTAGGACCTGCCATCATTCACTATGAACTGGACTGTGTGTTTACAGGCAGTAGGACCTGTCATCATTCACTATGAACTGGACTGTGTGTTTACAGGCAGTAGGACCTGCCATCATTCACTATGAACTGGACTGTGTGTTTACAGGCAGTAGGACCTGCCATCATTCACTATGAACTGGACTGTGTGTTTACAGGCAGTAGGACCTGCCATCATTCACTATGAACTGGACTGTGTGTTTACAGTAGGACCTGCCATCATTCACTATGAACTGGACTGTGTGTTTACAGTAGGACCTGTCATCATTCACTATGAACTGGACTGTGTTTACAGGCAGTAGGACCTGTTATCATTCACTATGAACTGGACTGTGTGTTTACAGGCAGTAGGACCTGCCATCATTCACTATGAACTGGACTGTGTGTTTACAGGCAGTAGGACCTGCCATCATTCACTATGAACTGGACTGTGTGTTTACAGTAGGACCTGTCATCATTCACTATGAACTGGACTGTGTGTTTACAGGCAGTAGGACCTGTTATCATTCACTATGAACTGGACTGTGTGTTTACAGGCAGTAGGACCTGCCATCATTCACTATGAACTGGACTGTGTGTTTACAGGCAGTAGGGCCTGTCATAATTCACTATGAACTGGACTGTGTGTTTACAGGCAGTAGGGCCTGTCATAATTCACTATGAACTGGACTGTGTTTACAGGCAGTAGGACCTGCCATCATTCACTATGAACTGGACTGTGTTTACAGGCAGTAGGACCTGTTATCATTCACTATGAACTGGACTGTGTGTTTACAGGCAGTAGGACCTGCCATCATTCACTATGAACTGGACTGTGTGTTTACAGGCAGTAGGGCCTGTCATAATTCACTATGAACTGGACTGTGTGTTTACAGGCAGTAGGACCTGCCATCATTCACTATGAACTGGACTGTGTGTTTACAGGCAGTAGGACCTGCCATCATTCACTATGAACTGGACTGTGTGTTTACAGGCAGTAGGACCTGCCATCATTCACTATGAACTGGACTGTGTGTTTACAGGCAGTAGGACCTGTTATCATTCACTATGAACTGGACTGTGTGTTTACAGGCAGTAGGACCTGCCATCATTCACTATGAACTGGACTGTGTTTACAGGCAGTAGGACCTGCCATCATTCACTATGAACTGGACTGTGTGTTTACAGGCAGTAGGACCTGCCATCATTCACTATGAACTGGACTGTGTGTTTACAGTAGGACCTGCCATCATTCACTATGAACTGGACTGTGTGTTTACAGTAGGACCTGTCATCATTCACTATGAACTGGACTGTGTTTACAGGCAGTAGGACCTGTTATCATTCACTATGAACTGGACTGTGTGTTTACAGGCAGTAGGACCTGCCATCATTCACTATGAACTGGACTGTGTGTTTACAGGCAGTAGGACCTGCCATCATTCACTATGAACTGGACTGTGTGTTTACAGTAGGACCTGTCATCATTCACTATGAACTGGACTGTGTGTTTACAGGCAGTAGGACCTGTTATCATTCACTATGAACTGGACTGTGTGTTTACAGGCAGTAGGACCTGCCATCATTCACTATGAACTGGACTGTGTGTTTACAGGCAGTAGGGCCTGTCATAATTCACTATGAACTGGACTGTGTGTTTACAGGCAGTAGGGCCTGTCATAATTCACTATGAACTGGACTGTGTTTACAGGCAGTAGGACCTGCCATCATTCACTATGAACTGGACTGTGTTTACAGGCAGTAGGACCTGTTATCATTCACTATGAACTGGACTGTGTGTTTACAGGCAGTAGGACCTGCCATCATTCACTATGAACTGGACTGTGTGTTTACAGGCAGTAGGGCCTGTCATAATTCACTATGAACTGGACTGTGTGTTTACAGGCAGTAGGACCTGCCATCATTCACTATGAACTGGACTGTGTGTTTACAGGCAGTAGGACCTGCCATCATTCACTATGAACTGGACTGTGTGTTTACAGGCAGTAGGACCTGCCATCATTCACTATGAACTGGACTGTGTGTTTACAGGCAGTAGGACCTGTTATCATTCACTATGAACTGGACTGTGTGTTTACAGGCAGTAGGACCTGCCATCATTCACTATGAACTGGACTGTGTTTACAGGCAGTAGGACCTGCCATCATTCACTATGAACTGGACTGTGTGTTTACAGTAGGACCTGCCATCATTCACTATGAACTGGACTGTGTGTTTACAGACAGTAGGGCCTGCCATCATTCACTATGAACTGGACTGTGTTTACAGGCAGTAGGACCTGCCATCATTCACTATGAACTGGACTGTGTGTTTACAGTAGAGTAGCCAGTCTTACTGTATGGTGTATTACAGTAGAGTAGCCAGTCTTACTGTATGGTGTATTACAGTAGAGTAGCCAGTCTTACTGTATGGTGTATTACAGTAGAGTAGCCAGCCTTACTGTATGGTGTATTACAGTAGAGTAGCCAGCCTTACAGTATGGTGTCTTACAGTAGAGTAGCCAGTCTTACTGTATGGTGTCTTATAGTAGAGTAGCCAGTCTTACTGTATGGTGTATTACAGTAGAGTAGCCAGCCTTACTGTATGGTGTATTACAGTAGAGTAGCAAGTCTTACTGTATGGTGTATTACAGTAGAGTAGTCAGCCTTACTGTATGGTGTATTACAGTAGAGTAGCAAGTCTTACTGTATGGTGTATTACAGTAGAGTAGCAAGTCTTACTGTATGGTGTATTACAGTAGAGTAGCCAGTCTTACTGTATGGTGTATTACAGTAGAGTAGCCAGTCTTACTGTATGGTGTATTACAGTAGAGTAGCCAGCCTTATAGTAGAGTAGCCAGTCTTACTGTATGGTGTATTACAGTAGAGTAGCCAGTCTTACTGTATGGTGTATTACAGTAGAGTAGCCAGCCTTACTGTATGGTGTATTACAGTAGAGTAGCCAGTCTTACTGTATGGTGTATTACAGTAGAGTAGCCAGCCTTACTGTATGGTGTATTACAGTAGAGTAGCCTGCCTTACTGTATGGTGTATTACAGTAGAGTAGCCAGTCTTACTGTATGGTGTATTACAGTAGAGTAGCCAGCCTTACTGTATGGTGTATTACAGTAGAGTAGCCAGCCTTACTGTATGGTGTATTACAGTAGAGTAGCCAGTCTGCATGGTGTATTACAGTAGAGTAGCCAGTCTTACTGTATGGTGTATTACAGTAGAGTAGCCAGTCTTACTGTATGGTGTATTACAGTAGAGTAGCCAGTCTTACTGTATGGTGTATTATAGTAGCCAGTCTTACTGTATGGTGTATTACAGTAGAGTAGCCAGTCTTACTGTATGGTGTATTATAGTAGAGTAGCCAGTCTTACTGTATGGTGTATTACAGTAGAGTAGCCAGCCTTACTGTATGGTGTATTACAGTAGAGTAGCCAGTCTTACTGTATGGTGTATTACAGTAGAGTAGCCTGCCTTACTGTATGGTGTATTACAGTAGAGTAGCCAGCCTTACTGTATGGTGTATTACAGTAGAGTAGCCAGTCTTACTGTATGGTGTATTACAGTAGCTAGCCTTACTGTATGGTGTATTACAGTAGAGTAGCCAGTCTTACTGTATGGTGTATTACAGTAGAGTAGCCAGTCTTACTGTATGGTGTATTACAGTAGAGTAGCCAGTCTTACTGTATGGTGTATTTCAGTAGAGTAGCCAGTCTTACTGTATGGTGTATTTCAGTAGAGTAGCCAGTCTTACTGTATGGTGTATTATAGTAGCCAGTCTTACTGTATGGTGTATTACAGTAGAGTAGCCAGCCTTACTGTATGGTGTATTACAGTAGAGTAGCCAGTCTTACTGTATGGTGTATTACAGTAGAGTAGCCAGCCTTACTGTATGGTGTATTATAGTAGAGTAGCCAGTCTTACTGTATGGTGTATTACTGTGGTATTCTGGGTGCAGTAACTGCAGTAGACTGTGGTATTCTGGATGCAGTAACTGCAGTAGACTGTGGTATTCTGGACGCAGTAACTGCAGTAAAACTGTGGTATTCTGGACGCAGTAACTGCAGTAGACTGTGGTATTCTGGACGCAGTAACTGCAGTAAAACTGTGGTATTCTGGACGCAGTAACTGCAGTAGACTGTGGTATTCTGGACGCAGTAACTGCAGTAGACTGTGGTATTCTGGACGCAGTAATTGCAGTAGACTGTGGTATTCTGGACGCAGTAATTGCAGTAGACTGTGGTATTCTGGACGCAGTAACTGCAGTAGACTGTGGTATTCTGGACGCAGTAACTGCAGTAGACCATGGTATTCTGGACGCAGTAACTGCAGTAGACTGGTATTCTGGACGCAGTAACTGCAGTAGACTGTGGTATTCTGGACGCAGTAACTGCAGTAAAACTGTGGTATTCTGGATGCAGTAACTGCAGTAAAACTGTGGTATTCTGGACGCAGTAATTGCAGTAGACTGTGGTATTCTGGGCGCAGTAACTGCAGTCGACTGTGGTATTCTGGACGCAGTAACTGCAGTAGACCATGGTATTCTGGACGCAGTAACTGCAGTAAACTGGTATTCTGGACGCAGTAACTGCAGTAGACCATGGTATTCTGGAAGCAGTAACTACAGTAGACTGGTATTCTGGACGCAGTAACTGCAGTAGACTGTGGTGTTCTGGACGCAGTAACTGCAGTAGACTGTGGTATTCTGGACGCAGTAACTGCAGTAGACTGGTATTCTGGACGCAGTAACTGCAGTAGACTGTGGTGTTCTGGACGCAGTAACTGCAGTAGACTGTGGTATTCTGGACGCAGTAACTGCAGTAGACTGGTATTCTGGACGCAGTAACTGCAGTAGACTGTGGTGTTCTGGACGCAGTAACTGCAGTAGACTGGTATTCTGGACGCAGTAATTGCAGTAGACTGTGGTATTCTGGACGCAGTAACTGCAGTAGACTGTGGTATTCTGGACGCAGTAACTGCAGTAGACTGTGGTATTCTGGACGCAGTAACTGCAGTAGACTGGTATTCTGGACGCAGTAACTGCAGTAGAATGTGGTATTCTGGACGCAGTAACTGTAGTAGACTGTGGTATTCTGGACGCAGTAACTGCAGTCGACTGTGGTATTCTGGGCGCAGTAACTGCAGTAGACTGTGGTATTCTGGATGCAGTAACTGCAGTAAAACTGTGGTATTCTGGACGCAGTAACTGCAGTAGACTGTGGTATTCTGGACGCAGTAACTGCAGTAAACTGTGGTATTCTGGACGCAGTAACTGCAGTAGACCATGGTATTCTGGACGCAGTAACTGCAGTAGACTGGTATTCTGGACGCAGTAACTGCAGTAGACTGTGGTATTCTGGACGCAGTAACTGCAGTAGACTGTGGTATTCTGGACGCAGTAACTGTAGTAGACTGTGGTATTCTGGACGCAGTAACTGCAGTCGACTGTGGTATTCAGGGCGCAGTAACTGCAGTAGACTGTGGTATTCTGGATGCAGTAACTGCAGTAAAACTGTGGTATTCTGGACGCAGTAACTGCAGTAGACTGTGGTATTCTGGACGCAGTAACTGCAGTAGACTGTGGTATTCTGGATGCAGTAACTGCAGTAGACTGGTATTCTGGACGCAGTAACTGCAGTAAACTGTGGTATTCTGGACGCAGTAACTGCAGTCGACTGTGGTATTCTGGGCGCAGTAACTGCAGTAAACTGTGGTATTCTGGACGCAGTAATTGCAGTAGACTGTGGTATTCTGGACGCAGTAATTGCAGTAGACTGTGGTATTCTGGATGCAGTAACTGCAGTAGACTGTGGTATTCTGGACGCAGTAATTGCAGTAGACTGTGGTATTCTGGATGCAGTAACTGCAGTAGACTGGTATTCTGGACGTAGTAACTGCAGTAGACTGTGGTATTCTGGACGCAGTAACTGCAGTAGACTGTGGTATTCTGGACGCAGTAACTGCAGTAAACTGTGGTATTCTGGACGCAGTAATTGCAGTAGACTGGTATTCTGGACGCAGTAACTGCAGTAAACTGTGGTATTCTGGACGCAGTAATTGCAGCGTTCTACAGTTGAACTGCTGTAACTGCAACCTTTTTTCGTAAGGGTGAAGTTGAATTCACCTGCACTTACCCTTCCCTCTCCATCTATACAGCTACACTTACCCTTCCCTCTCCATCTATACAGCTACACTTACCCTTCCCTCTCCATCTATACAGCTACACTTACCCTTCCCTCTCCATCTATACAGCTACACTTACCCTTCCCTCTCCATCTATACAGCTACACTTACCCTTCCCTCTCCATCTATACAGCTACACTTACCCTTCCCTCTCCATCTATACAGCTACACTTACCCTTCCCTTCCCATCTATACAGCTACACTTACCCTTCCCTCTCCATCTATACAGCTACACTTACCCTTCCCTCTCCATCTATACAGCTACACTTACCCTTCCCTCTCCATCTAAACAGCTACACTTACCCTTCCCTCTCTATTAGAACTATACAGCTACACTTACCCTTCCCTCTCCATCTATACAGCTACACTTACCCTTCCCTCTCCATCTATACAGCTACACTTACCCTTCCCTCTCCATCTATACAGCTACACTTACCCTTCCCTCCCCATCTATACAGCTACACTTACCCTTCCCATCTATACAGCTACACTTACCCTTCCCTCTCCATCTATACAGCTACACTTACCCTTCCCTCTCCATCTATACAGCTACACTTACCCTTCCCTCTCCATCTATACAGCTACACTTACCCTTCCCTCTCTATTAGAACTATACAGCTACACTTACCCTTCCCTCTCCATCTATACAGCTACACTTACCCTTCCCTCTCCATCTATACAGCTACACTTACCCTTCCCTCTCCAACTATACAGCTACACTTACCCTTCCCATCTATACAGCTACACTTACCCTTCCCTCTCCATCTATACAGCTACACTTACCCTTCCCTCTCCATCTAAACAGCTACACTTACCCTTCCCTCTCCATCTATACAGCTACACTTACCCTTCCCTCTCCAACTATACAGCTACACTTACCCTTCCCTCTCCATCTAAACAGCTACACTTACCCTTCCCTCTCCATCTATACAGCTACACTTACCCTTCCCTCTCCATCTATACAGCTACACTTACCCTTCCCTCTCCATCTATACAGCTACACTTACCCTTCCCTCTCCAACTATACAGCTACACTTACCCTTCCCTCTCCATCTATACAGCTACACTTACCCTTCCCTCTCCATCTATACAGCTACACTTACCCTTCCCTCTATTAGAACTATACAGCTACAATTACCCTTCCCTCTCCATCTATACAGCTACACTTACCCTTCCCTCTCCATCTATACAGCTACACTTACCCTTCCCTCTCCAACTATACAGCTACACTTACCCTTCCCTCTCCATCTATACAGCTACACTTACCCTTCCCTCCCCATCTATACAGCTACACTTACCCTTCCCATCTATACAGCTACACTTACCCTTCCCTCTCCATCTATACAGCTACACTTACCCTTCCCTCTCCATCTATACAGCTACACTTACCCTTCCCTCTATTAGAACTATACAGCTACAATTACCCTTCCCTCTCCATCTATACAGCTACACTTACCCTTCCCTCTCCATCTATACAGCTACACTTACCCTTCCCTCTCCATCTAAACAGCTACACTTACCCTTCCCTCTCCATCTATACAGCTACACTTACCCTTCCCTCTCCATCTATACAGCTACACTTACCCTTCCCTCTCCATCTATACAGCTACACTTACCCTTCCCTCTCCATCTATACAGCTACACTTACCCTTCCCTCTCCATCTATACAGCTACACTTACCCTTCCCTCCCCATCTATACAGCTACACTTACCCTTCCCTCCCCATCTATACAGCTACACTTACCCTTCCCTCCCCAT
The DNA here is from genome assembly GCF_965601325.2 of Salmo salar. Classification (NCBI taxonomy): domain Eukaryota; kingdom Metazoa; phylum Chordata; class Actinopteri; order Salmoniformes; family Salmonidae; genus Salmo; species Salmo salar. The sequence goes on from NW_027675337.1 coordinate 110,205, forward strand.
CTATACAGCTACACTTACCCTTCCCTCTCCATCTAAACAGCTACACTTACCCTTCCCTCCACCATCTATACAGCTACACTTACCCTTCCCTCTCCATCTATACAGCTACACTTACCCTTCCCTCTCCATCTATACAGCTACACTTACCCTTCCCTCTCCATCTATACAGCTACACTTACCCTTCCCTCTCCATCTATACAGCTACACTTACCCTTCCCTCTCCATCTATACAGCTACACTTACCCTTCCCTCTCCATCTATACAGCTACACTTACCCTTCCCTCTCCATCTATACAGCTACACTTACCCTTCCCTCTCCATCTATACAGCTACACTTACCCTTCCCTCTCCATCTATACAGCTACACTTACCCTTCCCTCTCCATCTATACAGCTACACTTACCCTTCCCTCTCCATCTATACAGCTACACTTACCCTTCCCTCTCCATCTATACAGCTACACTTACCCTTCCCTCTCCATCTATACAGCTACACTTACCCTTCCCTCTCCATCTATACAGCTACACTTACCCTTCCCTCTCCATCTATACAGCTACACTTACCCTTCCCTCTCCATCTATACAGCTACACTTACCCTTCCCTCCCCATCTATACAGCTACACTTACCCTTCCCTCTCCATCTATACAGCTACACTTACCCTTCCCTCTCCATCTATACAGCTACACTTACCCTTCCCTCCCCATCTATACAGCTACACTTACCCTTCCCTCTCCATCTATACAGCTACACTTACCCTTCCCTCCCCATCTATACAGCTACACTTACCCTTCCCTCCCCATCTATACAGCTACACTTACCCTTCCCATCTATACAGCTACACTTACCCTTCCCTCTCCATCTATACAGCTACACTTACCCTTCCCTCTCCATCTATACAGCTACACTTACCCTTCCCTCTCCATCTATACAGCTACACTTACCCTTCCCTCCCCATCTATACAGCTACACTTACCCTTCCCTCTCCATCTATACAGCTACACTTACCCTTCCCTCTCCATCTATACAGCTACACTTACCCTTCCCTCTCCATCTATACAGCTACACTTACCCTTCCCTCTCCATCTATACAGCTACACTTACCCTTCCCTCTATTAGAACTATACAGCTACACTTACCCTTCCCTCTCCATCTATACAGCTACACTTACCCTTCCCTCCCTATTAGAACTATACAGCTACACTTACCCTTCCCTCCCCATCTATACAGCTACACTTACCCTTCCCTCTCCATCTATACAGCTACACTTACCCTTCCCTCTCCATCTATACAGCTACACTTACCCTTCCCTCTCCATCTATACAGCTACACTTACCCTTCCCTCTCCATCTATACAGCTACACTTACCCTTCCCTCTCCATCTATACAGCTACACTTACCCTTCCCATCTATACAGCTACACTTACCCTTCCCTCTCCATCTATACAGCTACACTTACCCTTCCCTCCCCATCTATACAGCTACACTTACCCTTCCCTCTCCATCTATACAGCTACACTTACCCTTCCCTCTATTAGAACTATACAGCTACACTTACCCTTCCCTCTCCATCTATACAGCTACACTTACCCTTCCCTCTCCATCTATACAGCTACACTTACCCTTCCCTGTCCATCTATACAGCTACACTTACCCTTCCCTCCCCATCTATACAGCTACACTTACCCTTCCCTCTCCATCTATACAGCTACACTTACCCTTCCCTCTCCATCTATACAGCTACACTTACCCTTCCCTCTCCATCTATACAGCTACACTTACCCTTCCCTCCCCATCTATACAGCTACACTTACCCTTCCCTCCCCATCTATACAGCTACACTTACCCTTCCCTCTCCATCTATACAGCTACACTTACCCTTCCCTCTATTAGAACTATACAGCTACACTTACCCTTCCCTCTCCATCTATACAGCTACACTTACCCTTCCCTCTCCATCTCCTCTGTGTTGAAGGCAAAGACCTAGGGGTGGACAACACAGACAGACAGATGAATCACAAGGCAAAGACCTAGGGGTGGACAACACAGACAGACAGACGAATCACAAGGCAAAGACCTAGGGGTGGACAACACAGACAGACAGATGAATCACAAGGCAAAGAGACCTAGAGGTGGACAACACAGACAGACAGATGAATCACAAGGCAAAGACCTAGGGGTGGACAACACAGACAGACAGATGAATCACAAGGCAAAGACCTAGAGGTGGACAACACAGACAGACAGATGAATCACAAGGCAAAGACCTAGAGGTGGACAACACAGACAGACAGATGAATCACAAGGCAAAGACCTAGGGGTGGACAACACAGACAGACAGATGAATCACAAGGCAAAGAGACCTAGGGGTGGACAACACAGACAGACAGATGAATCACAAGGCAAAGACCTAGGGGTGGACAACACAGACAGACAGATGAATCACAAGGCAAATACCTAGGGGTGGACAACACAGACAGACAGATGAATCACAAGGCAAAGACCTAGGGTTGGACAACACAGACAGACAGATGAATCACAAGGCAAATACCTAGGGGTGGACAACACAGACAGACAGATGAATCACAAGCCAAAGACCTAGGGGTGGACAACACAGACAGACAGATGAATCACAAGGCAAAGAGACCTAGGGGTGGACAACACAGACAGACAGATGAATCACAAGGCAAAGACCTAGGGGTGGACAACACAGACAGACAGATGAATCACAAGGCAAAGACCTAGGGGTGGACAACACAGACAGACAGATGGATCACAGGGCAAAGACCTAGAGGTGGACAACACAGACAGACAGATGAATCACGCTGTAAGATTGTATCTAAGATAATCACTTTCATTACCAAATGATAGAGATATTCTGGATCATTCTGGTCATTATTAACTCATGCATTTGTCTGTGTGTCACGGTGGCTGGTTTAACCGTTGTCTCCAAAAGTGTCTCTCACCTGTCCAGTCCTCTGCAGGTGCCCGAAGTTGACGTCTGGGATGAACAGGACAGGCTGGGTGTCCAGGTCAGAGAGGGACTTGAAAAACATTGTATCTGACTTCCTGTCCAACGCTGCCAGGCTCCCAGCCGTCCCTGGAACACGGGAGAGAAACAACATGCAAGGTTACTCGCGGTTAGTCTACATAGAACAACAACAAAAAAAAACATCGGCACACCTACTGTCACAGGTACACAGGTGCGTAGGTTGTCACGCCCTGACCTGAGAGAGCCTTTTTTAATGTCTCTATTTAGGTTTGGTCAGGGTGTGATTTGGGTGGGCATTCTATGTCCTTTTTTTTTTCTATGTTTTTCGTATTTCTTTGTTTTGGCCTGGTATGGCTCTCAATCAGGGACAGCTGTACATCGTTGTCGCTGATTGGGAGCCATACTTAGGCAGCCTGTTTTCCTTTGGGTTTTTGTGGGTAGTTATTTCTGTTTAGTGTTTTGCACCTGACGGAACTGTTGGTCGTTTTGTAATTTTGGCTAAAAGCGTTCTCAGTAAATACATTTCATGATGAGCACTAACCACGCTGCATCTTGGTCCCCTCTTTCAGACGATCGTTAGTTACACAGGTACACAGGTGAGTAGGAAAAACAAATCATAAACTGAAGTCTGACGTCCAGTTGATTCAGATCCATGCAACCATCATCCACCTTCCCTGCCTGCACCAGTCTGAATGTCCCGGTTGATTCAGATCCATGCAACCATCATCCACCTTCCCTGCCTGCACCAGTCTGAATGTCCCGGTTGTCGTATGGATTAGACCAAAAACGAAACAGTCCTGTCAGGTGCAACTGCCACGTCCTGACCAGTATTAGGGATTATTTGTTATGGTAGTTTGGTCAGGACGTGGCAGAGGGTATTTTGTTTATGTGGTTCGGGGTAGTGGTTTAGTTAGTTCCGGGTTATGTTCTGTGTTAGTATTTCTATGTTCTTTCTGGTTAGTTGTATATCTATGTCTAGTAAATTGGGGGTTGGACTCTCAATTGGAGGCAGTTGTTTTCTCGTTGCCTCTGATTGGGAGTCCTATATATGGGTATGTGTTTGGTTTAGTGTTGGTGGGAGATTGTTTCTTGTTTTTTGCTGTATGTTGCCTGACAAGACTGTCTAGTTCGTTTGTGTTTTTTTGTATACGTGTTTATTTTGGTTTTTCCTTCTTTGTCCGTAATAAAGAAGATGAGTGTACACTTCCCTGCTGCATTTTGGTCCTCTCCTTACGACAACCGTGACAGCAACAAACACTAAACGAGGAATAACTACCCACAAAATCCCATAGAAAAAAAACACCCCTCTTAAATAGGACCTTCAATTAGAGGCAACGAGGAGCAGCTGCTTCCAATTGAAGGTCCAACCCAATAAAACACCACATAGAAATAGACATACTAGAACTAACATAGAAATAAACTAACATAGAACATAGCCCGACAAACCCCGAAACACTCTAAACAAACACCCCCTGCCATGTCCTGACCAAACTACAATAACAAATAACCCCTTATACTGGTCAGGACGTGACACTGAACCCCTAATCATAGCTTCCTGTTGAATTCAGACAGGAACTCTCGTTACCGCAGGAGAACTTCAGGAGGTTAATAGCAACCGGTATGTTCTTTACCATTATCTCCATGGAAACTACTTATCTGACCTTTGGGCTTCATCCGGATCTGCTTCCTCTCCTCGCCACGGATTTTCCTTTCTGCTCCCTGTGGAATGGACGGGATGATTAATACCAGGGATTAGGAGGAGAGATGGAAACCTGGAATGGATGGGATGATTAATACCAGGGATTAGGAGGAGAGATGGAATGGATGGGATGATTAACACCAGGGATTAGGAGGAGAGATGGAAACCTGGAATGGATGGGATGATTAATACCAGGGATTAGGAGGAGAGATGGAAACATGGAATGGATGGGATGATTAATACCAGGGATTAGGAGGAGAGATGGAAACATGTAATGGACGGGATGATTAATACCAGGGATTAGGAGGAGAGATGGAAACATGGAATGGATGGGATGATTAATACCAGGGATTAGGAGGAGAGATGGAAACATGGAATGGATGGGATGATTAATACCAGGGATTAGGAGGAGAGATGGTAACCTGGAATGGATGGGATGATTAACACCAGGGATTAGGAGGAGAGATGGAATGGATGGGATGATTAATACCAGGGATTAGGAGGAGAGATGGAAACATGGAATGGATGGGATGATTAATACCAGTCCACCCCACCTCCCATCTCCCCAGCCCACCACCAGTCCACCCCACCTCCCATCTCCCCAGTCCACCTCCAGTCCAGCCCACCTCCCCAGCCCACCCCACCTCCCATCTCCCCAGTCCACCCCCAGTCCAGCCAACCCCCAGTCCACCTCCCATCTCCCCAGCCCACCCCCAGTCCAGCCAACCCCCAGTCCACCTCCCATCTCCCCAGTCCACCTCCCATCTCCCCAGCCCACCACCAGTCCAGCCCACCTCCCATCTCCCAGCCAACCCCCAGTCCAGCCCACCTCCCCAGTCCAGCCCACCTCCCATCTCCCCAGCCCACCCCCAGTCCAGCCCACCCTACCTCCCATTTCCCCAGTCCAGCCCACCCTACCTCCCATTTCCCCAGTCCAGCCCACCTGTATTTTTGACAACTTTTAATTTTACTTCCCTACATTCTTAAAGAAAATAATGTACTTTTTACTCCATACATTTTCCCTGACACCTAAAAGTACTCGTTACATTTTGAATTCTTAGCAGGACAGAAAAATTTGCCAATTCACACATTTTTTTATTTTGATACAGTATATTTAAAAACCAAATAGTTTTAGAGAGCCTTCCGTGGAGGGGTTTAGGGTTAAAGGTCAAAGAGAGAGAGACTCGCCTTGTCACAGAAGACCTTGATCTCAGAGAAAGCTCTGTGTGTGGGTGTGTTGCAGCGATGGTTATAGCTGTAAGTGTCTATCTGGATCCTCAGAGGCATGCCTTTCACCCCCTTCTGGCAGGAGAAGTCTGTACTCAGACAGTTCACTGTGATGAATACCTGGTCGAGAGAAGAGAGAGTACAGGTTACATCTATATGAAATAGGGCTAGCACCATTACCGTACAACCCACGGTTATGAAAACAGACTGTCGTGAAAATAATAATACAAATAAACATCATGAAGAAAACTTCCGGGGAATTCGTACGGTTTAAATCTGTTTCTGCGATAACAACGTTGTCAGAATAATGTTGTATCCTAATGATAATAATTAACAAATCGATAAGCTTCGACTAATCGCCCAAAGGTTTGTAAGACTCTAGGTTTAATAATAATTAGTCAAAGACTCAGCTTTCTGCAAAAGGTTCTGTACAGTTTATTCGCGAGAACGTTCTGAAGTCCATTACATTTTAGTCATTTAGCAGACGCTCTTATCCAGAGCGACTTACAGTAGTGAATGCATACATTTCATTTCATGCATTTTTTGTTGTTGTACTGGCCCCCTGTTGGAATCGAACCCACAACCCTGGCGTTGCAAACACCATGCTCTACCAACTGAGCCACAGGGAAGACGACATTACACAAAGACATTCATTTTATTACTCACTCCCCGCTTACGCACATACCTCCACACGAACAGTAGGTGAGTTGTATCCCTTCTCCAGAGTTCTCACCACTGTTTATCGCTACCCAGCGCTGTCCGTTCTATTTCCCCCCGAGATTAGAGGAAACTTGAAAAGGACTCCCTGTCCTATCATATGTTTCTCAGAGTTCTAGCCAGGTCGGGTCAAACACAGTTGAATTGTTCTCGGTATTTTCTTAGACACACACACACACACACACACACACATTTCTATCCCTCACATCTCTACCAAACCTTATTGGACTTACGTTTAGTACTTTAATTATTCATTATACATGCTACATAAACTAATAATCACTAATAGTTTGGTTTCAGGGTGGAATAATTTAATCATTACCTTTAAACATATATATTCCCTTATCACCAACAGGGAGCGGATAATAGCCTGTCTGTAGGCCTGTTTCTGACAGACCAACTGTCACGTCCTGGCCAGTATATAAGGTTAATTGTTTTGTAGTTTGGTCAGGGCGTGGCAGGGGGTATTTGTTTTCTGTGGTTCGGGGTGGTGTGTTTTGTGTAAAGGGTGTTTGATTTAGTAATTCCGGGTTTTGGTTTATGTTTAGTAATTCTATGGTTAGTCTAGGTTGTGTGTTTCTATGTTTGGTTGATTGGGGTTGGGACTCTCAGTTGAAGGCAGGTGTTGTCTATCTGCCTTTGATTGAGAGTTCCATATATTAGGGTGTGTTTGTATGTGTGATTGGTGGGTGATTATTCTGTGTATAGCCTTGTGCCTTACCAGACTGTTTATTTGTCGAGTGTTCGTTTTTTGTGTTTTGTATGTTCGGTTTTGAAGATAATTAAATATCAAGATGAGCATTCACGTACCTGCTGCGTTTTGGTCCTCATTCACCGACAACAACTGTGACAGAATCACCCACCACCAAAGGACCAAGCAGCAGAGGAAGGAGCAGACGGAGTTCGAGTTGGACTGGCGGGAGAAGTGGACTTGGGAGGAAGTTCTGGACGGGGCCGGACCCTGGCATCAGGCTGGGGATTATCGACGCCCGCAGGGGGAAATTGAGGCAGCCAAGGCAGAGAGGCGGTGGTACGAGGCCAAGTACGCGCTGAAGGAGAAGCACGAGAGGCACCCCCAAGAAAATTTTTTGGGGGGGCACACGGGTAGTTTGGCTAGGCGTAAGAAGAGCCGGAAGCCAGCTACTCGTGGTTATATGGAGGAGCGTATGGGGTGGAGAGCGCTATGTTTCGCTGAGGAGCGCACTATCTCACCCATACGCACGCACAGTCCGGTGCGCGTTATTCCAGCCCCTCGCAGGTGCCGTGCTAGAGCGGGCATCCAGCCTGGTAGGAGGATGCCTGCGCAGCGCATCTGGTCGCCGGTACGCCTCCGAGGACCAGGCTACCCAACTCCCGCTCTACGCACGGCTACCATCAGGCCCCTGCACAGCCCAGTCTGCCCTGTACGAGCACCCCGCTCGTACAGGGCTACTAGTTCCATCCAGCCAAGGCGGGTTGTGCAGGAGGTAAGATCTAGACCGGCTGTGCGCCTCCATAGCCCTGGGTTTCCAGCTCCTGTCTCTCGTGCGGACCCGGAAGTGCGTCAACCCAGTCCGACTCGTCCTGTTCCCGCTCCCCGCACTAGCCTGGAGGTGCGTGTACATAATCTGGTAATCCCAGTACCAGCACCACGCACCAGGCTACAAGTGCGTCAACCCAGCCTCGCCAGTCAACAGTCTTCATCAGAGCTGCCCGCCAGTCAACAGTCATCATCAGAGCTGCCCGCCAGTCAACAGTCATCATCAGAGCTGCCCGCCAGTCAACAGTCATCGTCAGAGCTGCCCGCCAGTCAACAGTCATCGTCAGAGCTGCCCGCCAGTCAACAGTCATCGTCAGAGCTGCCCGCCAGTCAACAGTCATCGTCAGAGCTGCCCGCCAGTCAACAGTCATCGTCAGAGCTGCCCGCCAGTCAACAGTCATCGTCAGAGCTGCCCGCCAGTCAACAGTCATCGTCAGAGCTGCCCGCCAGTCAACAGTCATCGTCAGAGCTGCCCGCCAGTCAACAGTCGTCAGAGCTGCCCGCCAGTCAACAGTCGCCAGAGAGGTCAGACTGCGCTGAACTGCCGGAGTGGCCAGACTGCGCTGAACTGCCGGAGTGGCCAGACTGCGCTGAACTGCCGGAGTGGCCAGACTGCCCTGAACTGCCGGAGTGGCCAGACTGCCCTGAACTGCCGGAGTGGCCAGACTGCCCTGAACTGCCGGAGTGGCCAGACTGCCCTGAACTGCCGGAGTGGCCAGACTGCCCTGAACTGCCGGAGTGGCCAGACTGCCCTGAACTGCCGGAGTGGCCAGACTGCCCTGAACTGCCGGAGTGGCCAGACTGCCCTGAACTGCCGGAGTGGCCAGACTGCCCTGAACTGCCGGAGTGGCCAGACTGCCCTGAACTGCCGGAGTGGCCAGACTGCCCTGAACTGCCGGAGTGGCCAGACTGCCCTGAACTGCCGGAGTGGCCAGACTGCCCTGAACTGCCGGAGTGGCCAGACTGCCCTGAACTGCCGGAGTGGCCAGACTGCCCTGAACTGCCCCGGAGTGGCCAGACTGCCCTGAACTGCCCCGGAGTGGCAGACTGCCCAGACTGTCCCGAATTGCCAGACTGCCCAGACTGTCCCGAATTGCCAGACTGCCCAGACTGTCCCGAATTGCCAGACTGCCCAGACTGTCCCGAATTGCCAGACTGCCCAGACTGTCCCGAATTGCCAGACTGCCCAGACTGTCCCGAATTGCCAGACTGCCCAGACTGTCCCGAATTGCCAGACTGCCCAGACTGTCCCGAATTGCCAGACTGCCCAGACTGTCCCGAATTGCCAGACTGCCCCGACTGCCCCCCGGCGAAGCCAGAGTGGCCCGACAGCCTGGAACGGCCGGAGCCAGAGCCACCTCCAGAAATAGGTGGGTTGGGGAGGGGGGGTGTAGCACAGTGCCGTCGTTGACGGCAGCCACCCTCCCTTCCCTCCCTTTAGAAAAGGGGACTTTTTGTTGGTGTTGCTTGGGGTTATTTTTTGTTAAGGTGCTTCTGGGGTAGCACCTTTAAGGGGGGGGTACTGTCACGTCCTGGCCAGTATATAAGGTTAATTGTTTTGTAGTTTGGTCAGGGCGTGGCAGGGGGTATTTGTTTTCTGTGGTTCGGGGTGGTGTGTTTTGTGTAAAGGGTGTTTGATTTAGTAATTCCGGGTTTTGGTTTATGTTTAGTAATTCTATGGTTAGTCTAGGTTGTGTGTTTCTATGTTTGGTTGATTGGGGTTGGGACTCTCAGTTGAAGGCAGGTGTTGTCTATCTGCCTTTGATTGAGAGTTCCATATATTAGGGTGTGTTTGTATGTGTGATTGGTGGGTGATTATTCTGTGTATAGCCTTGTGCCTTACCAGACTGTTTATTTGTCGAGTGTTCGTTTTTTGTGTTTTGTATGTTCGGTTTTGAAGATAATTAAATATCAAGATGAGCATTCACGTACCTGCTGCGTTTTGGTCCTCATTCACCGACAACAACTGTGACACCAACAGGAAGTGGATAATGGCCTGTTTCTGACAGACCAACAGGAAGCGGGATAATGGCCTGTTTCTGACAGACCAACAGGAAGTGGATAATGGCCTGTTTCTGACAGACCAACAGGGAGCGGGATAATGGCCTGTTTCTGACAGACCAACAGGAAGCGGATAATGGCCTGTTTCTGACAGACCAACAGGAAGCGGATAATGGCCCGTTTCTGACAGACCAACAGGGAGCGGGATAATGGCCTGTTTCTGACAGACCAACAGGAAGCGGATAATAGCCTGTTTCTGACAGACCAACAGGAAGCGGATAATGGCCTGTTTCTGACAGACCAACAGGGAGCGGATAATGGCCTGTTTCTGACAGACCAACAGGGAGCGGGATAATGGCCTGTTTCTGACAGACCAAGGGTCTGGGTGCGGATAATGGCCTGTTTCTGACAGACCAACAGAGAGAGGATAATGGCCTGTTTCTGACAGACCAAGGGTCTGGGTGCGGATAATGGCCTGTTTCTGACAGACCAACAGGGAGCGGGATAATGGCCTGTTTCTGACAGACCAACTGGAAACGGATAATGGCCTGTTTCTGACAGACCAACAGGAAGTGGATAATGGCCTGTTTCTGACAGACCAACAGGGAGCGGATAATGGCCTGTTTCTGACAGACCAACAGGAAGTGGATAATGGCCTGTTTCTGACAGACCAACAGGAAGCGGGATAATGGCCTGTTTCTGACAGACCAACAGGGAGCGGGATAATGGCCTGTTTCTGACAGACCAACAGGGAGAGGATAATGGCCTGTTTCTGACAGACCAACAGGGAGAGGATAATGGCCTGTTTCTGACAGACCAACAGGGAGAGGATAATGGCCTGTTTCTGACAGACCAACAGGAAGTGGATAATGGCCTGTTTCTGACAGACCAACAGGAAGCGGATAATGGCCTGTTTCTGACAGACCAACAGGGTGCGGATAATGGCCTGTTTCTGACAGACCAACAGGGTGCGGATAATGGCCTGTTTCTGACAGACCAACAGGAAGCGGATAATGGCACCACAGGTACGACGGAACTCATTATTTACCACTGTAACGCCCTGGCCATAGAGAGGGGATTTTGTTCTTTATTTTGGTTAGGCCAGGGTGTTACATTGGGTGGGCGTTCTATGTTCATTTTTCTATGTTTTTTGTATTTCTTTGTTTTGGGCCGTGTGTGTGTGTGGCTCCCAATCAGGCACAGCTGTAGTTCGTTGTTGCTGATTGGGAGTCACACATAAGTAGCCTGTTTTTCCTTTGGGTTTTTGTGGGTGATTGTTTCTGTTAGTGTGTTTTCCTGACAGAACTGTTTCTGGTCGTTTTTGTTTCGTTTTGTATCGTGTTCGTTCAGTCAATTCAAATTCTAATGATGAACACATCCTCCGCTGCACCTTGGTCTAATTCTGACGAAGGCCCTCCAAAGATTTAAGACCCTAGAAATATTTTCACTTGTTAACTTTTCTCATATCACCGTCTCCTGTACGGTACTGAGGGTAAGTTGCCACTTCTGTTGAAAAGCACTTTTATACAACAGTCCTGTTTCTCCTTACCTTGGCCTCGTCGTTGACGTCCCAAGTGAAGGAGACGGCGTTGTAGGCAATCTCCTCAACGTTCCCGATGGTGTCGAAGCTCTCTTTGTAGTCGGCTGCACGCAGAGAGGACGGTCACAGGACATCAGTATCTCTAAAACACTAACTTTGATGTTTCATTTACACAGAGCATGTTTAAAAAGAGCATTTCAAAATACCACACAGACACACACACACACACACACACACACACTCCTCTAAGACTCTAAATATTCCCTGCGGCAGCACAGTAGGAAATGTTTTTAACACTGCTAGCGTACGGCTAATGAGAGTGTAACAGTTTACTTCCATCCTTCTCCTCACCCCCACCTGGGCTCGTTGAACCAAGGAACCCTCTGCACACATCAACAGACACCCCTCGAAGCATCATTACCCACCGCGCACCAAAAGCCGCGGCCCTTGCAGAGCAAAGGGGAACAACTACTTCAAGGTCTCGGAGCGAGTGACGTCACCCGATTGAAACGCTATTAGTGCGCACCGCCGCTAACTAGCTAGCCATTTCACATCGGTTACACCTAGCCATTTCCCCATCGGTTACACCTAGCCATTTCCCCATCGGTTACACCTATCCATTTCCCTATCGGTTACACCTAGCCATTTCACATCGGTTACACCTATCCATTTCCCCATGGGTTACACCTATCCATTTCCACATCGGTTACACCTATCCATTTCCCCATCGGTTACACCTAGCCATTTCCCCATCGGTTACACCTATCCATTTCCCCATCGGTTACACCTATCCATTTCCCCATCGGTTACACCTATCCATTTCCCCATCGGTTACACCTATCCATTTCCCCATCGGTTACACCTATCCATTTCCCTATCGGTTACACCTATCCATTTCCCCATCGGTTACACCTATCCATTTCCCTATCGGTTACACCTATCCATTTCCCCATCGGTTACACCTAGCCATTTCTCATTGGTTACACCTATCCATTTCCCCTTAGGTTACACCTATCCATTTCCCCATCGGTTACACCTATCCATTTCCCTATCGGTTACACCTAGTCATTTCCACATCGGTTTCACCTAGCCATTTCACATCGGTTACACCTATCCATTTTCACATCGGTTACACCTAGCACACTAAATTCACTTCAAGAAAAGATCAGTATTTCCAAAATCTGCAACATCTTCTGTGCCCGAATCAGATTCTAAGTATTTAGTTGGCACATCCACAAAGCACAACGTTCAACACAGTTTTACGGGAAGACGAGATATAATGATGTTGTATTGGACAAGGCCACGTGACAGATAAAATATTCCCTGTCTATTTACCTATCAGTTTACTACTTCCCACAAGTTCAGACAAGTCCCCCCCCCCCCCCCCCCACCACCCACCCCCCATGTTTCGGGCCAACAGCCCTGACGCAGTGACATCGCCACCGGGCCTCAGGAGGAATCGTACCAGACCGTTAATCAAATCATCGCCCTGTGTCAGGTTTCACTGCCGGTAACGTGAGGGCTCTCCTCCTCTCACCTCCCAGGTCTACCACCGGCTGAGGGGAGGATCTCCATTCCTAATATGTTAGGTACCTGGGGCAGTGGACCACACCTCAGGCTGATTCTTCCGCCACTAGAGGCCGTCACTTCCCTCTGTCCCCCCCCCCCCCCCCCCCCCGCTGTATTCCCCATCTGTTACTGTCTAGGAATTGGGAGGGTTTCTCCATGGAAATGAAGACTGGTTATGAGTCGTAGTGTGCATCAGTAACATGAGAAAAGACAGACAAGAGAGAGGAGTGGTATCGAAACGGCCATTTCCATTACCTGGGCTTTGGCTCAAAAGACACTGTGGCTTTCCTGGAGGATACTGATATCATGGTTGATCAAGTCAATGTGGGAAAAGGCATGTTGAGTTTACCGATGTCGAGGACCCTCTGTTTGGCCGTGTGTTGTCTGGAGTGCCAGTACGTTGGTTAGTTAGGGTTAGTTAGGGTTAGTTAGGGTTAGTTAGGGTTAGTTAGGGTTAGTAAGGGTTAGTTAGGGTTAGTTAGGGTTAGTTAGTGTAGTTAGGGTTAGTTAGGGTTAGTTAGGGTTAGTTAGTGTAGTTAGGGTTAGTTAGGGTTAGTTAGTGTAGTTAGGGTTAGTTAGGGTTAGTTAGGGTTAGTTAGTTGTCCTTACCGATGTCGAGGACCCTCTGTTTGGCGGTGTGTTGTCTGGAGTGCCAGTACGTTGGTTAGTTAGGGTTAGTTAGGGTTAGTAAGGGTTAGTTAGGGTTAGTTAGGGTTAGTTAGTTGTTCTTACCGATGTCGAGGACCCTCTGTTTGGCGGTGTGTTGTCTGGAGTGCCAGTACGTTGGTTAGTTAGGGTTAGTTAGGGTTAGTTAGGGTTAGTTAGTGTAGTTAGGGTTAGTTAGTTGTTCTTACCGATGTCGAGGACCCTCTGTTTGGCGGTGTGTTGTCTGGAGTGCCAGTACGTTGGTTAGTTAGGGTTAGTTAGGGTTAGTAAGGGTTAGTTAGGGTTAGTTAGGGTTAGTTAGTGTAGTTAGGGTTAGTTAGCTACAGTTAGTTGTTCTTACCGATGTCTAGGACCCTCTGTTTGGCGGTGTGTTGTCTGGAGTGCCAGTATGTTGGTTAGTTAGGGTTAGTTAGGGTTAGTTAGGGTTAGTTAGGGTTAGTTAGTGTAGTTAGGGTTAGTTAGTGTAGTTAGGGTTAGTTAGGGTTAGTTAGGGTTAGTTAGTGTAGTTAGGGTTAGTTAGTGTAGTTAGGGTTAGTTAGGGTTAGTTAGGGTTAGTTAGTGTAGTTAGGGTTAGTTAGGGTTAGTTAGTGTAGTTAGGGTTAGTTAGGGTTAGTTAGGGTTAGTTAGTTGTTCTTACCGATGTCTAGGACCCTCTGTTTGGCGGTGTGTTGTCTGGAGTGCCAGTACGTCCAGTGACTCAGCTGCTCATCTCTGTCCTTATCATCACTGAACGTCACCATCACCACACTCTGGAGAGAACACAGTACATTCAGCTCAATACCCAGTACATCATTATCCAGGCTAGGGTTCAGCTCAATACCCAGTACATCATTATCCAGGCTAGGGTTCAGCTCAATACCCAGGACATTACTATCCAGGCTAGGGTTCAGCTCAATACCCAGTACATTACTATCCAGGCTAGGGTTCAGCTCAATACCCAGTACATTATTATCCAGGCTAGGGTTCAGCTCAATACCCAGGACATTACTATCCAGGCTAGGGTTCAGCACAATACCCAGGACATCATTATCCAGGCTAGGGTTCAGCTCAATACCCAGTACATCATTATCCAGGCTAGGGTTCAGCTCAATACCCAGTACATTATTATCCAGGCTAGGGTTCAGCTTATTACCCAGGACATCATTATCCAGGCTAGGGTTCAGCTCAATACCCAGTACATTATTATCCAGGCTAGGGTTCAGCTCATTACCCAGTACATTATTATCCAGGCTAGGGTTCAGCTCAATACCCAGTACATTATTATCCAGGCTAGGGTTCAGCTCAATACCCAGTACATTATTATCCAGGCTAGGGTTCAGCTCAATACCCAGGACATTATTATCCAGGCTAGGGTTCAGCTCAATACCCAGTACATCATTATCCAGGCTAGGGTTCAGCTCAATACCCAGTACATCATTATCCAGGCTAGGGTTCAGCTCATTACCCAGTACATTATTATCCAGGCTAGGGTTCAGCTCAATACCCAGTACATCATTATCCAGGCTAGGGTTCAGCTCAATACCCAGGACATTATTATCCAGGCTAGGGTTCAGCTCAATACCCAGTACATTATTATCCAGGCTAGGGTTCAGCACAATACCCAGTACATTATTATCCAGGCTAGGGTTCAGCTCAATACCCAGTACATTATTATCCAGGCTAGGGTTCAGCTCAATACCCAGGACATCATTATCCAGGCTAGGGTTCAGCTCAATACCCAGTACATCATTATCCAGGCTAGGGTTCAGCTCAATACCCAGTACATCATTATCCAGGCTAGGGTTCAGCTCATTACCCAGTACATTATTATCCAGGCTAGGGTTCAGCTCAATACCCAGGAACTCATTATCCAGGCTAGGGTTCAGCTCAATACCCAGTACATTATTATCCAGGCTAGGGTTCAGCTCAATACCCAGTACATCATTATCCAGGCTAGGGTTCAGCTCAATACCCAGGAACTCATTATCCAGGCTAGGGTTCAGCTCAATACCCAGTACATTATTATCCAGGCTAGGGTTCAGCTCAATACCCAGTACATCATTATCCAGGCTAGGGTTCAGCTCAATACCCAGTACATTATTATCCAATCTAGGGTTCAGCTCAATACCCAGTACATTATTATCCAGGCTAGGGTTCAGCTCAATACCCAGTACATTATCCAGGCTAGGGTTCAGCTCAATATCCAGGACATTATTATCCAGGCTAGGGTTCAGCTCAATATCCAGGACATTATTATCCAGGCTAGGGTTCAGCTCAATACCCAGGACATTATTATCCAGGCTAGGGTTCAGCTCAATAACCAGTACATCATTATCCAGGCTAGGGTTCAGCTCAATATCCAGGACATTATTATCCAGGCTAGGGTTCAGCTCAATACCCAGTACATTATCCAGGCTAGGGTTCAGCTCAATACCCAGTACATTATTATCCAGGCTAGGGTTCAGCTCAATAACCAGTACATCATTATCCAGGCTAGGGTTCAGCTCAATACCCAGTGCATCACCTCCTCTACACCTCCTCCCCCTCTCCCTCACCTGCACAACACTCTGGCTCCTCCCCCTCTCCCTCACCTGCACAACACTCTGGCTCCTCCCCCTCTCCCGCACAACACTCTGGCTCCTCCCCCCTCTCCCTCACCTACACAACACTCTGGCTCCTCCCCCTCTCCCTCACCTGCACAACACTCTGGCTCCTCCCCCTCTCCCTCACCTGCACAACACTCTGGCTCCTCCCCCTCACCTGCACAACACTCTGGCTCCTCCCTGCCCCTTCCCACGGCCCACTCACCCGCACTTTGCTGAATGGATTGCGTCGGCCCTTGTTGGCTCCGCCCATCTCGCGCAGCGTCATGGCGTAGAACTGTCCCTTGTTCAGGTAGGTCATAGGCCCCTCCCTCTGCTTCTGATTGACAGACCTGGGCGCCTCTAGAGAACACTGGAAAGTATCACTGTTGAGAAGAGGACAATGATGTGTGTTGAGCGCGACCAGACTACCCTTCATGGACAAAGGTCTATAAATACAATGGAATTGAATTAGAATAGTGGTAGCATTATGGTAGTGGTAGCAGTATGGTAGTGGTAGCAGTGTGGTAGTGGTAGCATTATGGTAGTGGTAGCAGTATGGTAGTGGTAGCAGTATGGTAGTGGTAGCAGTATGGTAGTGGTAGCAGTATAGTAGTGGTAGCAGTATAGTAGTGGTAGCAGTATGGTAGTGGTAGCAGTGTGGTAGTGGTAGCAGTATGGTAGTGGTAACAGTATGGTAGTGGTAGCAGTATGGTAGTGGTAGCAGTATAGTAGTGGTAGCAGTATAGTAGTGGTAGCATAATGGTAGTGGTAGCATTATGGTAGTGGTAGCAGTATGGTAGTGGTAGCAGTATGGTAGTGGTAGCAGTATGGTAGTGGTAGCAGTATGGTAGTGGTAGCAGTATGGTAGTGGTAGCAGTGTGGTAGTGGTATCAGTATAGTAGTGGTAGCAGTGTGGTAGTGGTATCAGTATAGTAGTGGTAGCAGAATAGTAGTGGTAGCAGTATGGTAGTGGTAGCAGTGTGGTAGTGGTAGCAGTATGGTAGTGGTAGCAGTATGGTAGTGGTAGCAGTATGGTAGTGGTAGCAGTATGGTAGTGGTAGCAGTGTGGTAGTGGTAGCAGTATGGTAGTGGTAGCAGTATGGTAGTGGTAGCAGTATGGTAGTGGTAGCAGTGTGGTAGTGGTAGCAGTGTGGTAGTGGTAGCAGTATGGTAGTGGTAGCAGTATGGTAGTGGTAGCAGTATGGTAGTGGTAGCAGTATGGTAGTGGTAGCAGTGTGGTAGTGGTAGCAGTATGATAGTGGTAGCAGTATAGTAGTGGTAGCAGTATGGTAGTGGTAGCGGTATGGTAGTGGTAGCAGTATGGTAGTGGTAGCAGTGTGGTAGTGGTAGCAGTGTGGTAGTGGTAGCAGTATGGTAGTGGTAGCAGTGTGGTAGTGGTAGCGGTATGGTAGTGGTAGCAGTGTGGTAGTGGTAGCAGTGTGGTAGTGGTAGCAGTATGGTAGTGGTAGCAGTATGGTAGTGGTAGCAGTATAGTAGTGGTAGCAGTATGGTAGTGGTAGCAGTATAGTAGTGGTAGCAGTGTGGTAGTGGTAGCAGTATGGTAGTGGTAGCAGTATGGTAGTGGTAGCAGTATGGTAGTGGTAGCAGTGTGGTAGTGGTAGCAGTATGGTAGTGGTAGCAGTGTGGTAGTGGTAGCAGTATGGTAGTGGTAGCAGTGTGGTAGTGGTAGCAGTGTGGTAGTGGTAGCAGTATGGTAGTGGTAGAAGTATGGTAGTGGTAGCAGTATGTTAGTGGTAGCAGTATGGTAGTGGTAGCAGTATGGTAGTGGTAGCAGTATAGTAGTGGTAGCAGTATAGTAGTGGTAGCAGTATGGTAGTGGTAGCAGTATAGTAGTGGTAGCAGTATGGTAGTGGTAGCAGTATGGTAGTGGTAGCAGTATGGTAGTGGTAGCAGTGTGGTAGTGGTAGCAGTATGGTAGTGGTAGCAGTGTGGTAGTGGTAGCAGTATGGTAGTGGTAGCAGTATAGTAGTGGTAGCAGTATGGTAGTGGTAGCAGTATGGTAGTGGTAGCAGTATAGTAGTGGTAGCAGTATGGTAGTGGTAGCAGTATGGTAGTGGTAGCAGTATGGTAGTGGTAGCAGTGTGGTAGTGGTAGCAGTATGGTAGTGGTAGCAGTATGGTAGTGGTAGCAGTATGGTAGTGGTAGCAGTATGGTAGTGGTAGCAGTATAGTAGTGGTAGCAGGGTGGTAGTGGTAGCAGTGTGGTAGTGGTATCATTATGGTAGTGGTAGCAGTATGGTAGTGGTAGCAGTATGGTAGTGGTAGCAGTATGGTAGTGGTAGCAGTATGGTAGTGGTAGCAGTATAGTAGTGGTAGCAGTATGGTAGTGGTAGCAGTATAGTAGTGGTAGCAGTATAGTAGTGGTAGCAGTATGGTAGTGGTAGCGGTATAGTAGTGGTAGAGTAGTGGTAGCAGTAGAGTAGTGGTAGCAGTATGGTAGTGGTAGCAGTATGGTAGTGGTAGCAGTATGGTAGTGGAAGCAGTAGAGTAGTGGTAGCAGTATGGTAGTGGTAACAGAATAGTAGTGGTAGCAGTATGGTAGTGGTAGCATTATGGTAGTGGTAGCAGTAGAGTAGTGGTAGCAGTATGGTAGTGGTAGCAGTATGGTAGTGGTAGCAGTATGGTAGTGGTGGAGTAGTGGTAGCAGTATGGTAGTGGTTGCAGTATAGTAGTGGTAGCATTGTGGTAGTGGTAGCAGAATGGTAGTGGTAGCATTAGAGTAGTGGTAGCAGTATGGTAGTGGTAGCAGTATGGTAGTGGTAGCATTGTGGTAGTGGTAGCAGTATGGTAGTGGTAGCAGTAGAGTAGTGGTAGCAGTATAGTAGTGGTAGCAGTAGAGTAGTGGTATCAGTATGGTAGTGGTAGCAGTATGGTAGTGGTAGCAGTATGGTAGTGGTAGCAGTTGCGTAGTGGTAGCAGTATGGTAGTGGTAGCAATATGGTAGTGGTAGTAGTATGGTAGTGGTAGCAGTGTGGTAGTGGTAGCAGTATAGTAGTGGTAGCAGTATAGTAGTGGTAGCAGTATGGTAGTGGTATCAGTATGGTAGTGGTATCAGTATGGTAGTGGTAGCAGTATAGTAGTGGTAGCAGTATAGTAGTGGTAGCAGAATGGTAGTGGTAGCAGTTGCATAGTGGTAGCAGCATGGTAGTGGTAGCAGTATGGTAGTGGTAGCAGTATGGTAGTGGTAGCAGTATAGTAGTGGTAGCAATACAGTAGTGGTAGCAGTATGGTAGTGGTAGCGGTATGGTAGTAGCAGCAGTATGGTTGTGGTAGCAGTATAGTAGTGGTACCAGTATGGTAGTGGTAGCAGTATGGTAGTGGTAGCAGTATAGTAGTGGTAGCAATATGGTAGTGGTAGCAGTTGCGTAGTGGTAGCAGTATGGTAGTGGTAGCAGTATAGTAGTGGTAGCAGTACAGTAGTGGTAGCAGTACGGTAGTGGTAACAGTAGACAAGTGGTAGCAGTAGAGTAGTGGTAGCAGTATGGTAGTGGTAGCAGTATGGTAGTGGTAGCAGTATGGTAGTGGTAGCAGTATGGTAGTGGTAGCAGTATGGTAGCAGTAGATTAGTGGTAGCAGTATAGTAGTGGTAGCAGTGTAGTAGTGGTAGCAATATGGTAGTGGTAGTAGTATGGTAGTGGTAACAGTATAGTAGTGGTAGCAGAATGGTAGTGGAGTAGTGGTAGCAGTACAGTAGTGGTAGCAGTATAGTAGTGGTAGCATTATGGTAGTGGTAGCATTATGGTAGTGGTAGCAGTATGGTAGTGGTAGCAGTATGGTAGTGGTAGCAGTATGGTAGTGGTAGCAGTACGGTAGTGGTAGCAGTATAGTAGTGGTAGCAGTATGGTAGCGGTAGAGTAGTGGTAGCAGTATGGTAGTGGTAGCGGTATGGTAGTGGTAGCAGTATGGAAGTAGTAGCAGTATAGTAGTGGTAGCAGTATAGTAGTGGTAGTAGTATGGTAGTGGTAACAGTATAGTAGTGGTAGCAGAATAGTAGTGGTAGCAGAATAGTAGTGGTAGCAGTATAGTAGTGGTAGAAGTATAGTAGTGGTATCAGTATGGTAGTGGTAGCAGTATGGTAGTGGTAGCAGTATGGTAGTGGTAGCAGTATGATAGTGGTAGCAGCATTATGGTAGTGCTGACTGTAGATGTTAAAGAGAGTCAGTCAGTAACTAACGCTCCAGGCTGACTGTAGAGTTTAAAGATAGTCAGTCGGTAAGTAACGCTCCAGGCTGACTGTAGAGGTTAGAGAGAGTCAGTCGGTAACTAACGCTCCAGGCTGACTGTAGAGGTTAAAGTCAGTCAGTCGGTAACTAACGCTCCAGGCTGACTGTAGAGGTTAAAGACAGTCAGTCGGTAACTAACGCTCCAGGCTGACTGTAGAGGTTAATGAGAGTCAGTCGGTAACTAACGCTCCAGGCTGACTGTAGAGGTTAAAGAGAGTCAGTCGGTAACTAACGCTCCAGGCTGACTGTAGAGGTTAAAGACAGTCAGTCGGTAACTTACGCTCCAGGCTGACTGTAGAGGTTAAAGAGAGTCAGTCGGTAACTAACGCTCCAGGCTGACTGTAGAGGTTAATGAGAGTCAGTCGGTAACTAACGCTCCAGGCTGACTGTAGAGGTTAAAGAGAGTCAGTCGGTAACTAACGCTCCAGGCTGACTGTAGAGGTTAAAGAGAGTCAGTCGGTAACTAACGCTCCAGGCTGACTGTAGAGGTTAAAGACAGTCAGTCGGTAACTAACGCTCCAGGCTGACTGTAGAGGTTAAAGACAGTCAGTCGGTAACTAACGCTCCAGGCTGACTGTAGAGGTTAGAGAGAGTCAGTCGGTAACTTACGCTCCAGGCTGACTGTAGAGGTTAAAGAGAGTCAGTCGGTAACTAACGCTCCAGGCTGACTGTAGAGGTTAAAGAGAGTCAGTCGGTAACTAACGCTCCAGGCTGACTGTAGAGGTTAAAGACAGTCAGTCGGTAACTAACGCTCCAGGCTGACTGTAGAGGTTAGAGAGAGTCAGTCGGTAACTTACGCTCCAGGCTGACTGTAGAGGTTAAAGAGAGTCAGTCGGTAACTAACGCTCCAGGCTGACTGTAGAGGTTAAAGAGAGTCAGTCGGTAACTAACGCTCCAGGCTGACTGTAGAGGTTAGAGAGAGTCAGTCGGTAACTAACGCTCCAGGCTGACTGTAGAGGTTAGAGAGAGTCAGTCGGTAACTTACGCTCCAGGCTGACTGTAGAGGTTAGAGAGAGTCAGTCGGTAACTTACGCTCCAGGCTGACTGTAGAGGGATTCGTCCCCTCCTATAGAAGGTGATGGTCTGTATCTCTGTATTATAAATACACAACAGAACAGTCATGTCAGAAGATATTAACCGGCAGAAACAGGAACAACAGAACAGTCACGTCCTGGCCAGTATAAGGGGTTATTGGTTATTGTAGTTTGGTCAGGACGTGGCAGGGGGTGTTTGTTTTATGTGGTTCGGGGTTTGTTGGGATATGTCCTTATGTAAGAGGGGTGTTTGTTTTATGTGTTCCGGGGTTTTGGGGTATTGTTCTATGTTCTGTATTTCTATGATTTTCTATGTTGTGTATTTCTTTGTTGGCCTGGTATGGCTCTCAATTGGGAACAGCTGTACATCGTTGTTGCTGATTGGGAGTCATACTTAGGTAGCCCTTTTTTCGCTTGTGTTTTGTGGGGAAGTTGTTTTTGCACTGCTGCGTGTTTAGCCTGCAAGACTGTTTGTCGTTGGTTCGGTTTTCTTTATGTGTTCAATAAAAGTAAATATGAGCACTCAACCCACTGCGCCTTGGTCTACTCCATACGACGACCGTTACAGGTACAGTCATGTCAGAAGATACGGGACTATAGTGTCATTAACCAGCAGAAACATGAATAACACAACAGTCATGGCTGAAAAGGTTTTGCTCCAGTTGATCATAATTGATTGGATTCAAAGGAATAACCAAACATGTAGACCCCATCCCACTCTGCTCCAGGCCTCACCTCCTGCTCCTCAGGGTAGGAGGCGTCATCGGTGCTGTCTGGAGAACACTTCCGGCTCTGTTCCTCCTTCATGTAGCCTCTGTGTCTCACAACATGGCTGACCAAGGAACCATGGTCAACATGGCTGACCAGGGAACCTTGGTCAACATGGCTGACATGGCTGACCAAGGAACCAGGGTCAACATGGCTGACCAGGGAACCATGGTCAACATGGCTGACATGGCTGACCAGGGAACCATGGTCAACATGGCTGACCAGAGAACCATGGTCAACATGGCTGACCAGGGAACCATGGTCACGGGGATTGATCTGCTCATAAACCACCCGGACCTGCTGCCGCTCCCCTTCTCCCCTGTACGACCCCCCAGGCGCCCCCGGACCTCCAGGAGCCACGTAGCAAGACGTCTGGTCCTCAGTCTTCACCACAGCTCCCACTGCCTCCCCAGGCGCCCCTCCATACCCTTGCCTGTCTGTACAGTCCAGCTGCTGGATGTTTAGAGACAGGTTGACAGGTTCAGATTTTGGCACTTGAACGCGATTCTCCATGTTCTCTAGGTTCCTCTGGGTGTTAGAGGCTGATGTCTCTGGTGCTTTAGAGCCGGGCAGCAGTCGCTTGTCTCTTGGGATCTAGGAAGAACAATCACACACCACAGATTTATCACCAAGGAGGGTTATTGGCTCACTTCAAACATTGTGAAACCGTAAGTATACAACTTAGTTCTGACGTTGATCTGTCAGATTTCACATCAGAGTCTTAGCTAGCAGCACGTTGATCTGTCAGATTTCACATCAGAGTCTTAGCTAGCAGCACGTTGATCTGTCAGATTTCACATCAGAGTCTTAGCTAGCAGCACGTTGATCTGTCAGATTTCACATCAGAGTCTTAGCTAGCAGCACGTTGATCTGTCAGATTTCACATCAGAGTCTTAGCTAGCAGCACGTTGATCTGTCAGATTTCACATCAGAGTCTTAGCTAGCATTACGTTGATCTGTCAGATTTCATATCAGAGTCTTAGCTAGCAGCACGTTGTAGGGTTTGACGTTGATCTGTCAGATTTCATATCAGAGTCTTAGCTAGCAGCACGTTGATCTGTCAGATTTCACATCAGAGTCTTAGCTAGCAGCACGTTGATCTGTCAGATTTCACATCAGAGTCTTAGCTAGCAGCACGTTGATCTGTCAGATTTCACATCAGAGTCTTAGCTAGCAGCACGTTGATCTGTCAGATTTCACATCAGAGTCTTAGCTAGCATTACGTTGATCTGTCAGATTTCATATCAGAGTCTTAGCTAGCAGCACGTTGATCTGTCAGATTTCACATCAGAGTCTTAGCTAGCATTACGTTGATCTGTCAGATTTCATATCAGAGTCTTAGCTAGCAGCACGTTGTAGGGTTTGACGTTGATCTGTCAGATTTCATATCAGAGTCTTAGCTAGCAGCACGTTGATCTGTCAGATTTCACATCAGAGTCTTAGCTAGCAGCACGTTGATCTGTCAGATTTCACATCAGAGTCTTAGCTAGCAGCACGTTGATCTGTCAGATTTCACATCAGAGTCTTAGCTAGCAGCACGTTGATCTGTCAGATTTCACATCAGAGTCTTAGCTAGCATTACGTTGATCTGTCAGATTTCATATCAGAGTCTTAGCTAGCAGCACGTTGTAGGGTTTGACGTTGATCTGTCAGATTTCATATCAGAGTCTTAGCTAGCAGCACGTTGATCTGTCAGATTTCACATCAGAGTCTTAGCTAGCAGCACGTTGATCTGTCAGATTTCACATCAGAGTCTTAGCTAGCAGCACGTTGATCTGTCAGATTTCACATCAGAGTCTTAGCTAGCAGCACGTTGATCTGTCAGATTTCACATCAGAGTCTTAGCTAGCATTACGTTGATCTGTCAGATTTCATATCAGAGTCTTAGCTAGCAGCACGTTGTAGGGTTTGACGTTGATCTGTCAGATTTCATATCAGAGTCTTAGCTAGCAGCACGTTGATCTGTCAGATTTCACATCAGAGTCTTAGCTAGCAGCACGTTGATCTGTCAGATTTCACATCAGAGTCTTAGCTAGCATTACGTTGATCTGTCAGATTTCATATCAGAGTCTTAGCTAGCATTACGTTGATCTGTCAGATTTCATATCAGAGTCTTAGCCAGCAGCACGTTGTAGGGTTTGACGTTGATCTGTCAGATTTCATATCAGAGTCTTAGCAAGTAAAGTACATGAGGAGACGGTACAACACAAGGAATCCCCCTTAATTGGGGCGGCAGGGTAGCCTAGTGGTTAGAGCGTTGGACTAGTAACTGGAAGGTTGCAAGTTCAAATCCCCCGAGCTAACAAGGTACAAATCTGTCCCTGAACAAGGCAGTTAACCCACTGTTCCCCGGTAGGCCGTCATTGAAAATAAGAATTTGATCTTAACTGACTTGCCTCGTTAAATAAAAAAAATGACCACTCCCACTAAAGCCGGCTCACCTTTGTCAAAGAGCGCTGTCCTCATCTCGACTGAGATCAGTCTGACCTCTCACCTTATAGTGGTGGTAGAGCAGTCTGACCTCTCACCTTATAGTAATCGTAGAGCAGTCTAACCCCTGACCTCTCACCTTATAGTAATCGTAGAGCAGTCTAACCCCTGACCTCTCACCTTATAGTAATCGTAGAGCAGTCTAACCCCTGACCTCTCACCTTATAGTAATCGTAGAGCAGTCTAACCCCTGACCTCTCACCTTATAGTGGTCGTAGAGCAGTCTAACCCCTGACCTCTCACCTTATAGTGGTGGTAGAGCAGCCTGACCTCTCACCTTATAGTAGTCGTAGAGCAGTCTAACCCCTGACCTCTCACCTTATAGTGGTGGTAGAGCAGCCTGACCTCTCACCTTATAGTAATCGTAGAGCAGTCTAACCCCTCACCTCATAGTAATCGTAGAGCAGTCTAACCTCTCACCTCATAGTAATCGTAGAGCAGTCTAACCCCTGACCCCTCACCTTATAGTAATCGTAGAGCAGTCTAACCCCTCACCTCATAGTAATCGTAGAGCAGTCTAACCCCTGACCTCTCACCTCATAGTAATCGTAGAGCAGTCTAACCCCTGACCTCTCACCTCATAGTAATCGTAGAGCAGTCTAACCCCTGACCTCTCACCTTATAGTGGTGGTAGAGCAGTCTAACCTCTCACCTCATAGTAATCGTAGAGCAGTCTAACCTCTCACCTCATAGTAATCGTAGAGCAGTCTGACCCCTGACCCCTCACCTCATAGTAATCGTAGAGCAGCCTGACCTCTCACCTCATAGTAGTCGTAGAGCAGTCTAACCCCTCACCTCATAGTAATCGTAGAGCAGTCTAACCCCTCACCTCTCACCTTATAGTAATCGTAGAGCAGTCTAACCCCTGACCTCTCACCTCATAGTAATCGTAGAGCAGTCTGACCTCTCACCTCATAGTAATCGTAGAGCAGTCTAACCCCTCACCTCATAGTAATCGTAGAGCAGCCTGACCTCTCACCTCTCACCTCATAGTAATCGTAGAGCAGTCTAACCTCTCACCTCATAGTAGTCGTAGAGCAGTCTGACCTCTCACCTCATAGTAATGGTAGAGCAGTCTAACCCCTCACCTCATAGTAATCGTAGAGCAGTCTAACCTTATAGTGGTGGTAGAGCAGTCTAACCCCTGACCTCTCACCTCATAGTAGTCGTAGAGCAGTCTAACCCCTCACCTCATAGTAATCGTAGAGCAGTCCTTATAGTGGTGGTAGAGCAGTCTAACCCCTCACCTCATAGTAGTCGTAGAGCAGTCCCAGAGTGGCAGCACTGTCCTCGTCTCCATTGATGCTCATCATGGCCTTGGTGGCTGCAGTCAGAGGGTTCTCCAGGCTGGTCTTCCATTCCTCGTCCTCACTGCTGAAGGACCTCCGCGACGGGGCAAACATCTCGTTGGGCACCACCACCACCAGACGCTTACTGGAGGACAACACAATGAGACAACACGATCACCAGACGCTCACTGGAGGACAACACGATCACCAGACGCTTACTGGAGGACAACACAATGAGACAACACGATCACCAGATGCTTACTGGAGGACAACACAATGAGACAACACGATCACCAGACGCTCACTGGAGGACAACACAATGAGACAACACGACCACCAGACGCTTACTGGAGGACAACACGATCACCAGACGCTTACTGGAGGACAACACGATCACCAGACGCTTACTGGAGGACAACACAATGAGACAACACGATCACCAGACGCTTACTGGAGGACAACACAATGAGACAACACGATCACCAGACGCTCACTGGAGGACAACACAATGAGACAACACGACCACCAGACGCTTACTGGAGGACAACACGATCACCAGACGCTTACTGGAGGACAACACAATGAGACAACACGATCACCAGATGCTTACTGGAGGACAACACGATCACCAGACGCTTACTGGAGGACAACACGATCACCAGATGCTTACTGGAGGACAACACAATGAGACAACACGATCACCAGACGCTTACTGGAGGACACAACACAATGAGACAACACAATCACCAGACGCTTACTGGAGGACACAACACAATGAGACAACACGATCACCAGACGCTTACTGGAGGACAACACAATGAGACAACACAATCACCAGACGCTTACTGGAGGACAACACAATGAGACAACACGATCACCAGATGCTTACTGGAGGACAACACGATCACCAGACGCTTACTGGAGGACACAACACAATGAGACAACACGATCACCAGACGCTTACTGGAGGACAACACAATGAGACAACACAATCACCAGACGCTTACTGGAGGACCCTACACAATGAGACAACACAATCACCAGACGCTTACTGGAGGACAACACGATCACCAGACGCTTACTGGAGGACAACACAATGAGACAACACGATCACCAGACGCTTACTGGAGGACCCAACACAATGAGACAATACAATCACCAGACGCTTACTGGAGGACAACACAATGAGACAACACGATCACCAGACGCTTACTGGAGGACAACACGATCACCAGACGCTTACTGGAGGACAACACAATGAGACAACAAAATCACCAGACGCTTACTGGAGGACAACACGATCACCAGACGCTTACTGGAGGACAACACAATCACCAAACGCTTACTGGAGGACACAACACAATGAGACAACACGATCACCAGACGCTTACTGGAGGACAACACAATGAGACAACACGATCACCAGACGCTTACTGGAGGACAACACAATCACCAGACGCTTACTGGAGGACAACACAATCACCAAATGCTTACTGGAGGACACAACACAATGAGACAACACAATCACCAGACGCTTACTGGAGGACCCAACACGATGAGACAACACGATCACCAGACGCTTACTGGAGGACAACACGATCACCAGACGCTTACTGGAGGACAACACAATCACCAGACGCTTACTGGAGGACACAACACAATGAGACAACACGATCACCAGACGCTTACTGGAGGACAACACAATGAGACAACACGATCACCAGACGCTTACTGGAGGACACAACACAATGAGACAACACGATCACCAGACGCTTACTGGAGGACAACACAATCACCAGACGCTTACTGGAGGACAATCCCTAGAAAATATTCCTCACCACAGGGACACTTCAACCAGTAGGACACAATACAACGACATTACCAGATGCTTGCTATTGGACACACCCATCGATATTCCCACTATTGGACACACCCATCGATATTCCCACTATTGGACACACCCATCGATATTCCCACTATTGGACACACCCATCGAAATTCCCACTATTGGACACACCCATCGATATTCCCACTATTGGACACACCCATCGAAATTCCCACTATTGGACACACCCATCGATATTCCCACTATTGGACACACCCATCGATATTCCCACTATTGGACACACCCATCGAAATTCCCACTATTGGACACACCCATCGATATTCCCACTATTGGACACACCCATCGAAATTCCCACTATTGGACACACCCATCGATATTCCCACTATTGGACACACCCATCGATATTCCCACTATTGGACACACCCATCGAAATTCCCACTATTGGACACACCCATCGATATTCCCACTATTGGACACACCCATCGATATTCCCACTATTGGACACACCCATCGATATTCCCACTATTGGACACACCCATCGATATTCCCACTATTGGACACACCCATAGATATTCCCACTATTGGACACACCCATCGATATTCCCACTATTGGACACACCCATCGATATTCCCACTATTGGACACACCCATCGATATTCCCATTATTGGACACACCCATCGATATTCCCCCTATTGGACACACCCATCGATATTCCCACTATTGGACACACCCATCGATATTCCCACTATTGGACACACCCATCGATATTCCCACTATTGGACACACCCATCGATATTCCCACTATTGGACACACCCATCGATATTCCCCCTATTGGACACACCCATCGATATTCCCCCTATTGGACACACCCATCGATATTCCCCCTATTGGACACACCCATCGATATTCCCACTATTGGACACACCCATCGATATTCCCACTATTGGACACACCCATCGATATTCCCACTATTGGACACACCCATCGATATTCCCACTATTGGACCCACCACATTGGGAAACGGTGGGACATGAGAGAACATGTTCATTGTGTCATTAAATAGCATTCGTCACCATGTCTGCCAAGTCGCTACTGTTGCTGTAAATTCTGCCCCGGGCTGTTTCTCACCAAGCTGCCACCATTTTACAATTTTTTTTTACATTTACGTCATTTATCAGACGCTCTTATCCAGAGCGACTTACAAAATTGGCTGCATTCGCCTTATGATATCCAGTGGAACAACCACTTTACAATAGTACATCTATATATATTTTTGGGGGGAGGGAGGGAGGGAGGATGGGGGGGTAGGGGTGGGCTGGGGGGGCGGGGGGGGGGGTGGGCTGGGGGGGCTGGGGGGGGGGGGGGGCTGGGGGGGCTGGGGGGGGGGGGGGGTTAGAAGGATTACTTAATCCTATCCCAGGTATTCCTTAAAGAGGTGTGGGGTTTCAGGTTTCCTGTCGTCCTGACTCTGTTCATGATATCCCTCGGGTTGATTAAGCTGCAGCATATGTTATTAAACTACAGTAAATCATAAATATATAGATTTTATTTTATTGATTTTTTTCCTCACAAAATATAACCTCTCACAGTATTTCTCAATAACAAATGATACATTTCATTCCTAAAAGTTAT